>NW_015167538.1:804757-848195 GCF_001447785.1 Gekko japonicus | reverse complement strand
TCAGTATTGGAATAGTTTGGAATAAAAACATCAGTCGTGGTAGGACATTCATTTTCACTACAGAAATCCTGCCCATCAGGAATAAATTCAATTTATCCCATTTCTTGAAATCTTGAGTTAACGTATTCCACAGTTTCTCATAATTATTCTTGTAAAGATCCATATTTTTCGCAGTTAACTCAATGCCCAAATATTTTGTCTTTTTCACAACCTCGCATTGCACCAGTTCTTGCAGTTCCAATTGTTTCTTTTTAATCATATTTTTACATAATAACTTGGTTTTATTTTTATTCACATAAAACCCTGCCTTTTTGCCAAAGTCATTTATTTTTTGGAATAACAACGGTAACTCTTCAGTCGGATTTTCCACTATAAACATCACATCGTCTGCGAATGCTCTGTATTTGTATTTGTAGCCTTTATGGTTCAATCCTTTAATTTCTCCATCTTCCTGAATTTTCTTCAGTAATACTTCCAAGACCCGGATGAATAACAATGGTGAGAGTGGGCAACCTTGTCTGGTCCCTTTTTGTACTTGAAAGTGATCTGCTAATTCTTTGTTTACATTCAATTTTGCTTTTTGTTCTGAATAGATCGCTTCAATAATGTTGCTAAAATGTTGCCCAACTTCGATTTTATCCATCAATTGAAGCATAAAGTCCCAATTTAAATTGTCGAATGCTTTTTCCGCATCCACAAACAAAAAGGCCACTTCTTTTTCTGGGTGTTTTTCATAATATTCTATTGCATCCATTACTATTCTTAAGTTATCTCTTATTTGTCTTTTGGGTAAGAAGCCCACTTGATCTTCAGATATTACCTCTTTCAGATGGTTTTTCACCCTTTCTGCTATAACTTTGGCAAAAATCTTGTAATCATTATTCAAAAGCGAAATCGGTCTGTAGTTCCTAACATTAGTTCGGTCTTGTCCTTCTTTCGGTATCAGCGATATAATTGCTTCTTTCCACGTCTCAGGTACTCTCTTGGTGTCTCGTATTTCATTGGATAACGTTTCCAGGACCGGAACTAATTCTTCTTTCAGTGTTTTATAAAACTTTGCAGTAAATCCGTCCGGACCTGGTGCTTTACCCAGTTTTGTTTCCTCTATTGCTTTAATCAATTCTTCTTTTTGAATACGACCATTCAATACATCCTTGACTTCGCTTTGTATCTTTGGTATCAATATAGTGTCCAAATATTTCTTAATCTTTTCCGAATCAACTTTTGTCTTTTGGAAGAGTTTTGCATAGTATTTAAAGAAGCTTCTTTTTATTCCATTAGGGTCAACGAATTATTTTCCTTGTTCCACAGTTTTAGAAATTAGCCTTCTTTCTTTTCTGTTTTTCAATTGCCAAGCCAAGTACTTCCCCGGTTTATTTGCCCCTTTGAAAGACTTCTGCTGAAGTTTTTTCAAATTCCAATATAATTCTTGGTTCAAAGTCACATTCAATTGTTCTCTCAATAATTGTAGTTCTCTGATAATTGTCTTTTTTCCAGGTCTCTTCTTAAGTTCCGCCTCCTTTTGTGTTATTTTGTCCAACACTTCCTTTTGCTTTTAAAAATTTTCTCTTTTTTGCCTTGCATTTTGCGAGATGAGAATTCCTCTCATCACCGCTTTATATGTGTCCCAGACCACCTGTATAGGAGTTTCCTGATTCAAATTTTGTTGAAAAAAGAATTTTGTTTCTACCTTCAGTAACTCTACAATAGATTTCTTGTCCAACAAATCTTCATTTATTCTCCATAAAAATTGCTTATTTTTTTCCTTTAAGCTCCACAACAGTGGGTTATGGTCCGAAATACTTTTAGGCAAAATCTCGATTTTATGTGTTTTTATTGATATGGAGAGCCCGTGTTCATTCACCAGGGCTGCTGCTACTAGGGTTTTCTGCTTTGGCTACCAAAAGAATCTTAGCCTGACCATGCCAAGCAAGGGCATCTCTCTCCTGTGTCACATCTCCCAAGTCAGCATGCAGTAACAGCGCAAAACTGTGGTCCCTTTGCCCCTCCCCCCACCCCAGTGCTTGCCTCCTGTCATATCTTGATCCTGGGTTTTCCTTGGTATTCCAGAGAGGATGCATGCTTGGGTACTGTTGCCACAGGGCACAGAAAAATGCATACGATCTCCGAGGCTAATCCTCAGTAATCCTGAAATTCACTGGACACAATACAGATTTAGACATCCACAGGGCCCCTCCTTGTGAGCCAGTTTGGTGTAGTAGTTAAGAGCACAGACTCTAATATGGGAGAACCAGGTTTGATTCTCCACTGTTCCACACACAGCTGCTTGTGTTACCTTGGGTCAGTCACAAGTTCTCTCAGAGCTGTACTCTCAAGAGTGGTCCTCGAAAGAGCTCTCTCAGCCCCACCTACCTCACAGGCAATGTTCCCTCTAAGCTGTGGAGTCTTGTGAGCAAAAATTCTACTTAGTGAGCTACTGGCGTTAAAGTTGTGAGCGAGCGATTTAGCTACTGCATAAACTAGTCTGCTCCGGAGACATCCTTTCTGAGCTAAGAGAAAAATGTGTGAGCTGGAGGCTAAAAAGCTGTGAGCTAGCTCACACTAACTCAGCTTAGAGGGAACACTGCTCACAGGGTGTCTGTTGTGGGGTAAACTGCTCTGAAACTCCGAGTGAAGGGCGGAGTATAAATCCAATCTCCTCTCTCTTCTTTTTCTTCTTCTCCTCTTAGAAGGAAATCAGCCCTGCTTCTCCTCTGGGATTTCTACAAGATGGGAGACACACAAGTTCAAATGCTATCTCTCACCTGCCTTTCCAGTCTCCCTGTTTCGCCTCTTGTGCTGGCCTTTTCTGTTTCCCTCGCAGTTCAAGGGAGATGAGTCTGCAAGACAGCTCAGGTTATTCAGCAAGCTTTGCAAGACCCCAGTCTATTTGCGGGTCATGATAATTTGCTAGACTTGAGATGCCAGTTGACCAAAATCTTGTAAAACAGACTATGGCAGCTTCGTTACAGGGACGTTACTTCTCTGGCTCCGAAGTTGCTCCTTTAATTATTGGCTTTGCCTGTGAGACATATACCAAATGCTTAGTATAGGATGCACAGAGAGAGTAAAATGCAAATTACTCCAATCTACTGTTAGAGCACTCTGACCTGAATGGCCCAGGCTAGCCCAATCTTGCCAGATTTCAGCTGCTAAGCAGGATTGGTCCTGGTTGGTACTTGGATGGGAGACTACCAAGGAAGACCAGGATTGCTATAGCATTAGAAGGCAATGGCAAACCACCTCTGTTAATCTCTGGCCTTGGAAACCCCATGAGGGGTTGCCGCAAGTTGAACGTGACTTGATAGCATTACTACACACACAGAGAGACAGTGTTAGAACAGATCATTGTATATATAAATTAAATAAATAATATAAAAATTAAATAATAAAATAACAACAACAACAACAACGATTGTAGGATTCCTGGGTCCATATAAAAACGATCCATTTAGAATTCTTGCGGGCAGTGCCCACAACCAGTAGCCCCACCCCCTTTGTTTCTGAGCTGTTACAGCCCAGTGGCTCAGGGTTTTATCCACGCCTTAGGAAGCCCATGATTTAAATCTTGCATTTGCCACTACACACTCTAATCACTGAGAGCCAGTCCCCTACTTATCTGCAATACAAGAGAAATAAGGATTACAAGATAATGCCTGTGAACTTCATGAACTTCATGAACATGGATTGTCCACTCACACCAGCAGCAGCTTTCCAGGGTCTCAGGCTGAGGTCTTTCCTATCACCTGCTGTCTGATCCTTGTAACTGGAGCTACTGGGGATTGAACCTGGGACCTTGTGCATGCCAAGAAGATGCTATACCACTAAGCCACAGCCCTCCCCCCAACAAATATGTGTAGGAACTATGCAAGTGCTAAGGATTATTAGTAAACAATAGCAGCACTGCACCCACCAACCTGATGCACTGCTAAAAACGAATGGTTGTGTGTATCTAGCCCTGAGTTCAGATTTAAGGGCAGTCTTTTGCATATACCTAGGACAGCATTTGCCTCCTTCCACACTATTCATCATACTTCTGAAACCAGGAACTGGTTTAAAGGAAGCACCACACTCTGTACATGCCTAGAGGCACCCAGTTGTGGAGATTTCTGAATCTGGGGGACTGTGCAGAGGCCAAAGGCTCTTCCTCCTTCCTTACAGTTGGGGCCATCTCAGCAGAAGCAAAGGTACTTTTTGCTGACGATTTCTGAAGTTGGTTCCTGGTTTATATTCTTGACTTCGAACGTGGCCAGAGGTGCTCTCTGTTCCATATATTCTGTGATTGCCCCGAGGCACTAACTGCTTATTTCTGAACCTCAGCTTGGCTCAGAGGATGCAGTATGCGCTTTGCACATGCCCAAGAACACTTTCAGTTACAGAAATGTAAAGCCACGGGCCCACTCAGAAGTCTGCACTTCTGCACTCTGCACATGCCCGGGGGGGGCCCACCGGGCGTAGTTGTCCCAAGCGGGAGACGCTCCGCACTTTGCACATGCTCCACTGGGCCAGGCGCGCTACCGACGCTGCTCTCCGTCCCGGGCTGCGGGGCCGGCTGCTCCCCCGCCCGCCCTGCCTTCCGCCCGCCCTGCCTTCCGCCGATCACATGAGCGCCCTACCCGCCTGTCTGTCCGCAGCCTCGGTCGGCTGTCCTATTCCGGCGGCGCCGGAGGAACCTCGCCGGCGACGCGGCGGAGGAAGCCGCGGCCAGGAGCTCCGCCAAACGCTGGGCGAGGGTAAGGGGATGGGCAGGAACCGGAGTGACTCCGGAGCCGCCGGGATCGGCCTGGTGCGCTCCGCGGGAGGGAGACGCGCGCCCTTCGAAGGACGGGCGGAGTACTTGGGAGGGCGACGGGGGTCTGTGGCGCCGCTGCCTCGACGCGGCTACGATGCCGTCGCCGAGCCTCCCGCCTGCACCACCTGGTACTCCAGCCCCCGAGGCGGCCAGGTAAGAGGGAGACGGTGCAACGCATCGCCCTCTCGCCCTGAGAAACCGGCTTCGACCCTGAACCGGTTTTGCAACGCTGGCGCTGGCAGAGGGCAAAAATCGTCATTGCAATGGCAAGAGACCCGGAGCATGTGCAGAGTGCCTTTCTTGTCATGGTCGTGCCAATGCAGTCCGGTCTCCTCCCCCTGCGTAAAGGGAGCCAGAGGGGCTTCTAAGCCAGAAACTGTTATTTCTCTCTCTGTGTGTGTGGGGTGTGTGTGCTGCTGTAAGTCAGCTGGAAGCAGCAAAACAATCTAAATATGTCAGACATGCTCAAAATTACTTTAAATCGAATTGGATTCTGTGCCAGGTGCTTGAGAAGGATCTGGGGTGACCCTGGCCTGGTATTTCATTCATGACTGAGTGCTTACATCTCTGGGAACTATCAGATGAAGCCATGTTCTGCTGGTCGGGAACATAAAACCACAGCCTCATTAGCATCAGTAACAATCCAGAGATGGGCTGTGTGCTGAAGCTGCAGTCTGATGCACCTTTTAACTGAGCCGAAGTCTCTGTGAGTCCTACCCTGGATGGTCAAGGCAAGCCTGATCTCGTTAGATCTTGGAAACTGAGCAGGGTTGGCCCTCCTTAGCACATGGATGGGAGACCAGGCCACCAAGGAAGCCCAGGGCCGCTGTGCGGAGGCAGGCAATGGCGAACTACCTCTGAATGTCTCCTGCCTTGACAACTCTGTAGGGTTACTGTCAGCTGTGACTTGACAGCACTTTCCACCACCACCAACTCTCTTTGAACCCTGTGTGGCTGACATCTGAGTAAGTTTGTACCAGACGGAGCACAGAGAATGCAACCCTGTGCGGAATTACTTCGGCCTAAACCCATTCATGTCAATCGGCTAAGACTGGAGAAAAACTCTGCACAGGATTGCACTGGGAGCGTCCTCCAAACAGCAGCAGAACTGACAATCTAGAAATGGAAATAACGTCCTGCTGCAAAACCTGAGTTGAGACTTTTTGTTAGATGGAGGATAGATTCAGGTGGGCAGCCGTGTTGGTCTGAAGCAGCAGAACACGGGCACCTTTAAGGCCAACAAAGTTTTGTTCAAGGTATAAGCTTTCATGTACATGCACACTTCTTCAGATACAACAAAATGGAAATTGCCAGTTTATGCGTAGAGGTAGAGGGTGTGCGGTAAATGAGCTCCAGCATCATAAAAGGGTTTAACAGATGCAAGGACCAAACAGGAATAAGAAGCTTAGTTTATATGGTTACCATTTGTTTGGGTTTAATTCTAGGGGGAAACATAGTGAAGGAAATAAATATGTCTAAATTGGAGATTAATGTATCCTTAATAGTGGTGGCTCAAGTGGTTAAGACGCTGAACTGCAGGCTGTGGAAGGTCGGTAGTTCAGCAGTTCGAGACCCGAGTGTGCCGCATGATGGAGTGAGCTCCCATCTCTAGTTCCAGCTCCTGCCAACCTAGCAGTTCGAAAGCAAGAAATTGCAAGTAGATAAATAGGGACCACTTCAGTGGGAAGGTGACAGCGTTCCGTGAGCCTTGGTGTTTAGTCATGCCGGCCACATGACCACGGAAACGTCTTCGGCTTTGAAACGGAGATGAGCACCGCAACCCTAGAGTCGGGTTCGACTGGCTTTCGAGCAAGGGAACCTTTACCTTTTTAATAGTGGGATGCTGAGAGTAATTAACTGAGACCCTGCCATTATGCTCCATCCATCTCCTCTCAAGCATGGAGGCGGCCTTACAGCATCATCTTCTTTGAAGTGGGGCGATTGCGTGTGTAGAGTTATCTCCCCTGTCCCCAGACCAGAGAAATACATTCCAATCTACCATTCCAAATTACATTGCATTCTGCTATTCAAAGTTTGAGTTCAGTGGCACCTTTAAGACCAACAAAGTTTTATTCAAGGTATAAGCTTTCGTGTGCATGCACACTGGTGATACAGATCAACTCTGAGGTCTTCAAAACATGTAGAAAGTAGGGTTGCCCTGGAAAAAAAACTCCTATCCCTTTATGGGTATTATTTGCCTCCATGCCATGAAAAGCTTCAGTTGCCTGTTTTTATATGTTAAACCTTCATTGAAGGGACAGGAATCTCTCCAGGCCTGTTGGCAACCGTAAAAGGACATCAGAACTTGGACTGAACTGAAATCGGTAGGCTGTTGGCAGGAAGCCTAGTTTCACAGTGTCCAGCGTCCAGAAGAGGATGGTTACAATTTACCCCACACGCATATACTGGCACCGGTTTTATTTACTTCCTGTTTCTTTTCTCTCCTCCTTCTCTTCACCTTGCTGTTGGTCATTACTTTTTTCCTTCTCAGATAAAGTGTTTTCTGAAGTATGAGCTGGCTCCCTTCCTCAAGGATTACCCTTCCAAGGAATACTTCCGCATTGTGCCATCGGAAGGGATCCAGAAGGCCGAAGGTCTGGGCCACACGGAGCCCAAGATGTTTTCCAGCGTGGTCAGAACCATCCCTGATGACACCTTGGTTGAAAAAGAGCAGAGGGCCTTCCATCGCCTGCAGCCCCTCGACTTGCAACAGCAGCAGATGGCTGCCCTGACCCCGGCGAGCCCTTCCCGACCCAGAAGCCCCTGGGGCAGGCTTGACCCCTATGACTCGGTAAGGCTTTCCCCCAGTGGCTCTCGTTTCTACCCCCTGTACTGGACTCCCTATCGGTGACCAATGCTCCCTCTAAGCTGCGGAGTCCTGTGAGCAGAAATTCTACTTTGTGAACTCCTGGCATTAAAGTTGTGAGCGAGTGATTTGGCTGCTGCATAAATGAGTTTGGTCTGGAGCCCTCCTTCCTGAACTGAGATGAAAATGTGTGAGCCGGAGGCTAAAGGACTGTGAGCTAGCTCACACTAACTCAGCTTAGAGGGAACACTGTCGGTGACCGCTTCTGGAATGTGGGTTTGTAGTTGGCAACAATCCTCAAAACGTTTCCATTTGTTTCTCAAATGGAACCTTGCTTTATTTAGGAGCGGAGGGAAATAAAGAGGGTTGGAAGCCTTGCTGGCCGCAGACTCATGCTGAATCAGCTGACACAGAAGTCATTTGAAAACGTGCGAGGTGGTGTTGATCGTTTCTTTGCTACCGTTGTGTCTGCTGAATCTCATCCAGCAAAGTTGTTTAGGATAGCATGTCGATAGATTCCCAGCATGGAGTCAGATGTGGATAGGGATTCATTTGGAAACCGTGATGTTTTTGGAAGACTCTTTGCAGATAAAAGCAGATGCAGTTTGAAGTAGACACCAGTTTGGCTGCACATTTCAGAAGCAATGTTGGGAGCACTGGCTAATCAGGTTATTATAGGCAGACTTGGATGGATCCTTCTGGCAGATGCTGGCAGAGTACTTGGAGTTGTGAAGGCCACCACTTGCCCCGCCTGTCTTGTAAAATCGTCACTGGGAGTATACCCCCCCCCCCCCCCCCCCGCAAAATAGTAAATGAGTCCCTAACATAACAAATTTTCCCTGGGCTTTTAAAGAAGGCTGTTAGATTCAGGTGGGTGAGCTGTGTTGACCGGAAGCAGCAGAACAAAGTTGGAGTCCAGCGGCACCTTTAAGACCAACAGTTTTATTCAAGGTATACGCTTTTGTGTGCTCCTACATTTCTTCAGACCGTTGGTCTATAGAGGTCCCTGCCACTGGCAGGGAAAGCGACGGCAGAAGTGCGGCTCATTCTGAGCCGCACCAAAGTTGAGACGCCGGGTGGGATCCCACGGATCCCCTGAGCCGCGTCGCGTCGCTCCCTGGCACGATCAGATGCTGGGGAGAAAGCAACGGTGGGAAGGGGAGGCTGGCGAACTGCGCATGCTCACACATGCGCAGTTCGGCCAGGAGCTGGGGATGCGCTGGCGATCCCACGGCCAGGCTTGAGGCGCTCTTCTCCGAAGAACCACCTAGTTAGGTGGTTCTTTTTTAGTGCGGGGTTTTGGGCAGGAGGGACGGATCGGGGACGGACAGGCAACGATTCCCAGATGTTGCTGTGGGATCGTGCCCGTTTGCTCCGCCCCCGATCCGTCCCAATCCCGGCCCAAAACCCCTCATGCGAACAGGGCCTAAGAAGGGTGTTATTAGAGTTGGGATAAGAAAGACTTCCATATCTCACAGAGGATGCCCACAAGATCAGACCTTACCATCATGGCCTGACAATTCTGCTATCCACCCTTCTGCCGTTTTAAATTTTGTAACATCCAGACAGATGAAGAGTTCAGGTGAGCCTGAAAACATACACAATGTTTTGCGTCAGTTTGGCTGGTCCTAATAATGAAGGCATTTGACCAATTTCGTTCTTGTTTTTGGATTTTGTGTGGACTGATATGGCTTGTTCGATATCAGATATTATCATTTTAGCAGGACAGCTTTGAGCAGTTGGTAGCAGAAGAGTCCCACGTTTTCTGGATGACGTCTCTGTCTTTGACCCGTTTCAGTCTGACTTCTGGCCCATCTTTGGGATGGACAAAGCATGAGAACGTAACTACATAATATGCCGGACACACGTCAAGGGAGTGGTGGCGCAGGCAGCTAATGCCTGCTTAAGGTAACAACATCTCGAGCAGCCACTATGGCTGTTCGAGTACCACCGCGGTCGGGGTGAGCTCTCGACCCTTGTCCCAGCTCCCGCCTACCCAGCGGTTCGAAAGCAACATAATTGCAAGTAGATAAATGGGTACCCACCCTTGTAGGGTGGGGGGCACCCTGCCTGGCGTGGTGGTTGCAACGGCGGAGACGGCGGAGACGGCGGAGACGGCGGCGGCGCGGCATCGGTTCCGGTGCAGATGGTGTGGCATGGCGATGCGGCAGCGATGGTGAGCGGGCGCGGCCGGAGGAGCGATCCCTGGCGGCCGAAGAGGAGAGGACATCGGAAGTGGCTGCCGCAATGCCGAGCGCTGGCCCAGCGGAGCTGGAAGGGACGTTGCTGAGGCCGGAAGAAGGCGGAGCCGCACGCTGCAAGAGAGGCAGTTCCACCGAGTGCCAGGAAGAGCACCCCGCCAGAGACCACCGCCAGAAGACCGCCGACGAAAAAGAACCTGAAGGAAAAACAACACCAACCACCACCACAGGGGTGCCTGGTAGGTTGCCCCACCCCGCATAGAACCTGTGGCCCTAGCTAGGAAAAATTGAAATGGTGACTAGCACCGACTTGTAAGCCGCTCAGAGACCCCTGGATAGGGGGTTCGAGCGGGATTTAAAGTGGAATGTAAAAAAAAAAAAAGTCACAGGTGACTTGCAGTAAGACATACATGGGGGACTTAGCATTAAAAAGTGCTTGTTCACACAGCACTTCGACGGAGTGCTGTGGGGGGGGGGAGAACTTCTGATTTCCCTCCCACTCCATTTTTGCCATGGTTGGAAAGTGTACTGCCTGGGAGGCAGATGAGTCGCTAACTTTGGAGGAAGTAATGCTGTCGTTGTTGGAATATGCGAAAAGCTTTGGGGAACTCTGCTGATGGATTGGCAGGCTGGGTGTTATTGCTAGAAATGCTTTCTACCAATGCTTCCTGGTATGCAGGTTGGCTCCCTTCCACGACTCTGTAACCTAAGGGCTAGATTACTTCAACGGCACTACGTAGAGCTGCCCTGAAAGCCTAGAAACTCAAGTTGGTTCAGAACTTTGAACTAAGACACATTTCCTCGGTTATATCAGTTGTATTACAGAGTTTTAAAACAGAGCCTAGAAATGTATCGACAGCCAATCTAAGATGATGATGTAAGCATGTAGTTATTTCATTTATACCCTGCTGTTCGTTCCAGTGGGAATCCAAAGTGGCTTCCGTAGTTCTCCTGTCCTCCATTTTATCCTCACAACAACCCAGTGGGGTAGGTTAGGGTGAAAGAGAGTGACTGGCCCCAGATCACCCAGCAAGTTTCCATGGTAGAATGAGGATCCAAACTTGCGTCTCCCGGATCTTAGTCTGACACTCCGTCTACAGTACGCTAGCTGTCTTTGAAAGCCCTTCATGGCCTAGGACCAACAAAAGTGAAGGACCATCCCTCCCTACATGCCAGCTCCTCTGACTGAGGCAGTCTCTCTTTTCCATCTCTTCCCATAGCAAAAAATGCTCCAGGGCTTTTACGGTGGGTGCCCCAATGCTTGGGAACTAGGTAGCTCTGGAGGTAAGAATGGTCTGAGACAGTCTCTCCTTTCCGTCCCTTCCCATAGGGTAGACTGCTCCAGAGCCTTTATGGTGGGTTCCCCAGTGCTTGGGAACCATTAGCTCTGGAGGTAAGAATGGTCTCATCCTAGACTCAACTCAGTATGATTTGCAAGGAGGTACTTTCAGAAAAGGTGGGCATCCTCTTCTGCTCGGCTTTGCGTTCAAGTTCTGCAGTGTATTTGTTTAGACTGCCATTGTGAGTGAGAGAGATTTGGCTGATGTTATTCTTAACTAGGGTAGGATTCTCTGCTTTCCCGTTTTCATAAGGTGATCTTAACAGTATCCATTCTATGCTTTGTAAAGTATTTGAGGAGTGAAGTCAGCATGGTATAGCTCCTCCTGATCTTGTCAGATCTTGTAAGCTCAGCAGGGTTGGTGCTTGGATGGAAGACCACGATGGAAGGCTCTGCAGAGGAAGGCCAGGGCAAAGCACTTCTGCTTCTCACTTGCCTTGAAAGGCCCTTGCTGGGGTTGCTGTAAATTAGCTGCGACTTGATGGCACTTATGTACTACAGTGCTTTAAAGTCCACTTTTTGTGGCAGCATACAAGTTACAGAAACAAATGTTTTCACAGAGTTTTAACAAAAAACAAAAGCAATTAAGAGAAGACTACAGTTAATAAAAAAGACAGAAGCAAACAGGTTGGAATATATTAATAGACAGCGTACTTTGTATAATAGTTTTAAATATGACAGTAAAGAGCCATGCTACGGAATACGAAATGCAAGTTAATTGCAGAAAGGAGCTGTATAATCAACAAGATCTACGTGAGAATCCCAAGACTCTGTTCTCTCTACAGAACTAACTTGTTGGGTGGTGTGAGTCACAGATGAACCTCCCCAGCTAATCTATTCCAGATCCCCCCCAGAAGCGTTCTGTATACAGAACTGTACATGGCAACCATCAAACGGCCTAGCCCAGGGGTCCTTTTTGAACCTGGGTCACCTTTGGAATTCTGGACACAGTATGGTGGGCACAGCCCCAAAATGGCTGCCACAGGAGGTGGAGCCAGCCATGCAATGGCTGCTGCAGTTTATCTTCAGTCCCGCTGTGGAAATTCTGAACTGGGGTAACAGCTGCTGCCAAACCAGGGCTTTTGAAATTGTCCGGTAGCCAATGAAAAGCCTTGTTGGGCACATGCTCCACCTGGCCCAGCTCATTTTCTAAAAACACTAGGCAGGCACCAGGAGTAGTAACACCACGTTGGGGACCCCTGGCCTAGCCCATTTGATGGTTCTCCTGCCCAAGACCCACTGACACACCTTTCCCCCATGAAAAAGCCAGGGTCATACAGCTTCTCTCTGAATGTCATGATTTCTATAACAGGAGCATTTCTCCTTTCCCTTCCTCCTGGTCTCCCTCTTTCTGCTGTCTTCAGGATGACAAGGAGTACGTGGGGTTTGCGACGCTCCCCAATCAAGTCCACCGGAAGTCTGTGAAGAAAGGCTTTGATTTCACACTCATGGTTGCAGGTATAGGGGAGCATGGGGCATGCGTGTGCGTGCGTATGGGTGGGATGTTCCTTTCCTTTGATGCCCTTGAATGTTGCAGGCTGCACTTTCTTCATTATACTTCTTCGACAGCAGCTAGTCATAAGCAAATGGAACCTCCATGTTCAGGGGCAATATATCTCTTAAAACCCTCTGCTGTGGGGGCAACAAAGAGCAGGAGAAAGCTGTTATCAGATGTTAATTTGCAATGATATTTATAATGGAGGACCCTTTATGTTTTTCAGTGTCCAGGTTGATCAGCCTGCCTGTTCTATTGTGATTTTCTCCTCTGCAGCCTCATTTTTCTTCCCAGGCCAAACTAAACCTCTCCATCCAGCAAAGGAAAATGGCCAGCTACTTTACTTTCACAACCTTGATCACCCTTCTCATCGTAGAGCTTTTACATTGGCCCGACTAAATATTTTCCCTTCAAAAATATTAACTGTTCGGTATAACAAAGTCCCTTTCCATGAAAGGCAATGTAGCTGTTTTCTAAAGTCGATAGATTCAATCCATCACATTATCTTGGAATGTCAATTGCATGCAGGCTCACTTAAGAAACTCCTTTCCTCTCCACTATACCCTAAACATTGTGTTAACAATGACAGTATAATCCAATGTCTATTAAATGACACAAACCCGGACATCACAGCTCTGGTTGCTAGATTTTTGGCTGAAGGGGTTAATGATAGATACAAGCTTTCTGTATGATCTGCCTTATTTTGCTGTCTCTGTAACGCCTCCTTGCTCATATTTTATCACACCATGTATTTTATTGATATGCCATTAAAGGTATTTGATTTGATTGTGATTTTCTGTGTTTTACTGAAAGCTGCCTTGACTGAATCTGGAGAGCTGGGGTATAAAAATATTTAAATAAATCAAATCAGTAGTGTCCACGAGGATAAAGGCTCCATCAACGTGACCTAGCAGGTGCCAACACATGGCAATCAGTGCCACGGTCAAGCAGTCTTTCTTTATGGCCACAAAACTCTTTGCTGTGCTGTGAAGATCCTGGGATTCAGCTGCGCATCGACACAGCCCGTGTTCTACCTGCATCGAAAACGATGGACCCTCCCCAGGCCACGACCTGCCACTTTGGCACCAGCCCTGGCTTCCAGCGTGTCTGTTTCTCCAAAAGCCAAGTTCTTAATCTGGTCTTCCTTACTTTCTTCTTTCTATGCCCAATGATATGTGAACATAAGAGAAGCTATGTTGGATCAGGCCAGTGGCCCATCCAGTCCAGCACTGTGTCACACAGTGGCCAAAACCCAGGTGCCATCAGGAGGTCCACCAGCAGGGCCAGAATTCCAGAAGTCCTCCCACTGTTGCCCCCCAAGAATACCAAGAGCATCACTTCCCCAGACACAGTGTTCCATCTATACCTTGTGACTAATAGCCACTGATGGACCTCTATTCCATATGTTTATCCAATCCCCTCTTGAAGCTGCCTATGCTGGTAGCTGCCACTTCCTTTGGCTCTTTGGGTGCAGAAGTACTTTCTTTTATCTGTTCTAAACCCACTGCTCATTAATTTCATTGAGTTCTTATATTGTGAGAAAGGGCGAGAAGTACTTCTTTCTCTGTCTTCTATATCCCATGCATAATTTTGTAAACTATCATGTCACGCCTCAGTTGTCGTTTCTCCATGCTAAAGAGGCCTAACGTCTTTAACCTTTCTTTATAGGGAAGGTGCTCCATCCCCTTAATTATTTTAGTTGCCCTTTTCTGCACCTTCTCCAATGCTATAATATCTTTTTTAAGGTGTGGTGACCAGAACTGTTTCAAGTGAGGCCGCATCATAGATATATACAGGGGCACTGGATCCCATTTTACTGCCTAGCAGTGATTTGGCATCATGGAGCTTTTGACTTATCTCAGTGTATAATCAAAAAAGGAGCCCTGCTACTAATCAGGAACTTGTAGCTGATACTCTTAGCTGATACTGATCCAAATGTGACGTTGGCAGTGGCAAAGTTTTTATCTGTAACCCTGGGTAGTATTAAATGAATTGACTCTTTTAGGCAGTTAATATATATTTGGTAACCAAATTGCTTAATTTTGTGAAATTGTAACTGTAATTGTAATGTGCTGTATGTATATATGTTGTATTTTGTATTATATCCTATTTGCTTATGACTTATGGGTCTATGAGCAATAAAAACGAATGGATGGATGGAGCTTTTGACTTGAGAGTTTTATGTTCCTCAGCGTTCTGTGGGTTTTTGCTCTCAGATGGTGGCAGAGAAGTAGAAACTCTACAGCTAGTTTTAACTCTCATTCCTTGTAGTACACAGTGCCAGCTGTAACATTTAGTTCCAGGATAAAAGTACTGTTTGAAAGTCTTCGGTCTTTTGTTCTTTCTGCTGAACTGTGTTTGCTGCTGCTTTTCTCCCAGGAGAGGCCGGGCTGGGGAAGTCCACACTTGTAAACAGTCTTTTTCTCACTGACCCGTACAAGGACTGCGAACTCCTAAATGCGGAAGGTAAGGTGGCTTCTCTGAACAGTCCTTTCCTTCTGTCCTTTTACAGGAGAAAGCTGAAGGAGGAGGGGTACTCCCACACTTCCAAAAGGGAGGGAGTTTGATGCAGAAGACCTGTGCCAGAGCGGCACTTCCTCCAGTTCCCTTTTATCCCCCCTTCCAAAAGTGCATTTTTAAAATTTGTTCCTTGATGGTTATAGATTGGTTGTGACACACAATTATAAATGGTCTGTGGAGAGAGAGAGAGATATTAGATAAAATTAGATTTAAAAAAAGGATTAGACAAAAGCACAGAGGATGAGTCTTACAACAGCTGTTAGCCATGATAGTTAAATGGAGCCTCCATGTATAGGAGCAGTTATACTGGATGCTAGATGCTAGAGGGCAAACATCAAGGGAGAGCTGTTGACTTCATGCCTTACTTTCAAGCTTCCTGGAGGTATTAGGCTGACCTCTGTTGGAAACAGGATACTGGTCTAAGTAGCCTTGTATTATTCTGATAGAGCTGTAATATCATTAAAAAGAGATTAAATATCCTTTTTAACGGCCATTAGCTATGATAGCTAAATGGAGCCTCCACGTACAGAAGCAATATGGGCTGCTGGGAGGAACCAAGAGATTCCTCTGTCCTTTATGAGAAGGCTCTTGTGTTTGCCACATTGGTGCTTGAGACGATTTGGCTGTGAGCCTCCATATTCAGTGGCAGTATACCTTTTGTTCTCCGACACTGGGATCAAAAAGAGGGGAAGGCTACTAGAAGCATCTGGCTGTCCATTGTCAGAAACAGGATGCTGGAGTAAGACACTGCCTGGCCTTTTGTGATGTGTTGGGCTGTTTGTGTAGCCGTTGCACCTGCCTCTTAGCATGCTGCTTCCCTGCAAGCCCCATTTCCATCCTTTTCTCCCTGTGGCTAGAACGGATCCTGCAGACGGTAGAAATCACAAAGCATGTGGTGGACGTTGAGGAGAAAGGCATGAAGCTCCGCCTTACCATCGTGGACACGCCGGGCTTTGGGGACGCCGTCAACAACACAGAGTGGTATGTCTCCCCTTTGGAGAGAGGAGGGGAATTAGCCCTGGCAGCAGGCAGAGCCCTGGGCAGGGAATCCCATTAGGCCTTGCCTGGAGAGCCCGTTTGACTTCTGGATAGAAGCCAGAATTGGGATAAAAATAATCTGCTAGAGACAAAAGCCAGCTGGCTGCCAGGCAGGTAAATCCTCGTGAGAGGAGACATGAGACTGGCCCCAGCAGAGCTTCTTGTGTCCCCCAGTTTCTGGTGATGCTGGAGGAAGGGGGGAGGGGTATATTCCTCAGCCCAGTTTTGGCTCTAATCTCACTGCCCTGGTTATGGTCACCTTCCCACACCCCTCACAGCTCCCTTCTCCATCCAAGTGTGGCTACACTGTGGGAGGGAAACTGTGTTTCTCTTGCACTCTTTTGAGCCCCATCACTGCTGGTTGGCCAGAAAGGAACAAGAAAAAGTCACTGTGTGGTCGGAAGGAAGGGCCTTCGGGCTAGTTGGAGGAGAAGGACCTGGGGAATGCTGCAGGGTCCAATTCTCTTGCATTCTGCTTCTTTCACCATCTCCAGATGTAGCTGTCATTTGTGAAATGGGAGATCAAGGGCCTCTAGTCGCGGGGGTGGGGGGAGGTAGGCCTTGGCAGGTGCCCCACCCTGCCCCCCCCCGCCACCGGCCCTGAGTTGGCACCCCAGCACCTTGTTTTGTGGAACTTCAGCAAAGCCTCTGTAGTGGAACAGGCTTGCTCCACCCTGCGCCCTGTTCTACCCTGTCCTCCAAGGTTCTCCGAACACCTGGAGAGGCTTTTCTCTCTCTCTGCTAACCCACCGGCACTACCTGACCTTTGTAAGGAATTGCCCGCTGGGAGGGTCAGGACTCCCAGCTTCCCTTCCAAGTTCTGAGGCCTTGCCTCTGTGTCTCCCACTGCCCAGCGCCTGGTCACCACGGGCACCATTTACTGCCTTGTGTGCCCCTGGAGGAATTGCCACTTGCCAACTGACTACCTTCCCCCTGGCGCTCCTTTTAAAATAGCGTGTTGAAGGCAGTGGAAGTCTATGTGGTACAGAGAACCACTACCAGCATCAAAAGTTATAAAGTATTTATTAAAAAGAAAATGTTCACAAGCATACTTTTAGCACAGCGCCAGATTGAGCAAGGGGTTCAAAAGAAATGGGTAAAACCCAGTTCCCCTGTCCCTCTTTCTATACATGCCCTATCAGATGTTAAAATATAGGACAGGTTCCTTAGCTTAGGAAGTTACATATCTCTATAGAGTAAGCATTACCTCGAAGCTTTCTCCAGCTCTTCCAGGCCAGCACATTGTTAAATGGCTGCCTACTCCAGACCTCAGTTAAGAGTTTCGTCTGCTCTGATGGACTCAGCACCAAAGAGACCTCCTCCTTGCTACAAGGATTTTTTTTTAATTATATCTATTTCTCTACCCACTGACCAAGTCAGGCTGGTCAGAGGAGTTTTTCCTGAAGATTCTAGAAATACCCTTCCTGAAGTGTCTCTAGTATTTAATGCCTTCAAATCTGTGCTCCCTCCTTGATGAAGGGGGAGAGCTTGACCCACCCATTATGCTAGATCTATTAGCATTTGTATGAAGGTGGGCTGAGGTGTGTCTGGAAAGCTATTGAACTGACTTCCTCCCCTCCCTGCCTGTTCTCTGTCCAGAGAGGGGGAAAAAACTTTTGAAACTCAGAGTGAAGGTTTTCCTCACTTCAAACCTCCAAAGGAAAAAAAAAGCATTTACAGCCTCCTCCTCTTCTGTCCTGTTTCCTCTCCAGCTGGAAACCTGTGGCCAATTACATAGATCAGCAGTTCAAGCAGTACTTCCGGGATGAATGTGGCCTGAACCGGAAGAACATCCAGGACAACCGTGTCCACTGCTGCCTCTACTTCATTTCGCCCTTTGGACACGGGTACGGGGAGCGGAGGGAACTGAGGTCCAGCCAAGCCAGCCTTTACTTTTGGAGCAGGGCATCACAGTGCTGGTTCCAAAAGCGATGGGCTGCATGAACGGGCAAGCAAGCCTCGCTGCAGTAAGGCATCCTAGTGAGTTGCTGCCTGATAGGGTCTCTGTCCGGAGTACAGTACTGTATCCCACGTATGCCACTGTAACTGCCTTGGCTTTGCCCAAAGAATCCTGAGGTTTGTAGTTTGGGGAATGAGTCTCTGTTAGAGATCCCTCCCTCCATTTCCTCACAAGTTCCAGGGTCCCTAAGAAGAAAGCATGGCTGTTCCTCTGGTTTCAGCCTGTGGTATGGTTTTGCCAGGTCAGGCCCGGAGGCAGAACTCATGCGCTTGGGAGATAACTGGGGGAGGTTATCATGAGCTAATGCAAAACAGAATAAACAACTTGAATTTACATGTCCAGCAATATGTAACATTGGGGATCTGCTGTTGAAGCCCCCGATATTTAAAAAGCAGTAGTGTGTGTCCATGGGGGGGTGACTGATACAATTTGGACCTGTGGCATTGGGAATCAAGGATTTAACACCCCCCTATGCAGTTTCCCCAACTGAAACATGAAGATGGGTAGCCATGTCAGTTTGTCCATCGTAGTAGAAAAGAGTAAGCTGTATCTGAAGGAGTGAGCATTGACTCATGAAAGCTCATACCCTACCACAAGTTTTGTTAGTCTTTAAGGTGGTACTGGACAATTGAAACATGACGTTTTCAATTGGATTTAGAGTTAAGGTAAGGACTTCCCCCTCTTTAGAACCACAACACCAGTCCACATGCCTACCCTACTCTGGGGCTACTTTTTGCAGCTAGATTACACACTGGGAACCCCCAGCATCTGTGTAGCTTGTCTTGAAGTGCCTAAATAAACTTGTGCTGTCTTAGTGTCCTCTCCGGATTCGCCACAAGGATTTTCAGCTAGACGTGCTGAATGTGTTCTGTGATTCAGGCTCAAATTCTAGGCACGTAGAGGCCTAGTTCAGATTGGGATCAGTTTGAGTTGAGAGAGGTGGTGTCAGCCTTCACTGCCCACCATTTTCCCAACTGGAAACAGACCTAGAGAGTTGCTTGTTGCTTTTCTGGGAAAACCCTTGTGTAACCATCAGTACAGTACAAGTAGGTTTCCCTAGCAGGGCAAAAAGCAGTTCTCCAGGGCCACTTCAGGTCAGAAAAACCATGCATAGGAAATGGCTTGTTCCCCTCTCCCTGTACGTCATGGCCCTGATCCAAATTGGGCTTCCCCACCTGCTTGGGAATAGGGTCTGATCACTGAACATTCAAGGTTTGTCAGATTGAAAGTCCTTGTGTTGGATTCGGGATTATGTAATGTATAGTTAGTCCCTACCACCTGCCTAATGAACTTACTGAACATATTTGATAACTTATTAAAATACAATCCCAGTGCAAATGAGAAATGATTGCCAAGCATCAAGTTCTTGCCTGCCCTCCCACGGCCTTTATGTTTCTTGACTGGAACAACAGAACGAGGCTGTCTCGAACAACCTAACTTTTAGGCTCTCTGTGTGTATATGGGGAGGCCCAGTTTGTGATTTGTGCAGAGTGCTTCACTGCCTGTTTTGGCAGACTGCGGCCCCTGGACGTCGAATGCATGAAAGCTCTCCATCGGCGTGTGAACGTCATTCCAGTCCTGGCCAAAGCTGATGCCCTGACACCCTGTGAGGTGGAGCGAATGAAAACCAAGGTGAGGGGAGGCCATGAGAACAGATGTGGGTGCCTTCTCCCAACTTCCCCTTAGCAGGTGCAGAGGAAGTCATTCAGGATTGCTTCTCTGTCCCAATGGCATGAAAAGCTTTTGTGTCGGGATGGTCTGACTTGCAAAATGACCCCTCTGGACCACCCTGAGCATCTTTCCATCATGCCTGGTGGCACCTTTCTCACCACCCGCTTCCTTTAAAAATATCTGTGCTTCCTCGTTGTAGCAAGGCAATGGTAACCTATATCTGCTCATCTCTTGCTTTGAAAACCCTGTGGTCCCAAGGTTGCCATGAATTGGTTGTGACTTAACAGCACACAGTTCTTCTTATTCATCCTGTAGAATAGTTCTGTGGAGCTCAGACCCTTGCGTACTGTTTTGCATTGTTTAGTTAATGCTAACAGAAAGTAATGTTTGACATACCCAGATGGAATGGCAAAGTTATTTTCCCTTTGGACACAAGCGTTCTGGAGACAACGTGTGAATGACATCTGTTTATTTAGAGATCTATATGTGTGTATCGGGGGGAGTAAACAGGATCCTAGCAAGCCAGACCAAGTGATCAGCCAGAACATTAAGGAAAGCAAATTTAGGAAATTTGCATTAAGGAAATTTAGGCAGTGTATTTATTTCTTTCAAGATATTCTTAAGCCTTGCTGTTGGTTAAAACGTTTTCCAGATGGGTCTACAATAAACTGTCCATCAATACAATGAAACCAGCACAAAAAAAGAGCATAAAATGAAATCCAAAAGCTCATCAGACTCATATAATATATGTGGGGGAGGCAGTGGTATGCAGGAAGAGCCCTCCCAGACACACTGCTGCTGTTAAAAATGGCAGATGTGTGTCCAGTTCTGCCCTTCATTTTTATAGTAGCTAATAGAACTAACCTTGTTAAATGGAGTTTTATATTTTCCTGCCCTCTTCAGCCAGTGATGCAGAGCGGTGGTAGGGAGAAAACACAAAACATTATGCTATCATCACAAGAGGCAAATTAGACACATCGCTGCTGCTTTTAGTGTGGACCCTTTGCAGTCATGTGCCACTGAGCCCTCAGCCTGCAGCAAATGTGGAGCTAAGCCATGATCAAGCGTTGTCAGTTACAGGCATCATTTCCCCCCCCCTCCAGATCCGTGATGAAATCAAACAGTTCGGAATCCGGATCTACCAGTTCCTGGACTGTGATTCAGATGAAGATGACGATTTTAAGATGCAGGATCAGGTCCTTAAGGTGAGGTGGGGGGGGGAGCCTGGACACCCTGGTGTTGCAATTAAACTGTAAAAAATGGCCACAAACCTGGTCTAAAATAAACAGGAAGGAAAACCAGGAAAACAGTGAAAGGCAAAAGGTTGCCAATGGTGGTGTCTGGATTCTCTGTAAAATTGAGTGAGCAAATCAGGGCAATTCCAGACAAAATGGTGAATATGGAAGCAACGGTTGGCTGTTTAAAATAGCATGTTTGAATAGTGAAGGTCTATGTGGTACAGAGAACAATGACAAACATTAAAAATTATAAAAAATTTATTAAAAAGAAAATGCCCACATATACACTCTCAAGCACAGTAACAGACAGTAACAGACTGAGCAAAGGATCCAAAAGAAAAGTATAAACATGCCATTCCACTGTCCCTCACTCTGTACATGCCCTAGCTGATGTTATTCTTAGGCAAGGTCCTTAATGTAGAAGTTACAGAGGTTCTAAGGCAGTGGTGTTGAACTCATTTGTTATGAGGACCGGATCTGACATAAATGAGACATTGTTGGGCTGGGCCCCGTGTGTCATAAAATGTAATGCCAGGTAGCGGAGATATCTATATATCTAATAGTGAACTGGCCCCCTCTGTGTGGATATCTAAATCCGCACTTGGGGGGCACTTGGGGGGCAGGGAGAGGTTTGTGCACACGTCGGCCACGCCGCTGCCGCGTGGAAGGTGAGCGGCGAACGGGGGAGGGCCAGAGCGCGAGGGCCGAGCAGCAGCTCAGCCCTCGCTTCGGACCCGGGGGTGGGGGGGGGAAGAAGAAAAAAACGCGAGGGCGGGGGGAAGAAAAAGGCGCGAGCCGGGGGGGAAGGCGCTAGAGTAACACCCGAGTAGGCTTTGAAGGGTGTTACTCTGTGTAAGACTCCACTCTCTGTTAGGGCTTAAAAACGCTACCCCTTGGTAAGTGTCAGCGCAACTTGCCGCCGAGAAGGCCTGCTGCGGTGGGCCGTTGCGCTGGCCTAACGTGGACCCCCTCCCCTTCCCCGTGGAGCCGCCGCTCTCTCTTACCCAGCATCGCCACAGCAGCCAGGCTGCAGAGCGCCATCTCCGCCAGGGCCCAGGTTCCCATCGCGGCAGGTCCTGGGCGTTTCACATAAGCCCGGCTTTGCAGGAGGGAGCCCGGGCAGCGGAGGGCGGCAGCGGCGGGCTCCGGAGAAATCCGACCCGAGACCGCCGCCTCGTGTTCTCCAAAGAAGGCAAGCCGAGAGGACGCATGGCTGAATCCACTTGCTGAGCGAGCGGCTGGATGACTGCGGAGCTGCCTTGCCCCAAGAGCTCTCTCCTCGAGTGCAGGGCCTGGCGCAGGAAGAAGCTGAACCTGCGGCGTTACCCAGATCTCGGGCCTCCTCCTTTGTGGGGATGATCGTAGGGAGAGGGGGGCAAAGGGGCAGCTTGAAGACGGCTAAAAAATTAACGGAGCTCTGCCTCCCTCCCCACCCCCCACCCCCGCGAGGATCGCGGGTCCACCCCTTGTAAACTTTATAAAGGACACACAAAGGTTTTTTTTACTTAAAATAAAAACATGCTTACAACATTAGCACTCTTGCAATATTTTGTTTATTTAACAGTGTCTGATAACTGACACCTCTTGCTCTGAATTATTGCATCAAAATGTCTGTGCTGTTGTAATCTTGAGTCTGCTGTTCAGGTGTGTATCTGTAAGCTGCAAACCTGCGATGATGCAGCAGCAGCAGAACTGACTGAAGAAGCAGAAGAAAGCCAGTTCCACTGCAGGACTGATAGAAGCCCTCTGGGGGCCTGATCTGGCCCCTGGGCCACATGTTTGACACCCCTGTTCTAAGGTTTCTGCTACCTTGGAGTCTTTGTTTGCCTGCAGTTCCCAGCATGGCAATGGCCACCTTCATCGTGCAGCAGGAGCCCAAGTGAGAGTTCCATCTGCCTGGATGAAATCAGCAAAAAAGACACCTTCTCCTCTGTGCCAAAGGGTTTTCTTATCTCTCTCTGTTCACTGCCTTTGTGGATCAAAAAAGCCTTCCCTGTAGTTGACAGGAAGATACGTCCTAGCAATTAAATCTCCAAAACTTCTTTCCCGATAGGTGTTGTCTTCTAGCTGAGGGTGCAACCATCTCATTGTATCCAGCCAGGGAGCAATTAGCGTTTCTAAAGTCTGGCTGGGTGAAGCTGGAGAGCAATTGACTACCCCCCCCCCCCCACACACACTTCCTGCTCTGCTAAAAGAGAGGAAAACTCGTGAAGGTCTTGTACTGCCCAAGGCTCCAAAGTACAACACATTTCTCCACGTGGGCTACCAGTGCTCAGGGAAGAAATGTCAGGAGAGTATTGCCAGTTGTCTCTAGAAACTGTAACGGACCACCCACCTTCGCAAGTAGACAGGTGATACCCAAGATGATTTCTCTTCCAGTGTTCTATACGGTTCCTTTGGACTCTGTGGGCAGTAAAAATAGACCTGCATCGATTTACCGGTTTGTTTCCAGGCACAATGCAAAGTTCTTACAATTGAAGGCTCTAAATAGTTTGGGGCCAGGGTACCTGAAGGACCGTCTCTTCCCATACTCTTCAGCCCGCCAATTAATATCCTCTTCCCAATCCCACCTCTTAGTGCCCCTGCCAGCAAAGGTGTGGTGGATACTGTGATGAGGGATGGGACGTTTTCATTGGTGGCACCTCGCCTTTGGAATGCCTCCCCCATTGAGGCTAACCTGCCACCTACTTCACTGTCCTTTTCATCAGGTCACAGGCCGTATCATTTCTGTTTACCTGGGCCTTTCAGTGAAGGGGTCAATCTTTGTTACCAATCTTATGATCTGCCCCTGGGCTGTTTTATGGGTATGGTTTTTGTCTTTACACCCCTAGCAGGTTCTTTCCTTCTGGTTTTTTTGTGTGGAGGGGGGCTGGCTTTACTGTTGACTGTGTTTATATTGGGGTATTGCTTTTGCAGCATGATCTGCCTTGAGCAGGTTCCTGGACTGGTGGCCTGTAGATTTTCTTAAGAAAATAAGTAACTGTAAAGAGTAGACCTATAAAATAACCACAGGAGATGCTGCTACACAGCAGGTGTGCCTCTGACAGTGCTGTTCTCTTCCAGGAGAGCATCCCTTTTGCTGTGATTGGAAGCAACACAGTGGTGGAGGCCGAAGGCAGACAGGTTCGTGGGAGGCTTTATCCGTGGGGCGTCGTGGAAGGTAACAGAGCTCATTCCCATTCCCAGGTTGTGGCTTGGTACAGGTGCCTTGCAGTAGAAGTGTGGGCTTTGCCCACGAGTTGGGGGGGGGGGAAGGATGGACTGCATTTTGTTCTCAAGATTCTCAGGACCTTCCAAGAGGATTCTGAGAGCAACTATGGGCTGCTTGGGGATGGGAAAGTGGCGAGAGATCTGCTCCATTTACCTTACCTCCATTTCGTTTTCCTCTGGATCCAACCCAGGATGTTCAAAGGAGGAAAGATGCTGGATTTGAGAAAGATTGTACTGTATTTACTAGCTCTGACCCAGTGGAGCATTCACAGATAGCATGGCAAGTGGCCCCAATGTCAGGGGAGTGGCCGTAGTTCCGTAGTAGAGCATCTGCTTGGCATGCAGCAAGTCCCAGATTCAATCCCCTGCATCTCCCGTAGGTGATATGAAAGACCTCCGCCTGAGACCCTGGAGAGCTGCTGCCAGTCTGAGTAGACAATACTGACCTTGATGGACTAATGGTGTGATTCAGTATAAGGCAGCTTTGTCTGTGTTCATGTGTTCATGAATGATCGCCCCACTGAAATGGAATCTACTCCCATCCTGAAAAACCAGCTAGCTTTTGAGCTATGATAATGCAGTTCTGCTTGCTTGGTGGGAGAGGAGAGCCCCGCACTCAGGACCTGTTTGCCCACGCAGCTTCTCATCTTGGCTCAGAACATGCATACAAAAGCCCTCTGGTGTGCAGACAGCACCTAGCAGAACGAGGGCTTTCATCTGCAATAGATGGCTATAGATTAGTAGTCTCAGTTTATTTGTAAATTAAAGCAGATTAAGACGTGCCCCCAAGAGCTTGTATGTGAAGCTGGGGAAACGACTTTCTGTAGAATCTGGAGAGAAGAGGGAGGGGAAAGCAGTCACTTGTGCCTTTTGTGGGCTTTTCTGTAAGCTCAACACAGGATATTTGACTTGCACAAAGACAGCCTGTTGGTCCTTCTGACTCAGTAGTCTCCACTTTCTGGCAGCGGCTCTATGGTGGGCTTCTCCCACCCCATTATCTCCAGTCCGCTATCTGGAGGCTGAAACTGGGACTGTCTGCTGAGTTGATGTCATTCCTAATGAGAAGGTGCTGGTGTCTGCTTTTCTGGGTTTGTCTAAGCTCAGTCTTAAGTCCTCTGACTGCCAGCAGCCCTCCAGGGTTTCAGGCAGAGAAAAATCCTTCCCAGCATTTGCTGCCAGAACTCCAGTAGGGGGAGTTGTGAAAACCAAGGAGGATTGTGAGGCACTCCAAAGGGATCTGTCGAGGATGGGCAAGTGGGTGTCAACATGGCAAATGGGGTTCAGTGTGGCCAAGTGCAGACTGATGCACATTGGGGCAGAAAATCCTAACTATAAGTACACATTGAAAATGTCGAGACCGTGTGCGACTGAAATAAAAAAGGCCCAACACTATGCTGGAGATTATTAGGAAGGAAATTGAAAACGAATCAGCCAGTAGCATAATGCCCTTGTACAAATCAATGGTATGACCTCATTTGGAATACTGTGTACAGTTCTGGTCACCACCCCTCAAAAAGGATAATATAGCAGCACTGGAAAAAGTGCAAAAAAGGGCAACTAGAATGATAAAAGGGTTGGAACACTTTCCCTATGAAGAAAGGTTAAAGCGCTTGGGGCGCCTTAGCTTGGAGAAAGGACAGCTGAGGGATGACATGATCGAGGTTTACAAGATTAGGCCTGGGATAGAGCAGGTAGAGAAAGAAGTACTTTTCTCCCATTCTCACAATAAAAGA
This sequence comes from Gekko japonicus, assembly GCF_001447785.1. Lineage (NCBI taxonomy): Eukaryota > Metazoa > Chordata > Lepidosauria > Squamata > Gekkonidae > Gekko > Gekko japonicus. The sequence continues at coordinate 822,192 of NW_015167538.1, read as the reverse complement.
ACTTGTGGGCACTCAATGAAATTGCTGAGCAGTCAAGTTAGAACGGATAAAAGGAAGTACTTCTTCACCCAAAGTGATTAACTCATGGAATTCACTGCCACAGGAGGTGGCGGCTACAAGCATGGACAGCTTCAAGAGGGAATTAGATAAGCACAAGAAGTGGTGACCCACGATAGTTGTGGGGGGGGGGGAAGCTCCACACAGAGGAGGAAGCTGCCGCAGGTGAGCCTTCTCGCCTTCTCCCCTGCCCCTGCCTGGCCCCGACGGCAAGGCCCGTCCGTGCAGCTCCGAGCCACTGGGCCCGGCAAACCTTCCCTGCTCCCCATGGCAACGGCGGCAAGGCCTGAACTCAGCCTGCCAAGCCTCCCCCCTCCCCTAGTGGTGGCAAGGCCTAGCCAGCCCGCCAAGCTTTCTCCCCCTCCCCCCAGCCGCAGCAAGGCAGTTCGCAGGGAACGCGCCTTTACTTTTGGGTGGATTTAAGTATCCCCCCTATAGTTTTTTTTATAGATTTCAGATTTTTCTGCACATCTGGGGATTGCTCCAAATGTGCAGGAAAATCTCCCTGCCCCCCAGGTGCACCCAATGTGCAGATTTAGATATCTGCACGTGGGGGGTGCCTTGGCTATTAGATATATAGCTATGGAGCAGAGGTCCATCAGTGGCTATTAGCCACAAGGTATAGATCGGAACTCTCAAGGATGTGCATTTGGTTCGTCCAAACCGAATGCACCCCCAAAAATGGCCCATTTGGACACCTTTCGGGCTGCTGGAGGCCGATTCAGATTCTCTGATCTGAATCTGCTTGCAGCCGAATTGCTGCCGAATTTCGGCGGCAATTCGGCCCCATTATATCCTATAGGCCATTGAAGTCAATGGCGAAAACATAGACTATATTCTGGGGGATGGAGGGATGGGGGTTTGAAGGAGAGGCTCCAAACTCACAGGGTAGCTGCTGGAGCCTCTCCTCAAAATACTAACCAAGTTTGAAGAACATTGGACCAGGGGGTCCAATTCTACGGTCCCCCAAACAGGTTGCCCCTATCCCCTCCATTGTTCTCTATGGTAGGAAAAAAAGTTACTTTTTCCCACCATAGAGAACAATGGAGGGGATAGGGGCAACCTGTTTGAGGGCCTGTAGAATTGGACCCCCCGGTCCAATGCTCTTGAAACTTGGTTGGTATCTTGGGGGGAGGCTCCAGCACCTAACCTGCAAGTTTGGAGCCTTTCCCTCAAACCCCCTCTCCTCCAGCCCCCAGAATATACCCTATATATTTGCCATTGACTTCAATGGTCCATAGGATATAATGGGGCTGAAACTGACATTGGGCTGGCCAAAAGACTTCTGTATCCACTGGTACTGCCGAAATTGACATGCAGGAGCCTATGCCAGCTGAAATTGATTCTGCCCGTCGGCCTAATCCGAATTGGGCCGAATTTTTTTTTTTTTGCACACCCCTACTCTCAGTCTGGGAGAAGTGATGCACTGTATTCTTGGTGCTTGGGGGGGGCAACAGTGGGAGGGCTTCTAATGTCCTGGCCCCACTGCTGGACCTCCTGATGGCACCTGGTATTTTTGGCCACTGTGTGACAGAGTGTTGGACTGGATGGGCCATTGGCCTGATCCAACATTGGCTTCTCTTATGTTCTTATGAGTTGACAGAAACCAAGCCTGGGACCTCCTGCATCTGGCAATGCGGGTGCTCTGCCCTAGCATGCGTCCTTGCGTCCCCATCCCTGCTGACCCTGCTGAACCTCTGTCTTCCCCTGGCCAGTGGAGAACCCCACACACTGCGACTTTGTCAAGCTACGCACCATGCTGGTGAGGACCCACATGCAGGACCTGAAGGATGTGACTGAGGAAACACATTATGAAAACTACCGGGCGCAGTGTATCCAGTGGATGACTCGCATGGTGATGACAGAGTGGAACCGCAAGTATGTCATGTGGGCCATGATGGTGACAGGTCAGGGATGGGGAGGCGGGGAAGTCTTCTCAGTGCTGGCGGAAGAGGGAGGGTGGCAGAGGCATGGCAGTTGGAAATGCAACCTGGGATGGCATCCCCCCTTCCCCATAACAGTGTTATCAACTCCCCACTAAGAGGCATGAGGAGGAGAGGTGGTCAGTGTTATCTTAAGAGTCCTCATATGAAGTCCCCCTTCCATTTCTCTCACTCAGAGGCTAGATTTTCACTCTGTTTCCATTCTCCTTCCACTGACTGAGCTGCCCTGGTATCATGTTGCTTTCTCCTTAAAAGAAATGTTTGTGGTCCCACCCTGTGTCAGTGATATATTGGCTATTCGCTCAGCCCAGGAACCCGAGGGAAGGTTTAGGGTCACCCTTTAACTGAAAACCACTAAAAATGGCACTCGAGACGCTTTAAAATTCAAAAATAAGAAAAGGTTTTATTTAACATCAAGGAGAAAAGTCAAATGAAATCAGGGGTTGAAAATGTTGAAGTAAAAGTTAGTACAAGCACAGACTTTTGTCATATGTGTGTGTGTATGTATCAGGCTAATGAGAGGTTCTTAAATTATTCACAGTTACTTTCGATCTTTATATTGAGATGCTATTGTTCCTGTGTTTTCCCAAACAACCCTGCACACTTTATTTGTATAATTGCTGACTCTTTTGGTGCCCAGATGGCTGATACCCTTACATTTACCAGATAGTTTACATTTGAAACCTAGTTTACGATTCTGAAAGGTCCTTCCCAAGCTACTTCCAGCTTGTGCTTTCTCTGAAACTTCAACACGATCTCCTGGCTTGAAGACTCTTCTCTTGGGCTTTGGCATCATACCAGGTTTTCTGTTTCTGTTAGGCTCTTTACATGTTGTCTACAACAGCCGCTCTCAGCTTTTGCAGGTTCTCCTGTAGCTCCTGAAGACAGGTGACTACCTCTTGGCTTTCGATGTTCTCTCGTCCTGTCTACGCATCTTTCAGGATGTCCATAGGCCCTCTTGCCTGACATCCAAACAGCAGCTTGAAGGGACTAGAACCAGAACTCTCCTGTGGCACTTCACGATACCCAAACAGCAGATGTTGAAGTCACTGATCCCAGTCATTAGGCTATTTTACTGTGTAGGTTTTCAGCATGTGGTTCAAGGTGGCATTGAACCTTTCATTTAGCCCATTCGGTTGTGGGTGGTAAGCAGTGGTGGTGAGGTGCTTGCTTCCACAAGCCTGCAACAGTCCCTTCATCACTTGGGACATGAATGTGGTTCCCAAATCTGTGACCATCTCTTGCAGAAAACCCAGCCTGGTGAACACAGTAAGGCTTCTGCTATGGCTTTTGCTTCAGTGTCCCTTAAAGGTATGTATTCCAGCCCTGACCTGCATAGCCCAGGCAAGCCTGAACTTGGAAGCTAAGCAGGGTCCACTCTGGCAAGTACTTGGATGGGAGACCTCCTTGAAATATCAGAGGCGGGGGGCAGGCTTTATTCAGCCACCTCTCTGAATATCCTCCAGGCCCCCAGTAGGGGTCAGTCACCAAAGGTCACCACAGTGTGCACACACACATGCATGCACACACGCACAGATTTTAAAAATACCAAAAAGAGAGAGAGAGATTTATTCCCATGTTGTGTTGTTCTGGAGATGGGTCCAGTCCGATTTTAGAGAAAGCTTCTGACACAAGCAGAATTGGTTGTAAGAGTCCTCTTTTTTTGTCTTGTGCTTTGCCCACTAGCTGACATGCCTGGCAAGACTTCCAGATGCCCGGATGTCTTTTCCTATAATGGGTCAATAGAACCTTGCTTGCAGCCTATCTCTGGTTTCGTTGATCCCTAGATGTCCAGACACAGGTGACTCATGAGCCAGTAGTAAAAGTTACAGTCTGTATTTTCTGGGAATCACCAGCTGTTTGCGTTTCTCCCAGATAGCAGCACATTTACACCTCATAGACACCCTAAACAGTCCCTGGTCTAGGATATTAAATAGACAAGGATGTTCAATTGTCACTTCCTGAGAAGTTTCAGCTCTCTGCCACAAGTCTTGCAAAGTTTCATCTTGCCTTTGCTTACTGGGGAATTCTGCAGCATAGATTCCCTGAAACAAGCTGCCTGTGTCTATCATGCTGGGCTCTGTTTGTAAATCCTCTGCTAGGTGGCTACAGTTGGTTTCCATAGCAATCTCTGGAGTTATTGGCCTAGTCTGCTGCCTTGAAGCCTGACTCTGCAGCTTACTCCTGGTTACTACTTTACCTCCTTTAACTTGTGAGGCTAGGTCATTCCCCAATAAACCTGGAAAGTCCAATTCACCCCACACTCCCATTATCCATTTGCCTTGAAGTCTTTTTATTTTATGGGGAGTTCTGCCCAGTTTACTTCAAACTCTGGGCCACTGATTCTCTTAATACTGTATGTTCTTCCTGGTAAATATTGTTCTTTCTTTTGTTGTTGCTCAGTTGCACAGTCGAGTCCGACTCTTCACGACCCCATGGAACACAACACGCCAGGCCCTCCTGTCTTGCGTCGTGCTCCGGAGTTTGCTTAATTTCATGTTCGTTGCATCGATAACACTGTCTAACCATCTCATCCTTTGCCATCCCCTTCTTCTTTGACTCTCAGTCCTTCCCAGCATCAGGGTCTTCTCCAGTGAGTGCTCCCTTTTTTATTTACTAAGGTTTTATTAAGGTGACTTCTGCCCCTCTATCCCTCCAGCCTATAACTTCCTCATCGTTTATGTCTACGGGCTCCAAATAGTCCATGTCTAAATCTTCCTGCACTTTCCATACCTGTAACACTCTACCTGGTCTCTCTGTTTAGGTTTCTTCTTCTGGCATAGGATCTGATGGGAGTTCTGTGACAGCTTCTGTCCTTTTAACTGTTTTGTCAGTTTTAGCTGAAATGGGCTGTTTTCTTTTTTCTAACTTTGGACAAGGGGCTTTCATGTGTCCCTCTTCCTGGCAGTTAAAGCATACTATCCCTCCCTTTCTATTTTACTTGGGAGTGTTCCACCTTGCAGGGCTGGTATTAGATGTCTCAGTTTTCCCTGAGGTGCCCCAAACTTTATTATTCTTGATGGGGATGGGTGGGAAAAGAGATCCTCCCAAGCCCTCTTCTATCTCATCCAATAAAGTGGCAGCTTCCTCTATTGTTTTTTAAACTTTTTTATCCCTCAGAAACCATCTAAATGGTGTGGAAACTTGTCTGTAAAACTGTTCTAAGCCTGTTAATTGCTTCAGTTCTTCAAATGTCTGTACTTTACTTCCCTCAACCCATTTGTTTAAGGCTCTGTCCAAACAACAACCTAGCTGTGCACATGTTTCGCCTTGCTTTCTTTTAACTTCTCTGAAAGCTTTTCTACTTTGTTCAGTGGTTAGTCCAAATCTAACCCTGGCTCTTACTTAAAAAGCAAATAATCTAAGGTTTCCTCATCCCTCATCTCTGAGTAAATTTCACTCAGTCTTCCACAAATCTTCAGCTTGAGTTTCCTGGGGTTTTTTCTTCTTAACCACCCCACCCTGCTAACATTAGGGTCCCAAGAGCAGGATTCTTCATGGTCATATACCAATAGATTCACAATGCATGTCAATGACAGAGAAACCATCATGATGTCATGAGTCAGCTAGGGTTCAGGGATAGTGAGGACATCAGGAGGAGCCCTGTGTAGCCAGCTTTGAGTTAACAGAAGCCAGTTAGCAATAAAATGAACAACAAGCTTGTCAGGATTCACAGCCAACAGCTGGTGCAGAGCCATTGACACCCTCTAGCCCTGACTCAGCAGGTGAAAGTCAGCTGGCTGTTCCCAGCCCTCCAGTATCACTTACACTCTTAGAGTACCATAGATGGAGGCAAGGAGGAAAATTGCGCATCTCCTGCCCAGTGCCAGCTGACTGCTAATAGCAACGCTGAGCAGGAGGATTGCTTCTATGCAGCTGCCTGGAAGCACGACCCTTAGGAGTGTGGCTATAAAACAGTCAAGAGAGGCTGTTAGATGTGGATGCAATGTGTATGATTGTTGCTGAGCCACTGACCCTGCCTTGCCAGATTCTTGGAACTCTGACCTTTGGACTCCACAACTTTGCTGTGCCTGCTTCCTGAAACCCTGACCCTTGGACTCCAGAACCCTGCTGTGCCTGACTTCAGGACCCATCACTTGAAGCCTGCAGAGCCAGTACAGTTTGTGTCAACCACAACAAACTTCCACAGCATGGACGGGGTGCAGCTGCACCAGAGAGCCTTGCAGCGCTGCAGGACCAGATACTGCAACTTACCCGTGCTCTGACAATGTTATGGCAACAAGGCTGCCACTTTCCATGCTGCACCTGCTGCACCTCTGCCTAAAAAATGCCCAATCAGTCCCCTGGAAAAATTTGAGGGCAACATGAAAGAATTTCCACCTTTCCTCATGCAGTGCCGACTCTACGTGGAACTTTGGGCTTGAGATTTTCCCACTGTTAAGCTAAAAGTTTGTTTCATTAACCTCTTAAAGGGGCAGGTGGCTAAGTGGGCTACACCTCTGTTGCTCTCCAAGTCTTCATTGCTGGACGATTTCCTGAAGTTCATGTCTCATATTACCGCTGCCTTTGCCAACCCTCTAAAAGCTGTAAAATGCCAATACCCTAAAACAAGGGAAAGGCACCATGGCTCAATATACCACTGAATTCAAACTACTGGCCCAGGATTTGGGGTGAAATGAGGCAGCCCTTGTAGATGTATTTAGAGAGACTATTGGATGAAATCCTGGATGAAGTCGCTCAGGTTGAATGCCCTACTAACCTACAGGCTTATTGTTATTGTTGATATTGTTATGCCTACGGATTGATGGGTGGCTGGAGAGTTGAAAACAAGCCCATGTTAGAACCCGCCTTCACCAGGAAACAGGGAAAATGGTGCCTGCTTACCTAACCACCCACCGATGCAATTGGGCTTACCTAACCACCCACCAATGCAATTGGGCACCGCACATCCTTGCTTGACTCCCAAGGAGAAGAACTAGCGCCGCTTGAACAACCTTTGCTTATATTGCAGAGAGGCACATCATTATGCTCGCAAGTGCCCTGTGAAGTCACAAGCCCCTAATCAGTGTGGGTCAGATGGCTTGGGACAGTTTTTCGGGTCCACAGAGGCCATATGTGACAACCCAGGCCTGTTCTTAGTGCCCATGAAGCTTCGGTTACCTGATGCACGCTGGCTGCTAGTCTATGCTGTGGTGGACTCCAGGGCTTCCCCATGTTTCACATATATCAAATTTGCTGAACAGCACCAGGTACCACTCCAGCCCAAGAAAACACCAACCCTGGTTGAGGCAATTGATGGCTGCCTGCTACGTTCAGGACTGGTGGTCCAAGAAGCTCAGCCACTTACTCTTCAGATCGAACAGCATCAAGAACAGCTCTGCTTTGATGTAGTGGGCATACCTTGGTTTCCCATAGTACTTGGGTTGTCCTGGCTGATGTTACATGCCCTCCTGACACCAGCTGACTGCTAATAGCGATGAGGAGTAATTGCAGGATCGCTTCTGAGCAGCTGACTCCACAGCCTTGCTGTGCCTGACTTCAGGAATCCATCACTTGAAGCCTGCAGAGCCAATACACATGCAATCCAAATAAATTATCCACCACTGAAATCTGCTTGCTCAGATTTCTGTAGGGACCAGTGCACAGTAGGGGGTGGGCTTCATGCTGATTACTTGGGGAAAAGGGGACTCTCAACTTTCTAGAAATGTTACAAAATAAAAAATAAGGGAAATAAGCTGGAGATACAGCAATGTAATATTGAAGTGATCACTAGAGGGAGCAAAACATGTATGGAAAAGAAAAACCTCCTGATGCAATAGGGGCACACAAGTGACAAAAATTAAGAGTCCAGAAAAGCCCCTAGACAAAAAGTGTGCCATCAGCTATAAAAAGCAAACCAGAGGTGTGGGTTTGTGAATGATAAGAGTGTGCTGGAAAGGGGACACAAGGCATGAGAGCTTAAATTTCTGTCTTTGCCTTCTGGGTTTCCATTCCAAATGCCCTCCAAGGTTCTAGTCCTCTTTAAATAAGGGCAGGCTGTTTTATTGGGTCCCCCCCCCCCTAGAATGACAGCATAATATGAATTTTGTGGCACTTTTGCTTCTGCTAAATATCCCAAACACCCTTATAGCGCATTTGGCTTCTCAACAAGAACCTGATGGGGTGGACAATTCCCTCTCCTGGCATGGGATTAAGGCTGCTGTCACAGACATTGGATAATGCATTTTCAATGCACGTTAACAGTAGTTTGGAACTGGATTTTCCTTTGTGGAATAGGAAAATTCACTTGCAAATGGTTGTTAAAGTACATTGAAAGTGCATTATCTGTGAAAGCAGCTAAAAAAAGGAACTGGCTTGAAGGGGCAGAGAAAGTGAGCAGCTGGCCCATGCTGAAATACCAAGCCTTGTGGAAAGCAGGTGAAGCCAAACTTCTTGGCTGCTCACTGGCGTCAGGTGAGGATCCGGTCCAGGATCAGAGCCAATTATGGGAGCTAACCTCTAGTAAGGGAGACGGGAGAGGGGAAAGGCCCAGGGAGGCATCTTTGGGGGCATCCCTCTTCCCGAGTGGCTTGTTCTAAGCTTGGTATCTCATTCTCTTGTTCCGCTGCCCTCCTCTTGGGAACAGGACAGAGCCCTCCACCCTGAGACTTTGCTGCAGTGACTGCTCAACGGAGTGAGCCAACGAAGGCCCCTACCAGGCGGCGCCTCTCATTCTTGGGCGCTAGGACCACACTGGGCTCAGAGCCTCTGAGGATTCTCGTCATCCCAACCCCATCCCCAGTGCCAATCCGGGGCACTTCCAAACTCCTTCCTCCCAAAGCTACGTCTATCCGGCTTCTGCCTGTTTACATAAAGTGCTTATTTCCAACACACAACGGTCTCAGGTCCATTACATTTTGCCTGCAGGAAGGAGGTGTCTTGGGGGAGGTGTGGATTAAGGTTGGCCAGGATTTTAGTTTCTGCACCATCAGGGTCCCTTGGCAAGCCTAGGCAGGAGGGTAGTTTTGTGATACATGACTAGCAAAACAGTGAACATGCATGAACAGATGAACCTGCCTTCTACCAAGTCAGTATCCTGGCAAAGCTAGATTGGAGTCCAGGAACATCTTAAAAACCAGCAAGATTTTCAGGGTATAGGCTTTCAAGAGTCAAAGCCCCCTTTATCAGATATAAGTAGGATCCCTGAATCCTTAAGTCCTACTGAGAAGGCTTTTCCACATTTTCACTTACCTTAAGTTCCTGTTTTGGGGTGGTTTTTGTTTGTTTCACAAGCATTTTGCTCACGCTAGTGGGCGATTACATTGGTTTTATGTCCAGCATAAAAACCTGCAGTTTAAATCTGTAGGGAGATATGCCCGATAACCCTGTGTAATATCGACCACTCTAGGTCGACCACTAGAGGGAGCAGAACATGTGCAGAACAGAAACTTAACCCCCCCATCCCGATGAAACTGGCACTTACAAGTGAGGGAAATGAGAATGTGGAAGCCCCAGCAGGTGGGAGGGGTGATGCAAAAAAGAGTCAGGATGGAGACATTCAATGCAAAGTATCATCAGCTTGATTAGAACAGGGGAGAAATGCTTAGGAGCAGTATTCCGGCAGCAGCTTTTCAGGATCTCATGCAGAGAAAAGTGAGACCCTTTAATGGGACACAGCAGGGATGGGGATGTGGAACCTTCCACCACTGAGCCATGGGCCCTCCTAGTCAAGAGCTGCCGCCTTGTACAGAGTCAGACCGTTCCTCCAGGCTCCTTTGCTGACTGCCGGTTTCCAGGGTCTCACATGGAGACAGGCCTGTTCTAACATTGGCTGCCTGACAGAGGTCATTTCGGGGGGGATCGCGGGGGATCGCAGTTCCCGCGGGTGAGGTACGGGGGGCGGGGCACATGATGAAGCCCCGCCCCCTGCTTCCGGCCGCCCCGCTTCCGGCCCTCATTCAGCCAGGAGGGGGCAGGAGAAGAGGGAGGGTAAGTTGCTTCCTCCCTGCCTCTCCCCACCCCTGCCTGCCTGGGGCCAGGGAGGGCCTTCACGGGGCTTCCTTGCACTCCCACCGGCCTTGCAGGTCCACCGCCGGGCCCCTCATGGGGCTCAGCAGTGGAGCTGCAAGGCCGGCGGCGGCCGGGACCGTTGGGGGCGGGGTGTGTGGCTGTATGACACACTTCCAGTGATGTCAGGGGGTGTGGCCTCATGACACACTTCCGGTGATGTCAGGGGGTGTGGCATATGCTAATGAGTTATGCTAATGAGTCCCCCCTAGCTCTTTTTCTACGAAACGACCCCTGCTGCCTGACATCCTGTAACGGGAGACAGGAGAAAATTGAACCCAGGAGTTTTTGCATGCAGAACAAGTGCTCACCCACTGAGCCGCCGTCTCCCCCAGTTTGTAAAACTATGACAGTTCCCACACAAAAATAGTGAGCCAGGGTGGGGGATGGTGCAAAGGGAACCGGGAGCAGGGAGTGGTTGAGAGTGGGTCAGACTAGGAATACGTGATATTTTTTTTAACCCGTATTTTTCGGCTCAGGTCTATTGGACCCGAAAACGTTTCAGGATTTTTGGGGTTAAAAAAAATCAGGAGAAGCCAAGGCAAAGCTGAGCCGGCAGGGAACAATCCCCTTCCCACGGGCACAGCCAATCCTGGCTGGGCTCGCTTCTCCTACAGTCCGGTTTAAACGGGGCTGCAGGAGAAGCCAGCCCTGCCAGGATCTCCCGTGCTGCACGAAGCACACTGAACTGAAAACAAACCAGCCAGTATCATAATGCCCCAGTATAAATCGATGGTGCAGCCTCATTTGGAATACTGTGTGCAGTTCTGGTCACCGCACCTCAAAAAAGGTATAGCATTGGGGAAAGTGCAGAAAAGGGCAACTAGAATGATTAAAGGGATGGAATACCTTCCCTATGAAGAAAGGTTAAAGAGGTTAGGGCTCTTTAGCTTGGAGAAACAATGACTGAGGGGGTTACGTCGTGGAGGTTTACAAAATTAGGCATGGGATGGAGAAGACAGACAAAGAAATACTTTTCACAATACAAGAACTCGTGGGCACCAGTGTTCCCTCTAAGCTGAGTTAGGGTGAGCCAGCTCACAGTTTCTTAGCCTCCGGCTCACACATTTTTGTCTTCGCTCAGGAAGGAGGGCTCCAGAGCAAACTCATTTAAGCAGCAGTCAAATCCCTCGCTCACAACTTTAATGCTAGTCGCTCACAAAGTAGAGTTGTTGCTCACAAGACTCCACAGCTTAGAGGGAACATTGGTGGGCACCCGATGAAATTAATGAGCAGTAGGTTTAGAGCAGATAGAAGGAAGTACTTCTTCACTCAAAGAGTAATTAACATGTGGAATTCACTGCCACAGGAAGTGGTGGAAACTACAAGCATGGACCGCTTCAAGAGGGATTAGATAAACATATGGAGCAGAGGTCCATCAGTGCCTTGTAGTCGTAACACATAGATAGAACTCTCTGTCTGGGGCAGTGATGCTCTGTACTCTTGGTGCTTGGGGGGCAACAGTGGGAGGGTTTCTGGAGTTCTGGCCCTCCTGGTGGACCTCCTGATGGCACCTGGGTTTTGGCCACTGGCCTGATCCAACATGGCTTCTTTTATATTCTTAACCTGGCTGGTTTAAATTGGGCTGCAGGAGAAGCCAGCCTCAAGCCAAACCAGCAAGAACAGTCTACTCCCCACCAGCATAGCTGATCCTCTGACTGTCTTCTGCAGTCCCTTTAAACTGCAGCAGAAGCCTGACAATCTGCTCCTGCCTCTCTGCTGTTTTCGGATCTGCTTGGTAACTCCCAAATATATCCAGGATTCTTCCTGGGATTCTTTTCCAGCTTTCCCAAGACAACCTGGATACATTTGGGATGCCAAAATCTAGAGACTACATGGGGCTGCCCTTGAACCTGACCTGGAAACTCCAGCTGGTGCAAAATGCGGCGGCATGCTTGCTGACAGTGTCATCCGTGTGGGTGTGCATTCAGCCAGTGCTATGCCGACTGCAGTGGCTACCAGTTGGATCCATTTCAAGGTTATGGTGTTGACTTTTAAAGCCCTACGCAGCCTGGGACCAGCATACCTTCAGGACCGTCTCTCCCCATATATGTCCCGGAGAGCCTTGTGTTCCACTGACCAACACCTACTGGTAGTCCCTGGCCCAAAGGGTGTCCACTTAGCCTTTGCCAGGGCCTTCTCTGCCCTGGCCCCCGCCTGGTGGAACACGCTCCCAATTGAGATCAGGGCCCTGCAGGACTTACTACATTTCCGCAGGGCCTGTAAAGCAGAGCTGTTCCACCAGGCCTTTGGTTGAGGCGGCGGATGTTTTTACCAGCTCGGACTCCCCTGCCCATCTTAGGGCTATAGATGCCTACTATCCTACTAACGTCTAACAGGAAGCGTATCAGGCTGCTCGGGACTGACGTTATTTTCTGCTGCCGTCCTGTTTTTATTTAATTGGTTTTTAATCGTATATTTATTGTTTTATCTCTTATTGTGAGCCGCCCTGAGCCCATCATGGGATAGGGTGGGATATAAATGCAATAAATAAATACATTTTGTGTAGCAGAGGAAAGAAATGTGTGGGGGACGCTCCGTGCAGTTGGGCACTCTGGGGTCATAGTGAGGAGCTACACTGTTGCTTACAAATAAATGGGAAAAAAATAAAAGAAATGGAAAATGAAGATCAGTATTCTTTTCTTCTTGCCTTGTCTTGAGACCTGTAGCTACAATATGGCCGTGCCAATGAGAAGGGAAGGGGCTTAATCTTCTCCTTGCCATGCTAGATGTCTGCGTTCGGAGATGGGTTTGTTGTAGGGGAGGATCCTGTCGCATAAGCCCCATGTGCCCTGAAGTATACAGTCCAGACATAAGTTTACAGGCTTGGCCTGGGAAGGAACCCGTTTCTGGTCAGATCAAGAGCCCAGAACAGCTTTAGGCTTAACAGAAGCACCCAAGTTCCCTTCAAGGCCAAAGAAGAGTAGGAAATACAGACCCTGGGACTAGGGGGGAAAGCCGTAGGCAGAAACACATCAAGGTAGAAGTTGAATACCAAGGCTTAGGCCTGGGTCATATGAACGAGTGTTCCTGCGCATGTGCAGAGTGCCTTCCCCTTTCATTCCTGAGCACCCACAGTTAAATCGTACATCTATGGAATCTGGAGGCAGGGATGTCCACATTGCAGGGTTTCAGCAGGGGGCACAATCAGAGTTTACCATGGCTTAGCTTGGCCCACAGATGACGTGCATGCTATATGCTCTTTGCTGTGTGGTGTGTGTGTAAAGTGCCGTCAAGTAACAGCTGTCTTACGGAGCTTTCAAGCCAAGTGAGAAGCAGAGGTGGTTTGCCTTCGCCTTCCTCTGCAGAGTCTCCCTTGGTGGCCTCCCATCCAAGTACTGACCCTGCTTAGACGAGTTGGGGCTATACCCCGCTGCCTTCTCTTCCTCTTTGCAGTGGAAACCAGTGTTAAATGAAATGGAGAGATGTGCAATTCGTATGGGGAACATGGGCTGGGGAGTGGCTTCCTGGCACATGTCTCTTATGTTCTAATAGACATACCTTATTGTTTCAAACCTCATGGGGTACACAGGTGCGCACACATGGCAAACTCATCTGCCAAATAATGTGTGAAATGAACATCTAGAAATAAGGGGTGCCGTTGCTTAGAAAGGCTGACACAGCTTAGAAAGTTTAGAGTTTCTGGGTGGAACTGGGTGTTATGGCCAACACAAGGCTGCTGCTGAAAACAGTGGCCTTGCGTCTGTCTCATTCTACCCCTCCCAACATATAGGGATGCTCCACACACCATGGGATAACACTGTGTCCTTGCCCCAGTTTCACCTCATTGGATACCAATTATGGAGGGTATGGCAATATGTGAGTATTTTGAGATATTACAAAGAGACGCGCGGCTGCCATTTTAAGCAGCAGCCCTGCCTTTGCCGCAATGTCTGTTTCCAGCATCAGCACTGTTTCTTCATGCAGCAGTCTTTGCCCTATATATAGCTACACCAGTGTTACACCCCACCTCCTACATACACACAGCCTAATCGGAACCCCCTGGCACATGCCGTAAGGTATGTGTCTTCCACTCACGTATTATGGGTTTTCTGCCGGAAACAGCGGTGTACCCACAGTAAACACAACAGCCACAAAAAAACATGCATATTTCTGACATCCTCCCACTTTTCGGCACAATGGACAGGACGGGGGGAGGCTCTGCCTGCAAAGACTTGGTATTCTAGGTGTCAACAAGGATCACAACACAGGATCCATTAATAATGCTCCATGACTTAAGCCTGGAATGGATTTGAGAGCCCTGGAGCTCAGCCCTGGGGGGGTATGTGCAATGTAAAATATATACTGCTGCACATGCACAGAATTCCTTTTCCTTGCTGTTGCCACAGCCAGCTGTTTGCTTCTGGAATCAGAGAACAGAGTTTCCAGGTTACCAGCCATTGCTCCAACAAAGCACCTCTTTAAAAAAACCACAATGCTTCCCTTGGCTGGTGGGTACAAGGGAAGGATTGGCTTGGGAGGGAACCCCCCCCTTCACTCACCCAGGTGCTGCTGCTTCTCCCGACACGTCTCTCGAAGTTCCCGCAGTTCCTGATATTTGATGGCCAAGGAGGCCCTGCCGTTCTCCAGGTGCGGCTGCAGAGCCAGGTTCTGCTTGGCCAGGGCGTAGTTGGAAGCCAGTCGCATCTCCAGCTGCAGGTTCTGGAACTGCAAGGAGACCAGTGAGATCCTTGGTTTGGTCCTCCTTGGGGGTCTCAGCAGAGTCCCTGAACTTACTGTCCTTCACTGCCATCCTAAAGAGCTGTTGTGCAGGCAGGAGATGGCCCATGGTTTGCAAGAGAATGTAGTTTGAAAACTTTCCCACCACCCATCACCTGGACGGACAAGAAAGCCTCTTGTCCATTTAAAGCCAGCTTTGGCAACGTGGTCAATGGTAGGAGGGGGGGGGAGTCCAACATAATTCGGTCTGTGTGTTTGGTCTGCCCTTGCCCAGGGGCTAGGGGTGTTTGAGAATATGCTGTAGGAAGTGGATTGGATCCCACGCCCAAGCTGCCTTCAAGTCTGTTTTCTGTAGGTCAGTTCTTGTGGCCCGCTCTGTAATCTAGATTGTATGCGTACAGTATGATTGTTTTGGAAATGCATTTGGCTCCATAGAAACTGGAAGGGACCTCAAGGGTCAGCTAGTCCAACCAGCTGCAAAACGCAGGGATTCACAACTACCCCCCACCCACCCCATTTCCCCAGTGACCCCTGCTCTATGCCCGGAGGAAGGCAAAAAA
This sequence comes from Gekko japonicus, assembly GCF_001447785.1. Classification (NCBI taxonomy): domain Eukaryota; kingdom Metazoa; phylum Chordata; class Lepidosauria; order Squamata; family Gekkonidae; genus Gekko; species Gekko japonicus. The sequence continues at coordinate 806,945 of NW_015167538.1, read as the reverse complement.
CCTCCAGGATCCCTGGACTATCTGGCCTCTATGACTCATGCCCTCGGCAGGACTGCTTGATTCACAGCAACAAGAGGTATTCAGAACAAGAGTATTTGAAACCATCCAGTTAGGAAATATTCTAGAATCTCTGGTGGGATAATGCGAAATTGTCTGAAACATGTAGGAGGTGACCCCCAGCATCCTGGCCACTCAATGGCACCCTTTCTGGTGTGGCGCCATGCACGCCTGTAGCCACAGGGGGACATTTGGGGCAATGCCCCCATGGATGAGTGCTAGCCCCCACAGGAAAATTTTTAAAAATGCAAAAAAATTTTTTTACATGTAGGGTTTCCAAAATGACCCAGGACCCAGTCAGGGAAAATTCAACCTCATTTTCTTTTTTCAGGGCCAAAAAATAAATAAGTTTTAAGAATGCAAAATAAAATAAAATTGCAAAATGCAAAAGAGAGTTGGAGATTCCCCCCCCCAACTCATGTAGACAAGGAAGCCAGCAGATGAGGAAGAGTACGTGCCCCTCCCCTTAAATGCCACTCAAGCCCACCCGCAGCAGAGGAAGAGAACTCGGCTGCTGCGTCAGCTGAGCCAGCCCGGGTAACATGACGGCTGGTGATGTGGCTGGGCTGGCGCAGGGGTAGTGAGGCAACCGCCACTAAGCTGAGTCTTCTTCCTCTGCTGTGGGTGGGCTCGCCGCTTGCTGCTCTCTCTCTGTCTCTCTCTTTTCCCCAACTCCGCTGCCCCACAGGATTTCCCAGTGCCCCACCATCCAAAATTTTCTGGGAACATGGCTCAGTGGTAGAGAATCTGCTTGGTGTGCAGAAGGTTGCAGGTTCAATCCCCGGCTTCCCCACTTAAAAGGATCAGATAGTAGGTGATTGGGAAGACCTCTGTCTGGAGCCCCGGAGAGCCGCTGTCAGTAGACAGTGCTCCTTAATTGACCATTGGTCTGATTGACTGTAAGGCAAGCTTTAAGCATTCAGGTGAGCTCAAGGCTATGGTATTCATTGCCAAGAGCTAATGGACGTGAAATATTCAGAATACTTGAAATGCTCCACCTAAATGCGAAGGATCCAGATAGCTGTCACAGAAAATGCTCGTCTTGGGTCGCCAGAGCCCGCATACAATCTTTGGGGCCAGATTTAAATGACAAGTTTCAAAGGAAAACCTGTTCCTCTCCAATCTACATGCATTATTTTAGTTTAGAAATTTATACCCCGTTTTTCTCCCCAAGGGACGTAAAGCAGCTTACAACATCATTATCTCTGTCTCCCTGTTATTTTCACAACATCAACACAATGAGGAAGGTTGCGCCAAGGTCTGTGATAAAGTGGGGACTGAAAACCTGATAAAGTGGGGACTGAAAATTCCAGTCCGATGCTCTAACCACTACGCCATGCTGCCTGCCACTCATTCAGTGACTGAATGTGTTTTACTGTTAAGCAGGAGGCACAGGGCCAATGAGACAGTGTTCTCTGCCAGGTCTGCTGCCCTGACGAAGCCTCCAAGCAAACCACTATCCGACTTTTCTGGCTACCTTCTTGATAAACCTGTCTCATTCCATATTAAGTGTGGCACAATTTAACATTATTTTAATAATATTCAGTGCTCTTTCTCTGACCTCAAAAGAGTTGTGCCCACTGGATTCGGGCATTTCTGCCCCTCTCTGATGATACTGGAGAACACACATAATAAAGGAAGACCATGGCGGGAAGGGTTCTAGCTGGAACTGGGGTGCGATCTGGCAAAGTGCTTTATCCTGTTCTTCAGAATCCTGACTAGCACGTGAGAATGATGGACTAGGAAGTAGCAGTTATCCCAATTTAACTGACAATGAGTGAAAAGCCGGGGTCTCGTAGATGGGGCCTGGCCAACAGTGAGGTCTGACGGAGCCAGAGAAGGCATCTTTCCAAGATAAACAGACCCAACGGATGGTGGCAAGGCAGAATCAGGTGGGCCCAGAAAGGTTTGGGGGCCAGGGAAGGGGCCGGAATCGGGGAAAGCCTGGGGGGGGGGGGCATCCATCACTGGAGGCAAAACCCTCTTTGCTTTATTTCCCTGCCTGTGGCTCTGGCTATCAAAAAGGCAAAAAGAAAATCATACGCCATTTATGAAGAGCCCAGCGAGGGAAACGGCAGCCGGGCAATTATGAGGCAATGTCTACTCCCCCCCCCCAAGCACAATAAAAAAT
>NW_015167538.1:803865-804694 GCF_001447785.1 Gekko japonicus | reverse complement strand
TCACACCCCGCTGCCCAAATCATCCCCCCCCCCCAACAAATACCTCCCTCCCCAGTGACTGGCGTTGTCTTTCTCCTACAGGGCCATGAAGGTGAAAAACACGGCCTATTAAAAAGGCAGCTGTGAGGGGGTGGGTTGGGGGGATACAATGGAAAACGGATGGAAACCTCTCTGGGTGATTTAGGAATTGGAGAGGCGGTGGAGGGCAAGACTGGGGCAGCCTGCTTTTGGGGGGGTAGTGGGTGGGTGGGTGGGGAGCCCTGGCATCCTCCATGCCAGGTCGGAGAAAGAAGCAGGTGGGTTGAAGAGGGTCCTCCAGGCAGTTCTTGTTGAAGAGGGTCCTCCAGGCAGCCAAAGGGGGGGGGGGGCTGCCTTGCCCACGGAATGCCCAGGGTGACTTGTTTTGCTTTGTTTCTCCGCCTCAGGCCACTGAAAGCAAAGGGGGAGGGTCGCTTTGGGGGCAAACGGGCGCCATGCAAAGCCAGCGTGCGATCGAAGATCGTGCTCGGGAGAGACGATGCCCCTCGCGGGCCCTATCCCCGCTCCCCCTCCCCCCGGGTCCCGATCCTGGCGGCGATTACCTTCCTGCTCAGCTTGACGATGCGCTCCAGCCACGTCTCGTCCCGCATCAGGGCGCGGAGCTGCGCCGTACTGACCGCCCCGAAGCTCAGGGCCAAGGACGGAGCAGACGGGCGGCCGCACCTGGACGGCGATCTCGCACCTGCACCTGCGTCGCCGCCTTGGGCCACCAGAGGGCGCGGGCGCAGCTCTTAAAGGGGCCGCCACGCTCGGTTGTCTTCCAGTGTGGAGGGGGAGCCGTCGGAGCGTC
>NW_015167538.1:744754-803765 GCF_001447785.1 Gekko japonicus | reverse complement strand
CTGCTGATGCTTCCGCTGTGGAGTTGCGAAGTGAATTTGGGTGCGCCTGGGCATGTGCAGAGGGCCTTCTCTCATATCGTCAGGAGGGTGGCCTTCAGGCAGGCTGGAATGTTGTGGGAAAGGGCTGCGCTGTGCTTGACCCCTGCTTCGTCTTCTTCACCATGAGGTCGATGTTCCAGCCAAAACGCTGTCCGCCACTCTGACTGAGCCGCCTCTTAGTACTGTGTCTTCATAATAGAGTTATAACTTTCTGCGTGTCCCACCCTGTGACAGAGAAGTTATTTGGCTTTTGCCCTGGCCAGAGATTATAAGCAGGAGCCCTCTTATAAATCCCTTTGGAAATGGCAGTTGACACGAAGTAAAGGTCAGACAGAAAGGTTGATTTTGGGCAAATCTGCATTTGCATTTTAAAATCATTTTCGTGCTGCTGTGACGCCGTCTTTCTCTATGCTTGTTTGAATGGTGTTTGGAGAAGATTCTTTTAAAGCAGTGCAAAGGTGCAAGGACAGTGGAGCTGCCCCGAAAGGACGATAAACATATGTGGACCTGCGAAAGTATGTTAGCACTGTTCAGGTGTATTGTATGTTAGCACTGTTCAGGTGTGAAAAGGACACCAAATGTAGACAGCTTTTTTGAAGACTGAGTCAAAAGGCTGGGACATTGGTGGGAAAGACAAAGGCAGATTCCGCCTTTATTGAACACACACAATTGGGTTAGGAATATGGCAGGGAATGAGAAAATGTGAATTTTGTTGTTTATATGGATTATGACTATTTTGAACAGGCATCAGAGTATAGTTGAAGCTCATATTCTTAGAGACTCAGTTCTTAACTGTGAGAGGTTTGTTTGCCTTGGTGATTTCTTTCAGCACCCATGTGTCTTAATATAGCCTCATATAACTATCTGAGTTTCCTGGAAGTTAGTACTTTCTTCTTGTATTTAAATACTTCCCTTATGGGGACTTTCCCTTTTTACTCTTGAGGAGTCTAAAATGGTTTCCCTTTTCACACAAACCAGGGGTCCCTTCTGGGTTGAACCCACTGAATAAATGGGTAAGAAATACCTTCCTCTTTCTAGGAACAATAATCCTTTTCTGTTTCGCTAGGCTGCCAGTTTCAACCTCCTGTCCAGTCTCTTCTATCAAACCTAAACCCTAGTTCTGGAGACTGTGAATAAATGGAATTCAGCTAGGGCTGACACTTAGACTTTACGTTCTGATTTCTGAACTTTTCCTCAAATGTGTTGGTACATAGTAAGGGCTAGGAGTTGTGTCCCTTCACTTCCCAAGTGAATTTGTTTGTTTCCCTCAAATTGACACACATACACTCCTCCTGACTGGCAGTTGGCAAGCCAAAGTCCAAACTCCTCTGAAAAGACTTTTGAAAGCTCTCCTCAGCTGGTGCTGACCAATCAGAGAGAAAGAGGGGTGCAAGTAGGCAGCAGCCTCTCAATGAAACAGCTTTACAGTGAAGCATTAACCCCTTTAATCTCCCAGATCTCTGAATTTGATGCACTAAGCATCCTACTTTTAGGAGTCAGTTCGTCTTGAGGGCAAATGATCAAGGTGTTGCAACATCTTCCCTAATGGGAAAATTTGGGGGATTTTGACTTTAGACAAAAGGATGACTACAGGGAGACATGATGGAAGATTACGAAATGATGCAAGATGCGGAAAGAGAGAGAGGGGAAACTTTTTCTTCTTCTCTCAAATCAGTGCTCAGGGTCACCTAAGGAAGTTGATGGCCAAAAGACACAAGACGGACAAAGAGGACAGATGCATGATTAACATTTGGAACTCATGTTTGGATGGCTTGAAAAGGGGATTTGAGCAGAGGTCATTTCGGGGGGGATCGTGGGGGAACGCAGTTCCCCCGGGTGAGGTGCAGGGGGGCGGGGCACATGATGAAGCCACGCCCCCTTCTTCTGGCCGCCCTGCTTCCGGCCCTTATTCAGCCAGGAGGAGGCAGGAGAAGAGGGAGGGTAAGTTGCTTCCTCCCTGCCTCTCCCCACCCCTGCCTGCCTGGGGCCAGGGAGGGCCTTGGCGGGGCTTCCTTGCACTCCCGCCGGCCTTGCAGGTCCACCGCCGGGCCCCTGATGTCAGGGGGTGTGGCATATGCTAATGAGTTATGCTAATTAGTTCCCCTAGCTTTTTCTACGACATGACCCCTGGATTCGAGGGCTTCATGGAGGAGAGGTGTACTGGCAGGCCCTCTTGGAAGGCATCTGTTTGGTCCCTGTGGGAAACTGGATGCTGGGATAGATGGGATCTTTGGTCTTATTTCAACTTGGATACAGTCTTCAACATCTATCTGTCAGAATGGCTCATGTGAAGTAGTATGTATATCTCTGTTATCTCAGTTGCTGAGAGATACCTGGTTGGCCACAATGGGAAACAGGAGGCTGGAAAAGATGGCCAACTGGTCTGACCCAGCAGGGCTCTTCTGATGTTCTTATGAATCTGAGGACGGAGAAATTTTATCCTGTCTTTTCTGAGCATTGCAGTGGGTTAGAGTTGTAACGTGGTAGTTTAGCAGCATATGGAAAAACTTTGTGACAAATGTGGGCATGTGTAAGAAAGAAGAATGCCCCAGAGCATATGCAGAATAATTCCACCTTTGACTGCTTTTAGGAGTACCCAAGCCAGGAGCCAAATTATGAATGGTAGTAGCAAAGAGAGTGTCAATGGTTGAATCCCTGGTTCAAGACTCACTGCAACTGTGAATGAATGTTGCCAACCTCAAGGTGCTCTCTGGAGTTCTCCTGAAATTACTGCTCCTCTCTAGACTACAGAGATAAATGCCTATGCCACCAGGAGGACATGGTAGCTTCAGTGGGCGGACTGTATGGGTACCATAGAGTCTAGAATAAATTGAAGTCCCAGAGAGTGATATCACATCCCTGCTGAGCTCTATTCTCCCCCCGCAACTCTGTTCTCCTTAGGAAGTGCCCTCAAATCTCCGGGAACTTCCCAAGCCAGGATTGGCACCTGCACTGTGAATTCACCAGGTGTTTTCAGGCATGCTTCCCTCAACCCTCAGTCTCCCTTCCAAGAAGAGAAAACAGGTCTGGCCAACTGACAGGGTTGTTGCAAATGCTATTGATGCATTTGAAGGTATAATCTTTAAAGACAGCACACTTTTCATCTTCAGCTGTTGATGATGGATGAGTTTGTGCAGTGCAAAATGATGAGGCAGAGCCAGTGTTGGTTGCAAACAAATCTTGGAGGCTTTTATTTAGAGTCTTCCCACTGTTGTGGACACAGTCTATGGCTCTGGCCCAGTTACCTTCTCCACCACTCAGGTCTGGCTCACACTAGTATGAAGTCGGATGTGAAACACTTGGGTTCAAATCCCCACTGTGCTGTGGAAGTGTTGTAATGTATACAGGCAGCCTTTCAGGGCAGGTTTGGCCCTGCAGGGCTCCTGTATGGCAGTCAGTGGCTGATGAAAGAAGGCTGACTGAAAGAAGGCTCAGCCAGAGAGAGAATGGGCCAGAGAGCGAAATAAAATCTATTCTTAAGTTGAAGCAAAGCACCATTTTAATTATTTTTATTGATTTTGTTAAAAAGATTTCATCTCTTTCGAGTGTCATTCTATAAGCTTGCTCTGCTTTTTAAGTCTTGGAAACTGACAGATTCTTTGGAGTATCTGAGGTATTTAAAGATGGAAATCAGTTTAGTGTTTTGCGCATTCAGGAGCCAGCTGACCTGCTGCCTTTGGGCAGACATGCTTGCAATGGTTTGTTTTGATGATGTCACAGTCTAATAGAGTGACATCACAGCTTTGTGATTGGGAGCTAGCTGACCCAGGCCAGTGCAGAGCACAGAGAATCAAGAAAGGCCACTGCTATGCTCTTGGGAAAATGTAGCCCTTAAGAAGGGCAAAGATCTCCTGCTCTTAAAACTGGTTGTTCTAGAGCAGTCTTGCAGAACTCCAGTGAAATGTTCGGCTCATGGGCCAACCAGCAAGCCAGCTGTCCCAGAGCCATCCATCCCAACGGGGCTACGATAGAAGTTCGTCATTCCGGAGAAGCAGTGATCTTCCCAAAAGCAACCCATTTCCTGCTGGCACTCAGCACCATCGAATGAACATGCAGCCCACCTCACTCCCAAGAGTAAGTGAGGTCCAGAGAACCACCTCAGCCCCAAGAGGAAACGACAGTAGCCGAGGAGGTTCAGCTCCAAGAGTAAATGACACTACGCAAAGAGGCTCATCCCTGAGGGGAAATGATGGTTTTCGAAGAAGCGGTGATCCTCCCAACAGCAACCCATCTCCTGCTGGCACTCAGCACCATCGAATGAGCTTGCAGTCCACGTCACCCCCAAGAGTAAGCGAGGTCGCAAGAACCACCCCACCCCCAAGAGGAAACGACAGTAGCCGAGGAGGTTCAGCTCCAAGGGTAAATGACAGTGCTCAAAGAGGCTCATCCCTGAGGGGAAATGATGGTTTTAGAAGAAGCAGTGATCCTCCCAATAGCAACCCATCTCCCACTGGAACTCAGCACCATCGAATGAGTTTGCAGCCCACCTCAGTCCCAAGAGTAAGCGAGGTCCCAAGAACCGCCCCACCCCCAAGAGGAAATGACAGTAGCCGAGGAGGTTCACCTCAAAGAGGAAATAGTGCCCAAAGAGGCTCATCTCTGAGGGGAAATGATGGCGTTCGAAGTGCCTCACCCCTGAGAGGAAACGAAGTCAGGCAAAGCACCTCTTCCCGAAGAGGAAGTGAGCTCTCTCAAGGTGCTTCTTCTCTGAGGGAAGCCAGTGATCTTTCCCAAAATGCTTCTCCTCAGAGAAGAAGTGAGGCTGCTCGAAGAGATTCTTCTCCACGAGGGGCCAACCTCCCTCAGGATACCACTTTGCGAAGAGGGAGTGACTTTCCACAGACACCGTCCCAAAGGCAACCGAGCAACGTTTCACGGAATTCTTCTCCACCGAGAAGAAGCGATGTCCCTTCAAGTGCTTCGTCCCGTCGAGAAAGTGACCCCTCGAGGCAAGGGAGTGGACTCTCCCACAGTGCTCGAGAGAGCGACAGTCCTCAACAAGGACGGCTAACAGACAGAAACATCTCACCCCCAGGGATTCTGGTCTACCGGAGTGTAAGATATTCTCTCCAGCCAGGGCAGCTTTCAGTGCCCCACAGCCGGACGTTGTTGGCAATGCAGCAAGGCCTTAATTCCCAGAGGGAAGAAGTGTGCCAGAAACACCAGACAGGACCAGAAATGGTACCAAGGCCAGGAAAATCCCAAATGGAGAACAAATTAATTTTTTCATCCTCACCACAACGTGATGCCCCTCAGCCATCCACAAAACGCTTCACAAGACCCATTGCCAACCCAAAAGATGAATCGACCCAAACGACTGATCTGAGAAAAGAGTTCCTGCAAGCCCCCAAGACTTCTCTTATGCCGGTGACTGAATCAGTGCAGCAAAATTTACCTCAGCCAACCCAAAAACTCATCCGCAGACATGTTCTGAAAGATGCATGCACTCAAACGGAACCTATCTATAGGCTGTCCTTTGCGAAAAGTGAACCTCCTCAGACACAGTTGCTAACAACTGCCAAGGCACCTCTTCAGTCAGAAGCCAGGGGGGCTGGTAAAACTTTCCTCTTGCCTGCAGCCACCATTGAGGTTTCTCCTCAGCCGGAGATCACACTGAGATATAGACCCGCTTTCCACCCAGAAAGCGAGTCTGAGTACAGGTGCGCACTCCATGAGGCGATGGAGGCAACCCATAAGAATTCATTTTCTCCAGGAACTGCACTACCTCACAGAGGGTCTCTGTCTACTGATAATGAACTGAGAAGGGGTTCCCTCAAAAAAGGGTCTGATCCAGCTCACAGGGCCTCCCTTCTCACAGAGCCTGAGTTGAGGAGGAGCTCCCTCCAAACAGAGCCTCCTCTTAACCAAAGGGGTTCTCTTCAGAAAGAGAACTGGTCAGCCTACAAGCCTGCTTTTCACCCAGAAAGTGAATCTGAGTACAGATGCCCTCTCAATCTAGAGATGGAGGACACCTGCCCACACACCCTCTCTTTAGGGTCTGAAATTCCCCACAGAGGCTCACTGTCCAGGAAAACTGAAACGTCTCTCGGGATTTCATCAGGGCTGAATCAGGAATACTTCCACAGGCCTTGCCATTCTTCAAAGAACATGTCAACCCAAACAGAACTGTTCTCTGTGTCACCATGCATGGAAGTCAAGCCAGTTGTCAGGCCCTGTCTTTATCCAAACAGAGATGTAAGCCTCTGGGCCTCACCATGCACAGAGGTGGCCTTGCCCCCTGGTATTATGCCTCCTAGGCCATTAGCTAAGTTTGGGCCACAGTCCCCTTGGTGGTCCTTACTAGAGACAGATACCCATCCTCCAGATCCACAAGAGATAACCAGAAAGATCACTAGCCCATTGGTTCTAGAGCAAAACACCAGCCCTCTACCTGCAGAATGGATGTGGCAAAAGCCCACCAGCCCACCAGCTCCAGAATGGATTCACAGCCAATTGAGCAGCCTGCCACCTCAGGAAGTCATGGGCCACAAGTCCAGCAACCCACCAGTTACGGACATGATGGGGTGCACGCCTATCAGCCCACTGCAGCCTCCAGGAGAGATAGCAGGAAGGCTGGATTCTCCTGCAGAGTCAAAGATTGCTTGGAATTCTTTGAGGATGGATATCCCATGTCAAGATGTGCTAAAGTTGGAAGCACCTCCGGAACAGATGCCCACAGCTGCAGATCCAGGGCAAGGTGGCCAGTGGCTAGAACATGCTGGTCCCTCCCACGAGACTGAAGACCTGATGAAGTCATGCCGAGGGAAGTTTAGTGCTTTTTTTGTGGGTATGTTATGAGAATCTGTGTTGTCTCTCCCAGCTATAGGCTGGGTGTTTTCCCTGAGCAGTGGAAAGGCTCCATCGTGTTTGCAAGTGTCCAATTCCTGTTCAGTGCAGAGCAAAGTGAGGCAAAAAGGGTGCAAAGACAGCATTTGCAATAGGAATTTGTTTCCGAAATAACTGAAAGCTCCACTCATTATGTCCATGAGGATGATGAAAATGAATGGGAATAATGTTGAATGAACAAATTCCATTTCTTCCATGGTATTCGACAGTCAGGTTAAAAATCCCAAAGTCTGTAGATAAGGGGAAGAGGAGCCTCCAGACATGTTTCTATTAGATGTGTGCTGGGGATTCCCTGCTGGAAACTTGCTGTTCCGGTGAGCTGAGTGGGGGCAGCTTGGATCTCAGTTTGGATTGAGACCACAGTGTATAGGAGGAGGGTTCCCCCCCCTTGTGAGCTATTTTCCTTATCTGAAATGACCATGGGGAGCAGCAGTTTGCCCCATTAGAAAAAAAACAGCATGGGCTGATTTCGCACAAGGAGCTGTGCCGCCGTCACGCCTCCCTTTGCCCCGTTTCCATTGGTCAATTTCCCACTCGAAGCCACATGGCCGCATTTTGACCCGCGGCTTCGCCCGATTTTCCCCGCCTCGTCTTCTTCCAGTGCTTCCCTCTGTGTGCCACATGCTCTGTGGGTGTGTGAGGGGACTGGGAGAAGGCATGTGGGATTCGGCTGCAGGGCATGTGGGAATTCGGGAGGGGGAGGGGCCCCATGTTAGCTATGGCCCTGCCTAGCCATGATAGTTCAATGAAACTTCCATGTCCAGAGACATTCTGCCCCAAATACCTAATGCCGTTGGTTTCACCTCCTTTGTGCGGTTCCAGAATGTCAACTGGCTGGAAATTGAACAGATTCACAGCAGACAAATGGGCTCAGTTCCCGCCCGTGAGGTGCAAAGAACTGCAGAGCGCAAAGCATGCTGGGACATCTGACCTGACCAGGATTGATCCGAAATCCAAATGGCACTCCTCCTTATTGCTCTTATTAAAAAATCTCCCAATTAATTCAACAACCCACCCCGCTGGTCATTTAACCACCTCCTAATATCTTGGTCAGCCTCTGAAGTCTACCTCCTAGGAGGGCCAAGTGTGGGCTGGGCCACAGCCAACAAGGAAGGGCCCCTGGAGCGAAGCTGTCGGGTCATCACTGTGTCGTTTTAGGATCCAGATGGTTTTTTGGAGATGAAAGCCCAGAGGGAGGCTACGTTTCCCTCCATTTTCAAGCTGGGGTCCACTCCATGGCTGTTTTGACCCCTGCCAGGGTAGTCCAAGAAAGATACGGAGGCTGAGCAGTGCCAGTAGCCTGCCTGCATCCTGATCTGAGAATCCTGGCCAATACCTCGAGCAGACAACAGTGGTCTGGCTCTGCTCCTGCGCCCGCAGTGCTGCACTGCAGTGTCTCATGGGTCTCTCTCTCTCTCTTCCCTTCTCTGTTCCAGGTGTCTCCGATGAGATGTACAGCAACATTCTCTGGTGCCTTAAAGGTGGGTGTTTCTTGTAGAAAGTGTAGTTCAATCTATGGAAAGACTAGTAGGGGAAATTAAGAAGCAGGGGAGAAATCCTCTTTGAGCTTTGGTCATGGCACCGTTCCCCAGACCTTGTCTTTAAACTCTCCTTGGCTGATGGCTTGTCCGTTCCTGAGATTCTTTCTTGCAGTGTTTGTTGGTTGGGGGGGGGGGGGGGGGGGGGAGGAGGGAGAGACGGGATGGATGACTTTGAAGTCCGGCCAACCTGTGAGATACATTTATGCAATAGATGAGCCAAACCTTATTATTATGTACTCCTGGACTGAGATATAAACCAGCAAAGACATCGAGGGTTAGGGAGACTTTTTAATGATCCCATTGTGGTTTGATCGACTGTCCTTTTGCCTGTTGTGCTTCTTCTCCAAGTAAACTTAGGAGGGGGAGGGAATTATCTTAACTGTTGCCTAGATAACTTTATGGAGGATAAATACCTGAAGTGCTTGCTAACAGGGAAGAGGTTAGTCCAGATGTGCTTCCCGAGCATCTGGGTATTTAATTATAGGTCACATATTAAATAGCCCTCAAGAACTCACATTGTGCTTTTATTTTAATTAGAATTTTTGGAGTCATTATTTGTTGCCTTCTTGTTTTACCTTGTCAGCTGGATGGATCATTTTAACCCCCCAAAATATCAGACCCAAAAAGCAGTTTCATTGCTTGGAGGCTGGTCAAGAGATAAAAGCTGGTTTTATTGATTAATTATCTGGCTTTATTGATTAATTATCTGGGATTAATTAATTGACCAAAAGCTTGTGACCGAGCAGACTGACCATACTGTTTCTGTGTGTACAATGTTAATTACACTCAGATGCATACAACCATCCTATTTATGTATATCAATTTATTTAAGCCATCTCAAGCCTGCCTTTCTCCCAGTCAACTGGGATCCAAGGCTAGGGTTGCCAGCTCCAGGCTGGAAAATACCTGGAGTTTTGGGGGTGGAGCCTGAGGAAGGCAGGGTTCAGGGCATAATGCCATGGAATCCAACTTCCAAAGGGAACATTTTCTCCAGGTTAACTGATCTCTGTCACCTGGAGATCAGTTGTACTAGCGGGAGATCTCCAGCCATCACCTGGAGGCTGTATCAATATAAAGACACTCCGTGAATGAATTACGAACAAAAGCAGAAAGATTATAATGTACAAAACAATTCAAACAGTTTTAAATCCTTATTCAAGTTCCACAAACCCTTATATGTTCTTAAAGAGCTAAGATCAAAAAGTACTTGATACAAAGGGAAAACTCAAATGAAGTCCACAAATCCTTTGTATAAACAGCTTCAGGAGGACAAAGGTTCTGCATCTTCCATGAGCAGCAGCTATACACGTCTGGCTTCACTTCCGCATTCATGTTCTGCTTCTTCAGATAGCTGATACTCTTTAGCTGTGAAATGAAATAAAGTGTCAACAATTCTTCTTCCACTAGTTTTCTATTCGCTCCACTGATATGTTCTCTTTCTGCCGATTAGGCTTCTACAATAGTGGAGGTGGTTAACACTCAACATTCACCATTTAGTATGTACTGAGGCAACCCTACCCAAGGCAGGTAACAGATTAAAAAACAAACATATAGATCGCAAAAAAGTTTAAAGCATCCACTTATTAAAAGTGCCATCAGAAACCTTATCAATGGCATCCATGAAAGACCCCTGCCCCTAAAAAATCAAGAGGCTGCGGAAGCAGGTTCAAGGGAGGAATTTCAGTTTTGCATTTGTAGGCCCTGACTTGGATGGCCCAGGCTAGCCAGATCTTGGAACCTAAGCAGGGTTGGCACTGGTTAGTATTTGGATCGGAGACCCCCAAAGAACCGTAGAGTTGCTATGTGGAGGCAGGCAATAGCAAACCACCTCTGTTCATCTCTTGCCTCTAAAAACCTATGGGGCACCATAAACTGGCTGTGGTTTGATGGCGCCTGACACACACAAAGCAGGGAGCTTCTGTTACAGTACAGAGGGAAGCTTCTTAGGGGCTGTGGAGTTCCCTGTATGCACTGGAACCCCCCTTCTTTTAAAAAGCCATGATAATTCAATAGATTAGGATGCATGTGTTTGGAGTCCAAGTGGTGCTTGGTACTCACATGTTCTGGTGGGTACAATAGGACCTCCAAGAACAGCCCTGGTGATTGGAGCTTTGGAGAGTAGACTGAGCCCTCCCTGATATCAATTGCTTGTTTGGGGTGTGACTCTAACTGGTTTCCATCTCTTTCTGATTTTTGCCTTCTATCTGCTCCTCTCTCTGACTTCATCCCCTCTGGGAATGGCTCCTCCCCGGGACCTGCCCCTTAAAGATGAAGAGGTAAGAGAAGCCCTCCATGCAATGCGATCTGAAGCATTTTAATAGTTGAGTGACATCCAAAGTGTGCTGGATTGGTTTTCCCCTTGCCTCCACTCCCAAAGAGGTAAGGGCTATTCTTATCTCAGGGGATGCATTAGTGCATTGGCTAATTCTGGCTTCATTTGTGATTCATGTTGTGGTTTTCAGACTGGCTGACCTGTTAGGGAGGTACAGGTTTTGTTTTTGGCTCAAGTGGTTGACTCACTTTTGTTATTTTTGTGATTATTCCCATTTATACAGATGTAACACACAGGGCTTTCTTTGTTTTTCTTCATCCATTCAGAAACAATCCCTTAATCCCTTCTGTTGCATGGTCTGCTTGACTCTGATGATTGGAAAGTTCCAGTGTCAGTTTCATGTCTCTTGTGTTCTCTAAGCTAGAGTGCCAAACACCAGGGAGATCAATTAAATGGATGGTGTTCATTTTCATTCATTTTTATTGTTACCCTAACAGATGTAGGCCATATTTTTTGTTTCTCAGTGAATGCATATTTCGGTTATCTGGTCCCCCGCAATATCATATTACTAAATAGCACACCTTGGGAAAGACAGACAGCTGTTGCAGAAATCTCTGCTCTCCAACCTGTGGTCGGAAGATCTGTTTTATTGTATTTTTGTTTCATTTTATTCTGGGTTTGGGGGTTGTGTGTATACATGTCAGAATTCCAGCGGGGCATTAGGCCAGGTTTGGAAATTGCCCCTCTTGCCTGCTCATATGTGGTGAATAGAGTTATTTCCCTCTTGGGTCACAGATTCTTAACAAGGGTGGGCAGGTGAGCTAGAATGTTGATCTGGCTGGACCATAGAAGGCATGAAACCCTTCTGTTCATGCATGTACTGCTGGGAAGAACTTTTCTCAGCTCCTAGAGCAGGATGGACCAATCAACTCTGCATAAGGCAGCTTTTTGTGGTCATGTGACAATCGTATTAGTAAGCATGATAATCTGAGTTCATACTGTAGGTGGCACTGTTGAGTTAGCTATCACTTAGTCGGGATTCTGCAGACTGATGATTTGTCGGACTGGGATTTCTGGCACAATATACCTGTTTCCCTGAAACAGGCCATACCCTGTCCTGTCCTGTTTGAGGCAATGATGATGATGATGATGATGATACCACCCCCCCAAAATCAGAGCTGGCTTCAGATTTTTGGGCCCCTGGGCAAGATGACTTTCAGGGCCTTCTAATTTGTTTGCCTCCCAGGTCCTAGTCCAACACTCAAACCACTACACCATGCTGGCTTTCTTTCCTCTCGGAAGAAGGAGTGGTGACTAGTTTACCAACTCTTAGGAGGCATACATCTAGAAAAGCCCAACCCAAGGGTGGGGTTAAGTGGAGGGGTCCGTGTGCCTCTGGACTGGGCAAAAGGCACAGCCCTAAGAAACTACTGATTAATCTGCAGTGCACACCGCTCTCTTGCACTTTCTGTCTGTCTCTCTAGATGAGGGAATGGGAAGCCGAAAAGGCAACCAAAGACAGCCACAGTGTTTAGAGAAGCCGTTGCTGAGGCACAGAAAAGCCTGACCTGTAAATGCAAGTTAAAATGGGCTGCAAGTTTCAAGTGTCCAAAGTCTTAATGGCTTAGGATAGCAAACTCCTTTATCCTTAAGAACTCTCTCATTTCCTCCATTATATGGGGAAAAAAACCCATCCTGGGCCCCGGTCACACGGAGCATTAGGCACGCTAGAGAGACGAAAGATAGGTGGATTTTCCGGGCGCGATCTCACCGCCACATCTGGGAAGCGTAGAGCTCCCGTGGCGCACCAGAGGCTTCCCGCCGAAGATGCGGGGTAAAAAACTAGTACCTCGGAGGTACTAGTTTCCAGAAACCGTGGGGCAAGGACGGGCGTCTGATCACGTTTCCGGTGGTAATTTCGGCGCCCGCCCATGTCCCCTCGCAAAAAGCGGTTTTTTTCCCCAAGTCTCCACGGATGCGCACAAGCACCCAACGGAGCATGCGCACATTTCAGGGTTTTTTTAAAAAAACAGAACCCCGTTTGCCGCACCGCTCCGCTTCTTTGCCGCATCGTGTGATTGGCACCTCCCCCCTAACCACGGGAGCTCGACGGGACCTCATCCCGACGCCTGATCGCGCAGTCGCGTGTTAGTTTGCTCCGGGGCAAACAGCCACGCCTCCCCCCCCCCGCATTTTCCTGCCCGTGTGGCCGAGGCCCTGGTCTGGCATCTAGTGAAAAAATAGTCTTGATTGTGAAGAACCAGCCAATTGGTAATCCATATGTGGTAGGTTTTATTATCACTGGTACTACTAACAGATCAGGAAAGAGCCACACTTTCCTGTTTCCCTGGGGATCCGTTTGGGGACTTTCTTCCCCTTCTTGTTGAGTTGTAGCAGAGTGCAGTTAGTTACCCCTGAGTGCACCAATGGAGTTTCAAGTAGATCAAGATTGGTAGTCATGTTAATCTGTCTGTGGCAGTAGAGTCCAGTAGCACCTTAGAGCCTAACACAAATTGTGGCAGGGTATGAGCTTTCGTAAGTCACTGCTCACTTCTTCAAGTAATCATTCTCATTTGCCTCCTCTGGGTACCTGTAGCACTCAGAGACAGTCTGACAGGCGGGTAAGCAAGGGAGGGCTGCTTTGTCATGTAGATGCTGCTTTGCTCATTTGTCTGCCTGCTCCTCTACTAGACAGTGGCAATGGTAGCAGTGATGGGGCACCCCCCCCCCGGCACATGCCGTCATCCTTTCTTGGCCACAGCTCTAACCTGAATTGGGCCTGTATGCGCCTGGGAATTAAGTTTCAAGCATGGAACCCATGGCAGCTGTAATGTGTGAATTCAGTTGTTTGGGTGGAGATCAGGTCCTGGTGTGCTAAACAAAGTGCTTTGGTGCGCTATTGTCTGGCACAAGTGCCAGGGATTACCTACCCTGGTTCACAGGAATTTGTCTATTTATTTACAGAATTTGTATCTTGCCTTTCTGCCCCATCAGGGCCACTGAGGCAGAATTGCAGTTACCTAATGCTGGAGATGGCTTTAATGAGCTATTAGTAATCATTGTGGCGGGGGGGGAGGCAAAGAGCAGCCCAAACATTTTAAGACTATGCACTCAAAAGCATTTCACTAATTATTCTCAAAGAGGAAATCTTTTGTACGATAGGGTTGTCAGCTCTGGGATGAGAAATATTGGAATTTTTAGGGGTGGAGCCCAGGGAGGTGGGGTTTGGGGAGAGAAGGGGCCTCAGCAGGGCATAATGCCATAGAGCAGGGGTGTCAAACATGTGGCCCGGGGGCCAGATCAGGCCCCCGGAGGGCTTCTATCAGGCCCGCAGTGGAACTGGCTGTCTTCTCCTTCTTCCAGTTCTGCTGCTGCTGCGTCATCGCAGGTTTGCAGCTTACAGATACACACCTGAACAGCATACCCAAGAGTGTAACAGCACAGATATTTTGATGCAATAATTCAGAGCAAGAGGTATCAGTTATCAGACACAAATAAACAAAATGCTGCAAGAGGGCTAATGTTTTAAGCATTTATTTTAATTTTAAAAACCCTTTGTGTTTGTGTCCTTTATAAAGTTTATATCTTTACTACCCGGCATTACGTTTTATGACACACATGGCCCGGTCCAACAAGGTCTCATTTCTGTCAGATCCGGCCCTCATAACAAATGAGTTCGACGCCCCTGCCATAGAGTCCACCCTCCATAGCAGCCATTTTCTGCAAGGGGACTGATCTTGGTCATCTGGATATCAATTGTAATAGTAGGAAATCTCCAGTTACCATCTGGAGGATGGTAACCCTAAACAAGGTTCTTCCCCCCATTTTGTTCACGGTTTCTCCATCAGCAAAGCTTTTAAAAAATCCTAAAAAATGGCTGCATCCTTATTCTGTGCGCCCCCAACTACTTCTCTCTAAGCAGGAGAAGCTATCATATTTTGTAATTTGCGTGCTGAGTGACCAAATAGCTTTATTTTACTAGGAATCTTTGCTGGTAGATTCAAAAGTTGCTATCATTCAAATGTCAGGCTGTTTCGTAATTGGCTTACTGATCGACTGAACAGTTCTATTGTGCTTGTAATCCGCTTTGAATGCTGTTGAGAAAGGAAGGCTTTTTGTAGAAATAAATATTCAAAAAGGGTGCGGACGTAATGGAGCGGGTACAGAGGAAAGTGATGAGGACGATCAGGGGCCTGGAGACCAAGCCCTACAAGGAAAGACTGAGGGAACTGGGAATGTTCAGTCTGAAGAAGGGGAGGTTGAAGGGAGACATGTTTGCTCTCTTTAAGCATTTGAAAGGCTATCACCTAGAGGAGGGTAGGGAGCTGTTCCTGTGGGCAGCAGAGGATAGGACTTGCAATAATGGGTTTAAATTATGGGCAGAAAGATACTGGCTGAATATTAGGAAAAACGTATATACAGTCAGAGTAGTTCAGCAGTGGAATGGGCTGCCTAGGGAGGTGCTGAGCTCCCCCTCACGGACAGTCTTCAAGCAGCAGCTGGGCAAACACTTGTCAGGGATGCTTGAGGCTGATCCTGAATTGATCAGGGAGTTGAACTAGATGGCGTCTATGTATGGCCCCTTCTACATTTCAGGCAAAATTACTGGGACGTGGCCAGTGAAACCTAAGGTTCAAAGAAAAAACCAGAAGGGGCAATCCCCAGCCACCCGGAGTGGTGAGTAAGAAATCTTCTGACCTGCAATCTGCACTACAGCTAGGGCCAGGCTACCCCATCTTGATTTAGACTACGATGGGGAAAAAATAACCTTGGGAATCGGGCCAGACTCTTCCCAAAATAAACGTGGCCTCCAAGGATAATTATAGCTCTCTGTTGGTAGCTTCTGGCCACAGCCTCCCCCTTCCCAGGAAGCTGCAGCTTGAGAATCGTCCTGCCTGAGTCCTCCCAGCCCAGCCTAATCTTTAAAATGCAGAGTCTGCCTGTGGATTCTAAGACAGTCCCCCCCACCCTTGCTGTTCAGCGTAGCGATGGGAGGAAAAACTCTCTTGTGCGGGCAGCTACAAAGAGAAAGGGAAGCCCCGTCTGTGGGCTAGAATGATCTGACGCTGGCTGACATGGGCTCCCCAAACTTATTTTTGCAATATTACAGAAATGCACAAATTGGAGGGGGGGGGAGTTAACTTCCAAGGAAAAAGCAACAGGGAAGAATGCTTCTCTAGCTGCTTTTCCCCTCCTGTGACTTTTCCGCAAGCCATTCCCCCTCCCAATTGGGCTTCTTTCTGGCATCCTGTACTGGTTCTGGAAGAGGCTAAGGTGGACGCTGGGGAGGAAAAAGGCAAGGGAAAGGACACTCTGGCGCTCTTGGAATTAAGTGCACGATGGCCACTGGTATAGATGGTTTAAAAATATGAATCTGTGGCGGAATTAGTCTTGTGCAGCTAATAGCTCAACGGAACATCCATGGCCAGAGGCAGTCCGCCTCTGAGAGGTAGCAGCTGCTGTAAACAGAGAGCCACCGTCTTCTTCATGCTCTGCCTCTGTGCTCCTAGAATTCCATCTGGCTGGCCCCTGTTGGGAACAGGATGCTGGGCTGTAAATCTGATCCAAGGGGGCTATTCTTCTGCAGTTTTATATATTCTAATATAGCCCCAGGAGTACGGAACATCCTCCCCAAGGAGGTGTGCCTGGACCCCTTACTTTCAGTCTCCAGGAGGCAGCTGAAGACCGTTTTATTTGGTACTGCATTTGACTAATTTAGGCCCCGGTCACACGGGAGGATTTGATCCGCAAGAGGGACGGATTGGGAGCACATCAAGCGGGTGCGATCACACCGCAACATCTGGGAAGTGGCACGCACCCGTCCCCAATCTGTCTCTTCCGACCGAAGATGCGGAGTTAAAATAAACCCACAAAACACTACTACCTACCGGAAAATCTATGGCACAGGCGGCCGTGTGATCGCTGACGCATCCGTCTCCTGCAGCATGCGAGGCCCCCTGGCGAACTGCGCAGGCGCATACATGTGTAGCTGTCTCGCCTCACTCTCCCGTCCGTGGCTTCCCCCTCGCATCTGATCACGCTGGGGAGCATATGTGCGGCGGCTCAGGGTATCTGTCTGATTCCGCTGCCGCGCTTCTCTTTTGCTGCGGCTCTAAAAAGCCGCACTTCTGCCCCGGCTTTTCCTGTGGTGTGACCGGGGCCTTACTTTTTATTCATTGGCAGTCCTAACTGAGATTTTAAAGTGTGCTGTTTTATATACTTTTATCATTGTTGTTTTATTTATTTTTAAGTTTCCTTGAGTCCCATATGGTAGAATGGCTGCTAATGTTTCTAATTAATATATTAATTCACAACGAGGATTCACAATGAGGATTCACCTCTTTCCTTTGCCATTTGCTGCTCTGATCCCACGTGGGCTTCTGATGTTTTCTTGACAAACATCCCCAGTTGCCTGCTCCCTCTCCACCTTGCCAGCAGAGGCATCTCTTGCAAGCAACCTGGGCCAGGCCGTGTACCACCCAAGGGCCTCTGCCAGTTGTACAACCTCTTAGGAGCAAGCCATCAACCCGACTCCCACTTGGGCACATTCAGCAAGGCCCGGCTCTCCAGCCAGCCCTCCCAAGCAGCTGCTGGGGCAGCCCATTGAGGAGGGAGCACAGCTGGCTGTCAGCCATCAGCAGCATAAGACTGGCCCCCTTCCTGGGCCAATATTGTCCCTAGGCGGGATTTTTAATTCTTATTTATTTGGGTCCAATGGGGATTCCAAAGCTGCTTATAACATCATCCTCATCCTCCTCCATTTTATCCCCATAACAACCCCACTGTGAGGTCGTTTAGGCTGAAAGAGAATAATGGGCCAAAGGTCACTCAGTCAGCTTCCAGGGCAGAGTGGGGATTTGAACCTGGGTCTCCCAGATCCTAATCTAACCACTACCCCATGCAGGCTTTGCATTCAGGGATGATGGCTGAATTGTGGCTGGGGATAGTGCAAGAGGGGGGTGGGGGTGTATCTTGCACAGAGCAACAGAACACCACGGATTGGCCATGGGTTCAATGCAGGATGCATCCCCAGCAGATGCCAACCCGCTCTGCCTCTTCACACAGCCAACTCCTGGGCTCCTAGGCCTTGCTTGGGAGGACAGCATGAAGGACCTAATCCTTTCAGTGTGGGGTCTGGACAAGATGACCTTCTGGGGAGCCTGTGTTCATTCACCAGGGGTGCTGCTTCAGCTACCAAAAGATTCTTGGACTGACCATGCCAAGCAAGGGCATCTCTCTCCTCTGTCACATCTCCCAAGTCCGCATGCATTAACAATGCAAAACTGTGGTCACTTTGCCCCTCCCCCCACCCCAGTGCTTGCCTCCTGTCATATCTTGATCCTGGGTTTTCCTTGGTATTCCAGAGAGGATGCATGCTTGGGTACTGTTGCTGCAGGGCACAGAAAAATGCATACAGTCTCTTGGAAGGTCTCAGAGGCTAATCCTCAGTAATCCTGAGATTCACTGGACACAGTACAGATTTAGACATCCACACACCGCCCCCCCCCCCCCAAGGAAATCTTCCCTGCTCCTCATCTGGGATTTCTACGGGTGGGAGACACACAAGTTCGAAGGCCATCTCTCGCCTGCCTTTCCAATCTCTCTGTTTCACCTCTTGCACTGGCCTTTCCTGTTTCCCTTGCAGTTCAAGGGAGATGAGTCTGCAAAACATCTCAAGCTAGTCAGCAAGCTTTGTAAGACCCCAGTCTATTTGCAGGTCATGATAATTTGCTAGACTTGAGATGCCAGGTGGCCAGAATTTTGTAAAACAGACTATGGCAGCTCAGTTATAGGGACACTTCTTTTCTGGCTCTGAAGTTGCTCCTTTAATTATTGGCTTTCCCAGCAAGACATATACCTACCAACTACTTAGTTTAGGATGCACAGAGAGAGTAAAATGCAAAAAACTTCAATCTCCTAGTAGAATACTCTGACCTGGTTAGCCCTGGCTAACCCAATCTTGTCAGAGATTGGCTGCTAAGTGAGAGAGAGAGAAGATTTTATTGTATTTAGCCATAGGCCATTACAAACCACAGACAGAGAAGAGCACAATAAAACACAAAAATTGTATAAAATAAGATACAGTCCAACATTATAAATCCATAAAACCGAGGTTATGAACAGTTAAAACCGAGGTTATGAACAATTAAAACCGAGGTTATGAACAGTTAATTAATTCACAACATACCCACTAAAATCAGTATTAGCTAGGAGCAGCGTTGGCCCGTATTTTCCTTGCAGCCAAGGCAAATAAAGCCATTCTATGGGATACATCAGCATTGGCATCGGCTAGCAAAAATATAATCTTCTCTGAGACTGAATAAAAGCTTAAAACTGATAAAATACCAGATAAAAATTTTGACCTAGGCTGGGAGTACAATGAGCAATTAAAAATGTAATGGGAGAGATCCTCAACAGCAGAAGAGCCACAAATACATAAACGCTGTGCCTTGGGTGTTCTGTTGTAACGGCCGACCAACACGGCCGTAGGCATTGATTCAAAGCGCAAAGATGTAAAAGCTGCTCTAAGGTTATGATTATCTATATTAACCAGATAAGGTGATCTAAAATGATCATTCTTAAATGATTTAAACCAGGTAGCAGACTGTGTTTTTAAAATGAAGTGTCTATCTAGCAGAGCATCATGCTTAAATACCCATTCTCTGAGATCTAAGTTATTTGTTGAGGAGCTAAGGAGGTCGTCAGGAATGGAATATCTTAGTAGTAGGTTATTGAGGAAGCAAGAACGATCTAAGTCTTTAGATAGCATTGAATTAAAGGCCAGTTGGCTGAACGAATCAGTGCTAGCAGCTCTGATTTTCTTCCAAGATTTTAGAATCGCAAGATACACCCTCGCCCTTAGAGAAGGCAGACCAGTTTCTGCTCTCATCAGGGCAACTGGTGTTCCCTTAGGAAGAGCCAGGATGCGCCTTAAAAACTGATTTTGGATTGTTTCAATACTAGTGAGTATATCCTCTTTCCATCCCCAAACCTCGGCACCATACAAGAGGTGGGGAATGACCTTACTTTTAAATAATTTTATAACAGGATCAATAAGAAAACCTCCCTTGGTATAATAGAACTTCAAAATGGATCCCACAATCCTCGTCGCAGATGCTTTTACTATGGCTATATGAGCGTTCCAGTTCAGATTCTCTCTAAATGTAATCCCTAAATACTTAAAGGTACTACTCTGATTTATTGAATTGCCAAGAATGCTCCAGGAGGAAATTTGAGCTCTTTTTCTAAAGACCATCACTTTGGTTTTATCAAAGTTAATGTTAAGGGTCTCTTCCTTACAGTACATTCCCAATTGCTGCAATAATCTTCTCATCCCGATTTTTGTAAGTGATATTAGGGCCATATCATCCGCATAAAGTAAAATTGAAATTTTATGCTTCCCAAGGGTAGGTGGGAAGAATTGCGGACCTGATAGCCTGTCAACAATTTTGTTTATATACAAGTTAAACAATAAAGGGGCCAGCACACACCCCTGTTTCACTCCTTTATGGATTGGAATTTTGTTAGTTAGAGACCCCGATGTTCCCACTCTAATCTGGGCACTAATATCTGTGTGTAGTTCACGTAATAAGAATAACAACCGCTTATCAATATTCAGATCTGCCAATTTTTGCCAAAGGCTATTCCTATCGATGGAATCAAACGCCGCAGCCAAGTCTACAAATGTTACGTATAAAGACTTAGTGGGACCATTTAAGCTTGCATAAGCCAGCTGGTGAAGAGTAAGGCAGTGATCAATTGTAGAAAGACCTTTCCTAAACCCTGCTTGATGGGGGTGGATGATGTGATTCTCAAAGACCCAGGCATCCAACTTGAACAACAGGTATTTACTATAAACCTTAGCTGCTATATCTATCAGGCTTATTGGTCTGTAGTTCCGTGGGTCTGTTTTGTCCCCTTTCTTGTGAATGGGGACAATAATACTTAACTTCCAACCAGGAGGGATTAAACCAGTGCCATTAATTTGTGTGAAAACCGTAGCTAGCACGGATGACCACCATGTGGGAAAAGCTTTGTAAAAGTCTGACGGAATCAGGTCTTCCCCAGGTGACTTCCCTGAAGCCAATGAGTTAATTATACCTAAGTGGGATTGGTCCTGGTTGGTACTTGGATGGGAGACCACCAAGGAAGACCAGGATTGCTATAGCGTTAGAAGGCAATGGCAAACCACCTCTGTTAATCTCTGGACTTGGAAACCCCATGAGGGGTTGCCACTATCTGGCTGCAACTTGATACCTTTATTATTTATTTTTTGTTCCGTTTCAATTCCGTTGTCCCCCCCCCCCCAATCATGGGGCTCAGAGTGGATTACAACATAAATAGACAAACATAAACAATTTAAGAATTAAAACTAAACATGCACATCAGAACACACACACACACACATGAACAGAGCATTGTAGGATTCCTGGGTCCATATAAAAATGGTCCATTTATAATTCATGCTGGCAGTGCCTACAGCCGGTAATCCCACCCCCTTTATACACCATTGTTTCTGAGCTGTTACAGCTCAGTGGCTCAGGGTTTTATCCATGCCTTAGGAAGTCTGTGATTTAAATTTTGCCTCTGCCACTACACACTCTAACCACTGAGAGCCAGCCCCCTACTTATCTGCAATAATACTAGCTTGCCTTCCAGGCCTGTTGTAAGAAGGACTAAGAGATAATGCCTGTGAAATATATGAACACATGAAACTGCCTTATACTGAATCAGACGTTTGGTCCATCAAAATCAGGATTGTCTGCTTGGACTGGCAGCGGCTCTCCAGGGTCTCACGCAGAAGTCTTTCATATCACCTATTGCCAGACCTCTTTAACTGGAGATTGAACCTGGGACCTAATCTGCATGCCAAGCAGATGCTTTACCACTTTGCCACAGCCACCCCCCAACAAATATGTGTAAGAACTATGCAAGTGCTAAGGATTATTAGTAAACAATAGCAGCACTGCACCCACCAACCTGATGCACTGCTAAAAACGAATGGTTGTGTGTATCTAGCCCTGAGTTCAGATTTAAGGGCAGTCTTTTGCATATACCTAGGACAGCATTTGCCTCCTTCCACACTATTCATCATACTTCTGAAACCAGGAACTGGTTTAAAGGAAGCACCACACTCTGTACATGCCTAGAGGCACCCAGTTGTGGAGATTTCTGAATCTGGGGGACTGTGCAGAGGCCAAAGGCTCTTCCTCCTTCCTTACAAATTGGGAGCCACCTCAGCGGATGCATTCTGCATAAGCTCAGAGGTACTGTTTGCTGATGATTAGTGAAGTTGGTTCCTAAGAACATAAGAGAAGCCAATGCTGGATCAGGCCAATGGCCCATCCAGTCCAACACTCTGTCACACGGTGGCCAAAAATACCAGGTGCCATCAGGAGGTCCATCAGTGGGGCCAGGACACTAGAAGCCCTCCCACTGTTGCCCCCCCAAGCACCGAGAATACAGTGAATCACTTGCTCCAGAGGGAGAGTTCCTATCTATACCTCGTGGCTAATAGCCACTGATGGACCTCTGCTCCATCAGTGGCTATTCCTGGTTTATATTCTACACTCTGAACATGGCCAGAGGTGCTCTCTGTTCTATATATACTGTGCATGCCCCGAGGCACTAACTGCTTATTTCTGAACCTCAGCTTGGCTCAGAGGATACAGTATGCGCTTTGCACATGCCCAAGAACACTTTCAGTTACAGAAATGTAAAGCCACGGGCCCACTCAGAAGTCTGCACTTCTGCACTCTGCACATGCCCGGGGGAGGGGGCACTGGGCGTAGATGTCCCAAGCGGGAGACGCTCCGCACTTTGCACATGCCCCACTGGGCCAGGCGCGCTACCGACGCTGCTCTCCGTCCCGGGCTGCGGGGCCGGCTGCTCCCCCGCCCGCCCTGCCTTCCGCCCGCCCTGCCTTCCGCCGATCACATGAGCGCCCTACCCGCCTGTCTGTCCGCAGCCTCGGTCGGCTGTCCTATTCCGGCGGCGCCGGAGGAACCTCGCCGGCGACGCGGCGGAGGAAGCCGCGGCCAGGAGCTCCGCCAAACGCTGGGCGAGGGTAAGGGGATGGGCAGGAACCGGAGTGACTCCGGAGCCGCCGGGATCGGCCTGGTGCGCTCCGCGGGAGGGAGACGCGCGCCCTTCGAAGGACGGGCGGAGTACTTGGGAGGGCGACGGGGTTCTGTGGCGCCGCTTCCCCGCTGCCTCGACGCGGCTACGATGCCGTCGCCGAGCCTCCCGCCTGCACCACCTGGTACTCCAGCCCCCGAGGCGGCCAGGCCCTTGCCCGGGTTGGCCCGCAGAGGCCGCGCTGGGGCAGGAGGGAGAGGGTGCAACGCATCGCCCTGAGAAACCGGCTTCGACCCAGCAACGCCGGCGCTGGCAGAGGGCAAAAATCGTCATTGCAATGGCAAGAGACCCGGAGCATGTGCAGAATGCCTTTCTTGTCATGGTCGTGCCAATGCAGTCTGCGTAAAGGGAGCCAGAGAGGCTTCTAAGCCAGAAACTTATTTCTGTGTGTGTGTGTGTGGGGGGGGTGCTGCTGCTGTAAGTCAGCTGGAAGCAGCAAAACAATCTAATTTATGTCAGACATGCTCAAAATTACTTCATTTAAATTGAATTAGATTCTGTGCCAGGTGCTTGAGAAGGATCTGGGGTGACCCTGGCCTGGTATTTCATTCATGACTGAGTGCTTACATCTCTGGGAACTATCAGATGAAGCCATGTTCTGCTGGTCGGGAACATAAAACCACAGCCTCATTAGCATCAGTAACAATCCAGAGATGGGCTGTGTGCTGAAGCTGCAGTCTGATGCACCTTTTAACTGAGCCGAAGTCTCTGTGAGTCCTACCCTGGATGGTCAAGGCAAGCCTGATCTCGTTAGATCTTGGAAACTGAGCAGGGTTAGCGCTCCTTAGCACATGGATGGGAGACCAGACCGCCAAGGAAGCCCAGGGCCGCTGTGCGGAGGCAGGCAATGGCGAACCACCTCTGAATGTTTCCTGCCTTGACAACTCTATAGGGTCACTGTCAGCTCCAAGGCTCCCTCTAAGCTGTGGAGTCCTATGAGCAAAAATTCTACTTGGTGAGCTCCTGGCATTAAAGTTGTGAGCGAGTGATTTGGCTGCTGCATGAATTAGTTTGCTCTGAAGCCCTCCTTCCTGAGCTAAGACAAAAATCTGTGAGCCGGAGGCTAAAAAACTGTGAGCTAGCTCACACTAACTCAGCTTAGAGGGAACACTGGCTGTGACTTGACAGCACTTTCCTTCACCATCACCAAGTCTCTTTGAACCCCGTGTGGCTGACATCTGAGTAAGCGTGCACCAGACGGAGCACAGAGAATGCAACCCTGTGCGGAATTACTTCGGCCTAAACCCATTCATGTCAATCGGCTAAGACTGGAGAAAAACTCTGCACAGGATTGCACTGGGAGCGTCCTCCAAACAGCAGCAGAACTGACAATCTAGAAATGGAAATAACGTCCTGCTGCAAAACCTGAGTTCAGTTAGAGGGAGGACAGGGCAGAGAGGAATGTAATCTCACTATTGCGTGTTTATGCTTCCTTTGGTTTGAGGAGTTTAGAGTGGCACACATGGCTCTCCTTTCCCCCATTATCTCTCTCGGTGTGTCCCAACCTGTGGGTCCCGACCTAAAACTGGGTCATGAAGCCTATGAATCCCAGGTTTTAGCAGTTTTGTTGCTTTGTGCATGCTCTTTTTTTTAAAGTGGGTCACCATACCAAGCGACTATGGACATGGATGTCACCATACCAAAATGTTGGGAACCATTGATCTACCTCACAGGGCTATTGTGATGATAGCACGAGGAAGGGAGAGCCAGGCATACTGCCCTGAGCTCCTGCAAACTGCTACACGCCTGCTTCTTTTAGAAAGGCGTTGTGAGGAGGCCAGAGAGAGTGGACGTGAAGCGCTTTGAACACTCCAGAAGCACTATAAACATGCTAAGCGTTATTATTATGGTTTGTTTAAAGGTCAGCTGTGCTGGCTGTCTCCTGGGCCCTGTGCAAAGAGCTTCTCCTTCTCTCATATACCTGCAGGCAGAGGGGCAAGCCCCCCCATATATCTATCCTTCTGGTGGTGGAAAGTGCCATCAAGTAGGGTTTTCAAGGAAAGAGACGTTCAGAGGTGGTTTGCCATTACCTGCCTTTGCATAATGACCCTGGACTTCCTTGGTGGTCTCCCATCCAAATACTAACCAGGACTGACCCTGCTTAGCTTCTGAGATCTCAGTCTAGATCTCACATTTTTGTCTTGCCCTTTTTCCAAGGACCTTAGAGTGGCACTTGTGGTTCTCCTGTCTTCCATTTTCACCTCACAACAACCTTGTAAGGTAGAGCAGGCTGAGAATGACTAGCCCAAACTCCCGTGCCTACCAATGGTGAGGATTTGAACTTGGGTTTCTATAGGCTGACACTAAACATCTGGCTATGCTGCATGGACTGGGGGTGGCCAGTTGTTGGGTGTTACAAGTCAAAACACTTCAGTACCTTACAGGGTTAATGATGTTTATTAAGTCTTGGGCACCAATCCTAGACTACCTGAAGTCGCAAGCTGTGATTCCTGCTACGGCCGATAATTTGGACCTGATAAATCTCTGATTAGCCTCATGTTAGGTCTACAGTCTGTTCTGTAGAGTGTAGTTATAGTAATTTATTGAGTTAGACCGTTGTTTTATAAAGTAGTTTATATGAACCTTTTTTTAATTATGGGGGGGTGAGGGGAACCCGGGGGATTGTTGAAGTTATTTTTAATGTAAATTTTTCATATTTTTAAATAAAATAAAGAAAAAAAATGATGTTTATTAAGTCACATGTTCGTTTGTAACCAATCTGTTTAGACAACAGAATGCCCGGGAACTTTGGAGCTAATTTGCTAGTCTGATTGGAAACCAAGGTGTCAAGTATTTAGCATATTGGCTTCTCCTCCCGTTCTTTGTTCTGACTAGAGAAGGAGACGCCATTCGTCGCTTCCCGTTTTACCTTCTAGCTGTAAGGATGTAGACATATTAGCTCTTTGTTATTTTATATCCTGTGTACCTTTTTCCCATGTTAGGTTTATAGGAAACGTTTATATTTTTAATACACACCATGGACTCAGTCTCTTAATACTCTCCTGACTTACTCAAAAAGAATCCCAACACCAGTGCAGGCAGACAGACCTTCCCCCTGTGCCTGGATTTGTAGGGGGGGAGGTTTACCATCCAAACAGTGTGAATTTTCCAAGTGTTGTCTTTTAGGCACTCTTCCAGTGATGCAGGTGATCCATACTAGTCCTTTTGGCAGCCTAGTGCATAAGCCACTCCCTGTGTTCTGTTGCCAGCCCTCCTTGGAATTTTTTTTTGGGGGAGGGTATCTTTGAAATTACCCTGACCTGCATGACACAGGCTAGCCCGATCTCACCAGATCTCGGAAACTAACTGGGGTTGGCCCTGGCTAGTATTTGGGTGTGAGACCTCCAAGGAATACCAGAGTCATGATGCAGAGCCAGGCAACGGCAAACCACCTCTGAATGTCTTTTGCCTTGAAAATCCTACGGGGTCATAAAAGTCAGCTGTGACTTGACAGCTATACACACATATACATATATGTATATATATGTGTGTGTAGAGAGAGAGAGAGAAATCAGGCAGTCTGATAGGCCAGGAATCTCAGGATCTCTTCTCCTGGTTGGAACTTGGATGAAGCAGATCTTTGGAAGCACTGGAGAGTTCTGCTGCCTCTGTGGACAGCGCTTCAGTCACTTTCCCCTGCAAAATATCTTCCTTTTTTTCTTTGCATGAAATCAAATGTATGTTTTTAACCAGCTGCTTCTTCCCTCCCCAGCAAGATTTGCAAACCACTCCGATAGACAGAAGCCACTGCCGGATAGTCACATTTTTCTAATTCTCCCTATAACGGGTTAGGCATTCCAAGGGAAAGGCTAGAATGTTGAACTTCTGAGCACAGGTGATGAGCTAGGCTTAACTGAAATTTTCTTGCAAAAATAGCGATCCCCCCCCCAAAAAAAAACCCCTACAATGTTGTTGCTATTGCTCTTTATGGGAAACCCACCTTCCCCAGCAACATGCAACAATTGTCAACTTCATCATTAATATTATTTATTGCCTTGAAGATATACTAGCAAGGTTTAACATGTCTTAAAAGAAACCTTCCAAGGTGAATTGAGAGAATGAAAATTGACAATTTTGCAATTGGACATTTCAGACTAAAATAATTATAATGCCATCATACTTTTTTTAAAAAAGCATATTGCTGGGGAAATGAATCTAT
This sequence comes from Gekko japonicus, assembly GCF_001447785.1. NCBI lineage: Eukaryota > Metazoa > Chordata > Lepidosauria > Squamata > Gekkonidae > Gekko > Gekko japonicus. The sequence continues at coordinate 776,770 of NW_015167538.1, read as the reverse complement.
GGGTTAAAAAAAACCCTCTGCACGAATGGGCTGTGCTAAGTCCTATTTTGTGCCCACGACCTCATGGACAATCCACTTGTGGCAAGCTGGCCATGAATGCCCCATTCCTCTCTCAGCAAAATTTGGTTTTAGGCATGCATTGGAAAGGATTGAGATTGACTAGAGAAGGCATCTTTGGTGTTGGAAAGTGCTGTCAAGTCACCGTTGACCTGCAGAGACCCCACAGGGTTTTCAAGGCGCGAGACGTACAGAGGTGGTTTGCCACTGCCTTTCTCTGCATAGCAACCCAGGACTGACTCTTCTTAGCTTCTGAGATCTGATGAGATTGTGCTAGCCAGGGCCATCTAGGTTAGGGCAGGACATCCTTAGTCCCTTTCATTGTTTCCCAAACTTCTGATAGCTGATGCATCTTTTTTTGGGGGGGGGGAATTATATCTGCAGAGCTTTACCGTGAGGATGCTTAAGAATGACCCACCTTCTGAGTCTATCAACCGTGTTTCTGTATAAGTCCTCATTCTGCTAAAGAGAGCATGTCCTGCTGAATCTCTGCATTGCCAACCATTTCTGAGGGGATGACAGAGTTATTCACCTCCAGCAGAGGTTGGTTGGCAAGAGGCAAGACCAAAGTGACAACAACTGGTGCAGAGATGCAGCAGTTAGCCTCAGGCGGGAACTTTGAGCTGTATTTTTATGAATAGAATTTTATGAAAAGTCCCTTGTGGACCACAGTTTGGGAATTATTACTTCAGTGGCTGTTGGTTGTGTTGTTCAGTCGCACAGTCGAGTCCGACTCTTCGCGACCCCATGGACCAGCTCCCGCCAGGCCCTCCTGTCTTCCGCCGTCCTCTGAAGTTTGCTCAATTTCATGTTCGTTGCATCTATGACACTGTCTAACCATCTCATCCTTTGCCATCCCCGTCTTCTTTGACCTTCAGTCTTTCCCAGCATCAGGGTCTTCTCCAGTGAGTGCTCCCTTCTTATTGGGTGGCCAAAGTATTTGAGCTTCAGTTTCATTACCTGGCCTTCCAGGGAACAGTCAGGGTTGATTTCTTTTAGGATTGACTGATTTGATCTTCTTGCAGTCCAAGGGACTCTCAAGAGTCTTCTCCAGCACCATAGTTCAAAAGAATCTATTCTTCGGCGCTCGGCCTTCCTTATAGTCCAACTCTCGCAGCCATACATGACTACTGAGAATACCATTGCTTTGACCATGCGGACTTTTGTTGGCAGGGTGATGTCTCTACTTTTTATCATGCTGTTTAGGTTCGCCATCGCTTTCCTCCCAAGGAGCAGGCGTCTTTTAATTGGTTGTGCCCTGCTCTTTAAGTGGCAGTGGCCAACAAGGAGAGGCATGGTTTCTGGGTAGCATCTCTGAAAGGTCTGCCATTTCTATGTAATTCATAGGCTTTATATCCCTGGTGCAATGCAAGCAGATCAGAGCTGGAAAAAGGAATCTTTTTCTGTCTGAAGTTGCTTTACTGTGGATTGTATGAACTGGGAGGATTCAAACGCTGAAAGGTGACAACTGATCCAGACTTAGATGTATGATATATGTTAAGGATTGTGAAGTCAAAGCTGGCATTTGGCTAGTTTTCATTAATGCTGATTAGAAGCATGATTGGGGAACATAGGATATGTCGCAAGACACAGCAAGAGAGGCTGCTTGTAGAGAAACTACTGCTTAGTGATGGCAGAGATTTTTGTGGGCTTCATTAGATGCAGACAGTATGTCCTCCCTTGACAGAGATACGGGACATGCAAAATAGTGGGTTTAAAAGTCAATGAAATGCAAGAGATAGCATCTAAGCAAAGCTCAAACGTATGCTCAGAGTGGCAGTTTCACATCGGCGCTAATTGGCGGTAACCAATCTCACTAGACTTGCTGAGCTAATTCATAATAACACCTGCAGTGTGTGACTGGAATCCATTGTATTTAGCAAGGCTTAATGAGAGAGTTAAAAGCTTCCTGATGAGTTCTAACTGGGTGGAGAGTTTACATGGAGTCCCCCTTTGAAGTTTGTTTGTTGAATAATGATGACTTTCAGGTTGGCAGCAGAGGCAACATAATATAGCAGCCGGGCTTTAGATTGGGAAGATGGATTGCAATCAGTGTTCCCTCTAAACTGTGTTAGTGTGAGCTAGCTCACAGTTTTTTAGCCTCCGGCTCACACATTTTTGTCTAGGCTCAGGAGGGATGGCTCCAGAGCAAACTGATTTATGCAGTAGCCAAATCACTTGCTCACAACTTTAATGCCAGTAGCTCACAGAGAAGAGTTTTTGCTCACAAGACTGCACAGCCTAGAGGGAGCATTCATTGCGATAAGTCCAGAAGGGAGGAGGATCCAGAACTGGGGAGCAGTCCTTCCTGGCTCAAGCAGTGCATGAGGATATTATTTAAATGGCATGCTGTTGGTGGATCTTGGAGATGATGGTGGGACATAATTGGGGGGGATGGCTGTCTCTAAAGCAAGCAGGGACCAAGATGTTTAAGGCTTCTTTTTCGCCTTGAAGTGTCTGCATCTGGAAGACTGTAGAAAGTCTAGTAGACCCATCACAAGATACAGAGATGGCTGCTACCTTTGACGGCTTTAAAGAACAATCAGACAGATCTATGAAGGACTGGCCAAAGTCCATGATGGCTAAATGGAACCTCCATGTTCAGAGGCAGTGTACCTCTGAATACTGGTTGCTTGGCAACAACAGGGGAAGGCTGTGGCATCTGTGCCCTGCTTGTGGACCTTCCAGATGGGGAAGGACTGCTTGGCCTGGGTGAGGAACAGGAGATTCGACCAATGGACCTTTAGTCTGATGAAGTAAGGTTTTTCTTATGTTTTTCTGAAATCAGGGCAGATGCTGGCTATTTGAGACCATCACACGGCTGGGAGGGGACCATGCGTTCTCCAAAGGCCAGATGCTGATTGGTTCCCCTTACTTCTTGACACACTTCTTTCCCAGCAACAGGAAGTACCATGCATGAGCCAGCTTGCTTTAGTTCCAGTCCCTTATGCAGCTGGATTACACATCTGGGCACCACATGTGGATGTCCAGCACTCTCCATGGCTCTGGAAACATACCCGCCTATAGCCATTGTGAGGGTTTGATGCTCAGAGCGTCTTCGTTCCTTTGACACCAGAGTCTGCACTTCTGGCCAAATTACAAATATCTGACAGCTTTTGGATATGTGTAATTTATTCAGTTTTCTCCCAAAGTGTGTATGTGCAAAACTCGAGATCTAAACTGCCTAGCAGTTAAGGCTTCAAGCATGAATTTGATGATTGGTTAGATTAATCATCCATAGCAGTAACTGATTAATCAGTGTGTGTGTGGGGGGGTCAGTTATAAACCCTGTGTGAAAATATTAATTGGTGAAATTGATGATTAAGCAGGTTTCATTTTTTGAGATTCTCGGCTTCTTTTCATTACATTTTAACTTGTATGCCCTCCAGGGCCACAAGATGTTGCGCTGGCCGCTCACTTAGATGTGTGTTTGTTAAGTGCCGTCGAGTCCCTTTCAACTGATGGTGACCCTATGAATTTACTTTGTCAACACATCCTGTTGTAACAGCCATTCTTATGTCTTGCAAACTGAGGGCCCTGGCTTCCTTGATCGAATCAATCCATCTCATGTTGGGTCTTCCTCTTTTCCGGCTGCCTTCAACTTTTCCTAGCATTATTGTCTTTTCCAGTGACTTGTCTTCTCATAATGTGACCAAAGTTGGTTGATAATGGGACCAAGGAATAGAAAATCTTGAACAATTTCAGTTTCTTCATTGTCAACCTTAAAGTTGTGTAATTCCCCAGTAGTCATTACTTTTGTCTTCTTGGTATTCAGCTGTAATTCTGCTCTGACACTTTCTACTCTAACATTCAGCAGGGAGTTGTTTCAAGTCTTCATTATTTTCTGCTAGTAATGTGGTGTTATCTGCATATCACAACGTTCCTCCCACCAGTTTTCCCTCCACCTTCAATCTAATCTAGCTTTCCTTATGATCTGCATATAGATTGAAGAGATACAGTGATAAAATGCATACACATCTGACGCTTTGGCCAGTAGGAAACCATTCTGTTTCTTCATATTCTGTCCTAACAGCAGCCTGTTGTCCGGAGTACAGGTTGTGCATCAAAACATTTATTTTAAAACCAACCATAGCTTTTCATGATCCACACAGTGAAAAGCTTTGCTGTCATCTGTGAAACACAAGTTGATTTTCTTCTGAAATGTTAGGGGATACTGACTCAGATGTTTGTGGAGTCAGAGTCTACTGCCATAAAGAGAGCTTCAAAGTCCTTTGAAGACCTGATGCTGGGACAAACAATAGGGGATGGGCATCACTTTCATGCCTGACTTATGGGCTTCCCAAAGGATGTTGGGCTGGATGGACGGTGGACCCACCTTGGTCTGATCTGGCCGGAACACTTTTGTGTAGAAGAGAACCATGACGTCACCAATGACAATCCTGAAATGCAGCCTCTATTCTCAGAGGCATCAGATCCTATCTCTCCTTATATAATAGTGGGTGCCAAAGTTCTAATTCTAAAATGCACTCCCTTAGTGTATGGCTGATGGCACTGCTCCTCAGCATATATCGCCACCAATCAGAAGGCAAAGCCCGGGTCCTGCCCACACCACAACTGCTGCGACAACCTGGTTTTTTGCATATGGAAGCTGATTGGACTTCACTCCATTCCACACCTCAAACTCCCCCCCCGCAAGGCAGTTGGAATGTCAGTTGCATATGGAACCTGCTGTATTCTGGTGGTGTGCAGGTCCCAGGTTCATGTTTTAAAAGCAGACTAACACTGTTTGCCCAAAGCCAGAGCACTCTCCCAGAGCCTCTTTCTAGATCTCGTTGTATTTATTCCCACAACGGGCCTTATTTCTAGTGGACTAATAATGGAGGAGGACTGTTGCCTTCGTAGAATCTTGGAGTGGGATGGCATCCATAATGGTACCCATAAAGGGTAATCTAGTCCCGCAAGTCCATGCAGGAAATCCAAACTAGACCATTCCTGACATATGGTCCTCCCTGAGTATTGTCTTTTCGTGGTTAAACATGCTCAGTTCTTTCAACCTTTCCTCCTAAGACTTGTTTTCCAGACTTCTGCCCATTTCAGTTACCCTGTTCAGAACCTGTTCCAGTTTGTCCACATTGTTCTTACAGTGCAACTCTCAGAACTGAACATAGTACTCCATATGAGGTCTGACTAACTCAGAGTAAAGTGGAACTAGTACCAGTCATGACTTAGATACTTTGCTTCTGTTAATGAAGTCTAAAATAACATTGGCCTTTTTAAAAAGTGGCATCCTCTGTGGGCTCATGTTTGACTTGGGATCGACTGCAGCCCCCAAATCCTTTTCACAGGTACTGCTGCCAAGCCAGGTGTCACCCATCCCATACTTATGTATTTGATCATTTTTGTCCAAATGCATAATTTGGCATTGATCACTGCTGAGCTTCATTTTCTTTGTTTCAGCCAATCTTTCCAGTATACCAAGGTCATTTGGAATTTCATTTCCGTCTTCTAAAGTGTTAGGTGTCCCTCCACCTTTTATGCCATCTGTAAATTTGATAAGGATTGCCTCTACCCCGTCATCCAGATGACCTCCACCCTTTAATCCAAGTCACTGAGAAAAGTGTCAAAGAGTACAAGGCCAAGGACTGAATTTTGCCACTTCAAGCTGTTAAAGTGCCACTTCTTAAGTTAGCTCCCACTTTTCTTTCTTGTTGGTATTGTATACAGCTGTCCTTTTATTAACTCCTTTTTTTGGGCAGGTCCCATCTGTAATAAATCCCCTCCTTGGATTCTTTTATCTGATTTATCAGCTAGCATTTTTTGGTGCCTGTTAAATCCACTTTCCTGAAGCTCAAGGTACTTGTCGATTTACCTTCCCCATGAGTTTTCCATGACCAAGAATCTCAGCATTAGGAGGTCAATTTCCAGCTCCTGCCAACCTAGCAGTTCGAAAGCAAGAAATTGCAAGTAGATAAATAGGTACCACTTCAGTGAACAGCGTTCCGTGCGCCTTGGTGTTTAGTCATGCCGGCCACATGACCACGGAAACGTCTTCAGACAGCGCTGGCTCTTCGGCTTTGAAACGGAGATGAGCACCACAACCCTAGAGTCGGATTCGACTGGCTTTCGAGCAAGGGAACCTTTACCGTTACCCTTTTCCCCTCCAAAGTTCCCACCACTTTGACCTCATCAGCCAAGTCTTCCCTGTTGGCTAGGATCAAAGGCAAAGCGTGTCAGTTCCCCTCTTCCTTCCTCTATGTTCTGAAAACAGAAGTTGTCAGAAATGCAAGTCTGGAATTTATTTTAATTCCATACTTAGTGGGAGTTTACTTCACTGGGTTACAAGGAGATAATTATGCTTAGGTTTGCACTGATGGTTGGATACAGATTAAATTTTCTGTTAACAGAAGGGGTGGGGTGATTTCCACCAATCCATTCCTGCTGCAGACCCTGGATTTGGCTCATATACTCTTCCTGAGGGTCCCCTCTCCCCCAGGAGCAGCACTTTGGGGAGGTCAGTAGGCTGCAATGTGTGTGTATGGGGGGGTACATTCTGTTCCACTGACAAAAGTGTCTTGGTTAAGTGGAAGAGTTAATCTGGATTCAACCCGGAGTCTTCCAACAACTATCAGAGATTTGAAGTCTCTCATGATTACTGATTGTCACTTCTTTGAAATATCTGTACTGTATTTCAGCAAAGCTTGGAGGTCAGTTGGATTCTCTAACAGCAATGTTATTTTGAATTCTTTCTCTGTGTTTTTTTTTTTAAACCCTGATGCTCTTCATGAAGCTCACCCGCTAGGATTTCTGTGCAAGTGTATACACTGAGCGCGGATCCTCCTCTCTTTCTGTTGCATCCCTTTGTGCAAGGGATATCCTTCAGTGGTGCATTCCAATCCTGCCTTCTTGTGGACTTCTCAGAATCATGTGGTTAGGTACTCTTAGAAGGAAGATGCTGGAATAGATAGTTCTTTGGATGGATCCAGTAGAGCTGGTGTATATACTTATCTCAGAAAGGTATCTATATTGAGGTTTTGGTCGTATGGAAAATATATGTCATCAGTTGATTAACTAGCACATGATGAATCGACTCTAGGGCCTTTAACTGGTTGACGTTCCTTCTAGCTATTCTGGTCGAACAAGTTTTGCAGTGCCATTTGTTTCTTTATTAGTTTATTTGCCACTTGGCTATGCCAAGGGAGCACAAAATTAGAGTTTATGGAGAGAGAGAACATCTACATCCATAGCAGGAAGCAGCATATTGCTTGAGGTATACAATTAACATCTCCATGCTGTTGTACGCAACTAAGTTACCCTTTATGGCTTAGTACTTTGTGCTGAGAGCTTTGCAAGACCTCAGTTTCTTCACAAGTGAATTCAAGGTATACGCAAAGCATCACTAATTCAGGGAATGAGTCTGTAGATATTAAGGATGTTCCCCAATCTGGAACTTCAGCATTTATTGCTTTAGAAATTTTACACTCCCTGGCAGTGGTACTCTGCACATGCTCAGAGTCATTCTGCTTTAGATGTGGGAGAACTGTTTTGCAAGCTGGGTTGGGGGTCAGAGGTCTAGCTGAAATTAAAACTCGCTCCTGAGATATTGGAGCAGGCAGAGCTGAATGAATGGATCTTTCTCGGGGGCAGCAAGAGCCCTTTCCTGCCAGCTCAGTCTGTGTCAAAACATCAGCCTGAGCAAATGCAGGAATGGCTGAGGGAGTGGTTATGCAAATATCAGTGACTGTTCTCCCCCCACCCTTCCATCCTACCTCCCTTTAATTTACAAGCCCTGTAGCAAAATATTCCATTTGCAGCTTAGTTCAGAGTGGAAAATGGCTTCGTACATCTCTGAGCCAGAGAACAAGGCAAAGGTACTGTATCAAAACTGGGGGTCAGGGTGGGTGGCTGGAGGGAGAGGAAGCCTGGTTTCTGGGGCAGCAGGTGGCATTACCGGACCCAAAGGTAGCTCCTGCATTAGCAGGGGAAGCTTCCTCCTTCTATAGATGGGGGTCAACCCACTCCCTGTTCCAAAACCTTTAAAGAGACAGAAGTGGTAGCACAGCAACTCCATTGTCAGCTTTGTCTGGAGTCTGGCTGCGAAAAGGGGATGGTCGTTGGCTAGAGGTTACTGGTGGGGGTAAAGGTTACTTCTAGTCATCTCTCATAAGTAAATGACCTGCTGAAAAGGGGGACAGCCGGGCTCTCCTATCTCTTTGGAAGTTGGATAGAGGAGGCTATTTGTGGCAGGTGTGCTTTTCTCCCCGCTGCCTGCTGGGCTGCATCTTTTGAAGTTCCTTCCTTTGCCTTCTTCTCCTTAGGAGCTGGTTAAGAACCAATCGCTGGTGCAGGGGAAGCTCTCCAAAGGGAGTACGACACAAAGAGGCTTATTGAATGATGCCGAGATAAATTTATTCCACAAAAGCCCAGTATATTTTGGGCCACAAGCGGCTGATTTGGCACACAGCGCAACACATCCCTTGGCCAGTTTCCTATGCCGGCTGTGCAATCCTAAGCAGAGTTATACCCTTTCGAGTCCATTGAATGGAGGGGCTGTGGCTCAGTTTGGTGTAGTGGTTAAATGTGTGGACTCTAATCTGGGAGAACTGGGTTTGATTCCCCACTCCTCCACTTGCAGCTGCTGGATGACCTTGGGCAAACCATAGTTCTGTCAGAGCTGTTCTTGAAAAAGAGCAGTTTCTGTCAGAGCTCTCTCAGCCCCACCTACCTCACAGGGTGTCTGTTGTGGGGAGGAGAAGGGAAAGGAGTTTGTAAGCCACTCAGACTCTGAGTGAAGGGCAGGATATAAATCCAATCTCTTCTCTTCTTCTTCCTTTCAATGGAAGAACATCTGCTTTGCATGCAGAACGTCCCAGGTTCAATCCCCGGCATCTCCAGTTAAAAAGGACCAGGCAGTAGGTGATGCAAAAGACCTGAGAACCGGGAGAGCTGCTGCCAGTCTGAGTAGACAATATTGACTTTGTTGGACTGATGGTCTGATTTGGTGTAAGAAAGCTTCATGTGAGTTCAAGTGTGCTTAGGCAGGTTTCTGACTAAACTGGGCTGTAATCTGTGGTAGGTGATGGTGGAATAAAATGCTTAGTCTTGGAAGTGCCCAGTTTTTGCTGCAAATTAATGTACCTCTCGGTGAGATTTTTTAAATCTGTTCTTATTTTGGGTGGCCCAAAAGGCCTCAGTAGCAAGGGATGAAACTCCCCTGATTATAAGTGCCATGAGTGAGTGCAGATCTCTTGAGGACCGCATTTTTGGCACTGTGACCCATGCTTATGCACTGATGCCAGCAAAGATGTCTAGAATGATCTTTGTATCTGCAGAAGCATCCTTGCTGTTGGCAGATGCAGACATGGAACAGATGCGGGCATGTCCAGAATTTGTCAAATGCTGACATATGCGAATCCCAGATGAATTTCATGAATATCCCAAACCAGATATCTCTCCCTCCCTGCATTTTTGGACATCTACCACTGGAGGCTGAAAGGGACATTTTGGGGTATTGTAGACATTGATCAATGTCTTGGAATTTTCAGGCAATAATCACTTTTGTCTGGGGGTGTCAACATGCACACGGCACAGTCTCCACATTGCACATTACTGTTCTCTGTATTTCCCAGCCCTCATTTACTTTGTTAACTTGTCCCTCCCCCCTCCACTCACACACCTCCTCAGTACCATTTTATCTTCCAAGCAACTGAGAAAAGCAAGCCACGGCCACAGATATTTATTCCAACAACCAAATCAGTCTGTGAGGTTTCATTCACACACATGCCATTTTGAAAATTCTGGACTGGTAAAACTGCAGTGGGATTATTCGATAGCGTTCTTTTGCAGCCATTAACCCAACTGAGAAACCTGATAAAAGTATATTTAGAACCGTTTTCCTGGTTTTCACGTGGTGCATGAGCACAATTAAAGCTGTGTTTCTGGTTTTCACATGTGTGTTAAGTGTATTTAAAGCTAATGCTTTTTTCATAAGTGCATTTAAAAGTTGCCTTTCTGCTTTTCGCATGTGCAGAACCACATGTAAAGGTGCTTTGTTTCAAACACTCACATGCATGTGCCTGCAAACACACAGACGCGTACAGAGAGTGGGACCGAAAAGCATTTTAAGTGGCCCATCTGAAGTTATCCTTCTGACTTTTTGAATATCCTTTTTGGGAAAAGGGGTGTAAGACCCTTCTTTAATCTAAGAAGTGTTGTAAAATAGTCAAAAAGTGTTTAATACTTGGACTATTAATGAATCTTGCTCTATTGGAAAGAAGAGATTTCTTTGCCTTTAAAAAACCTTTATTTCTAAGGAAAAAGGGTTCACGGGATTACTACAAATTAACATAACACTAAGAGCTACATTTCTAAGCTGCCTATAGTCAAACCTAGCACACACATAATGGAGAATCTCTCCTTCTTCTTGACCCCAAGAAAGGAAGTCACCTGAAACAAATGACCAATCTGTATCACAGTAGAAGCTACTTTTCCCGGGCTAATTCCCCATTGGCTTAGTGCCAGGTATCCCTTCCAGGTCAGTCTAAACAATAGCAAACTAGGAATACAAGTTAACCCTATAATGACTGAATCATCAGACCTTGTAAACACATTCATTTCCAACAAGAAGGATTCATGCTTCCTTTCTTAGCTTTGAGCAATGGCTGCAGCTTGGTCAGCATCCAAATCACTGGCCCAGATGCCTGGGAATCTCCCATGTGCTGATCTCCTGGAGTGGACATTTTTATTTTCCACTATTGAAACTGAGGCTTTTGCCCAGATTGCCTTTGGCTGAGCCTGCTTCCGTAGGAGCCTAATAGTGCCATCCTGAGAACACTTTCCTGGGAGTAAGCCCCACTGAGTAGACTGGAGTAGGATTCTGAGTAGACCTGTTTACGATTGCACAGTGACTTACAGTGAAATCCTATGCAAGGCTACTCTAACCTAAATCTACTGATTTCAATTGACGTAGGCTAGGGTAACTGCATACTGTTAGTGAAGGCAGAGTACGAGGAGACAGACATGAGTTCGAATGTCATGTGGGGCTGCACCAGGTCATTTTCTCTTGGCTTCAGTTCCCTATCTGTGAAATGGGACTAACATGTTACTGCTGTTAATTCATGCATCTTTAATTAAAAAAAAAATTATTTACATCATTTATAGTCTGCCTTTCTCACTTGGACTCAAGGTGGATTACACAGAGTGAGTCAGTACAATTAACAGGATGGGGTATTCAACAGCAATGCAATAGGATTAGAGTTGCAGAACCCATCAAAATTCTAAAAACAGAACTGAAGCAAAGCTGTGGCTCAGTGGCAGAGCATCTGCTTGACATGCAGGAGGTCCCAGGTTCAATCCCCAGCATCTCCAGTTACAAGGACCAGGCAGCAGATGATGTGAAAGACCTCAGCCTGAGACCCTGGAGAGCTGCTGCCGGTCTGAGTAGACAATACTGACTTAGATGGACCAAGGGTCTGATTCAGTATAAGGCAGCTTCATGTGTTCGTAAGATTTTACATGACACACTAAATGACACACAGAAATTACCTTGACCAGTGTGGCGTGTCCGATAAGAGTGTCAGATTAAGGCTAAGGAGACCCAGATAGAAATCATGGCTCAGTCATGACATTTACTTAGGTCTCAGGCAAGTCTTTTATCTCTTGGCATGACCTACTTTGCAGGTCTGTTATCAAATACATTGGGGAGGGACAACTGTGCCTGTGGTGCTAAGCACCTTGGAGGCAGGGCAGGTTCTGAGCGCACAGAGGGCAATCACCTGTTTTCTAGCTGGTGACTAGGGTTGCCAGTCTCCAGGTGGTGGCTGGAGCGCCCAGAATTACAACTGGTTTTTAGGTTACAGAGATCAGTTCCCCTGGAGAAAATGGCTTCTTTGGAAGTTGGACTGTATGGTAATATCCCCACTGAGGTTTCCCTTCCCACACCCCATCCTTCCGAGGCTCCACCCCTAGATCTCCAGGAATCTCCCAGCCCAAAGCTGACAACCCCACCTGAATAAAATGGCTGCTTTGGAGAGTGGACTTTATGGTGATATGCCCCACGGATGTCTCTCCCCTCTCCAAACCATGCCTTCCACAGGCTCCACTCCCAAAATTTCCCAACCCAGAGCTGGCAGCCCTAATGGTGGCCCAGTGTGTGTGTATGTGCATTCATGCGTGTGTGCATGAAATGAAGAAGAAGAAGAAGAAGAAGAAGAAGAAGAAGAAGAAGAAGAAGAAGAAGAAGAAGAAGAAGAAGAGATTGGATTTATCCCCCGCCCTTCACTACCCAAAGGTGTCTCAGAGCGGTTTACAAACTTCTTTCCCTCCCCCTCCCCACAACAGACACCCTGTGAGGTGGGTGGGGCTGAGAGAGCTCTGACACAAACTGCTCTTTTTCAAGGACAGCTGTGCCAGAGCTTGTGACTGACCCAAGGTCACATCAGCAGGTGCAAGTGGAGGAGAGGGGAATCAAACCCGGTTCTCCCAGATTAGAGTCCACACACTTAACCACTACACCAAACTGGTAGTGGTTAGTGACACAAGGGGTGCAGTCACATGCACAAGATAAACCGGGGGGGAAGTGAGGCTATTCCCTCTGGAGGAATTTGACCCGCAGTTGCGTGATCACACAGTCCTTTGAAGCTGCGGGGGCAGCCCGCCACTGCGTGATCAGACCCAACCGTGGGTGAGTCAGGGTTGTTGGTTTTTTTTGCTGTTTGTTTCCGATTCGCTTAAACGGGGAATCGATGAATCGCATCTCGGCACTGAGGGCCCCCTATGGAGTGTGCGATGATGTCCATACTGAGAAGGGGGGGGGGGAAACAATGGCACGGAGTTGGGATGGCCTGATCAGACCATCCCGATGCCATGAGAGCGCGCTGGTGTGATCAGACAGGGAACATAAGAACATAAGAACATAAGAGATGCCAATGTTGGATCAGGCCAAAGGCCCATCTAGTCCAACACTCTGTGTCACACAGTGGCCAGAAATACCAGGTGGCGCCATCAGGAGGTCCACCAGTGGGGCCAGGACATTAGAAGCCCTCCCACTGTTGACCCCCCCAAGCACCAAGATGACAGAGCATCACTTGCCCCAGAGTCCCTATCTATACCTTGTGGCTAATAGCCACTGATGGACCTCTGCTCCATATGCTTATCGAGGGAAAAGTCTGTCCGTGGCCCATAGCAACCCGTTTGCTACCGGACTATTCCCGGTGTCTTTTTACTCCACTTCTGGGGCGGAGCAAAACGGGTTGCTGACGGGTGCAGGGCACTTCCCAGATGTTTGTGTCTGATCGCGCCCTTTAAATCCGCCCAGCATTTGTGCCTATGGCGCGGCTAATTGTGCGCGTGATCGCACCCAAGCACATGTATAATTAGAGAATCAAGGTTGCTTCCTTTTTTTTTTAACGCAAAAGGGGTGGCCATTTGTGGTTTACTGCCCATATGATGTACAGGATGGGAAAGGGCAGCTTGGGACACGGGAGGGGAAATAGTCTGCTGCGAAGTCGAAATAGTCTGCTGCAAAGTGATGGAGAATTTATAACACAGACTAGAAGCACGGTAGAGAGCCCACAAAATAAAAAGGGTAAACACGGTCGCCTTCAGAGAGGCAGAGGAGTTTAGGGTTGCCAGCTCTGGGTTGGGAAATACCTGGAGATTCTGGGGGCGGAGTCTGAGGTTGGGGGAGGGACTTCAATGGGGTATAATGCCATAGAGTCTACCTCCCAAACACAGCTGTTTTCTCCAGGTAAACTGATCTCTGTCGCCTGGAGATCAGTTGTAATAGCAGGAGATCTGTAGCCACCACCTGGAGGTTGGCAATTGTGGAGGAATTATCTGAATTCCCAGAAAGCAGAGATGAGGCAGGAGGGAAGGCCAGCGAGGAGGAAGAGACAGATATTGGGAACAAATGCTTTGCACAACCAGTAAATGCTACAGGAATTGTGAATAATCATAGGTGATCAAACACTTTTAAACTCAGTGTGAATCACCATCACCATCACCATCACCATCATCTTCTTCTTCTTCTTCTTCTTCTTCTTCTTCTTCTTCTTCTTCTTCTTCTTCTTCTTCTTCTTCTTCTTCTCCTGGTGCTCCTCAGGGTAACTCTGTCATAGGGACTGGAACATGGCCTGGAATGGCTGTGCAAATGGCCATTTGTTCAACCCGCAGGCTAACAAGATTAGTCCAGAGAGGATTAGAGATGGGCTGATCCCTCCTGAGAACAAGAGTCATAGCAATCAGTGTGTGAGTTGCAACAGCACTGCAGCATCAGAGAGCAGTGGGGTAACATACAGCAGTGTCCCAAGTGCCGAATTCGAGAGAACGTCTTGCTCCAATGCCTTTCTGGTTCTGTCTCTTGCCCATCTCTTGCTCCTGGTGCTCAAAGTGGAAGGTGCAGCTGGTGGGGGAAAATCATAGAAGCAGACTGATTGGCACAGAACATTTTTGGGCTGTGTAACCCAGTGCTCTGTCTCCACCAGTGGCCAGTCAGATGCCCAGGGAGACATTCAGAAGCATCAACCTTCCCTGTTGCTTGCCCCTGTGGTATACTGCCTCTGAACTTGGATGTTCCATTTAACTATAATTGAAAATAAACATAGTGGACTTGACCTGAATGGTTCAGGCCAGCCCAGTCTCATCAGATCATAAGAACATAAGAACATAAGACATGCCAATGTTGGATCAGGCCAAAGGCCCATCCAGCCCATCACTCTGTGTCACACAGTGGCCAGAAATACCAGTGCCATCAGGAGATCCAACAGTGGGGCCAGGACATTAGAAGCCCTCCCACTGTTGACCCCCCCAAGCACCAAGAAGACAGAGCATCGCTTGCCCCAGAGCCCCTAATAGCCACTGATGGACCTCTGCTCCATATGCTTATCTAATTCCCTTTTGAAGCCGTCCATGCTTGTAGCCGCCGCCACTTCCTGTTGTGAATTCCATGTGTTAATCACTCTTTGGGTGAAGAAGTACTTCCTTTTATCCATTCTAACCCGACCACTCAGCAATTTCATTGAGTGCCCACGAGTTCTTGTATTGTGAGAAAGAGAGAAAAGTACCTCTTTCTCTACCTGCTCTATCCCATGCATAATCTTATAAACCTCAATCGTGTCATCTCTCAGTCGTCGTTTGTCCAAGCTAAAGAGCCCTAAGCGCTTTAACCTTTCCTCATAGGGAAAGTGTTCCAACCCTTTTATAATTCGAGTTGCCCTTTTCTGCACTTTTTCCAAAGCTATAATATCCTTTTTAAGGTGTGGTGACCAGAACTGCACACAGTATTCCAAATGAGGTCGCACCATTGATTTATATAGGGGCATTATGATATTGGCTGATCTGTTTTCAATACCCTTCCTAATAATCCCCAGCATAGCATTGGCCTTTTTTATTGCAGTCACACACTGTCTCAACATTTTCAGTGAGTTATCTACTACAACTCCAAGATCTCTCTCTTGATCAGTCTCTGCCAGTTCAGATCCTGGAAGCTAAGCAGGGTTGGCTATGGTTAGCACTTGGATGGGAGACCACCAAGGAAACTTGGCTGCGACTTGACGGCATTTTCCACCACCAGACCTGACTTCCTTTCAGCTGACTGGTAATTCTCTCCATTGGGTGAGGCTGGATTTCAGAGCTCTGCTGTCTCTGAATGTGGAGGTTGTATCCATAGGGAAAGTATCTGGCAAGAGTTAGCAACTCGGCTTTTCACAAGGGGCGAAATAGGAAAGCAGGGCAGGAGGAGGGGCAGGCCAGGGGCAGGCCAGGGAGATAGACTCTGAAAAAGAGGACGAGGAGCTTGATGTTATCGCAGAGGGCCAGCTAAGCCATGCCCACAGCAGAGGAGTGAACTTTGGGATCTGTGGGACGTTTGACTTGCTAAAGCTGTTAACTGCTCAGTGACCTCTTCAAGGTCGGAGTTGCGAAAAGTGGCAAAGCGCATGGATGTGGGATGCGCCAATTACACAAACATAACGAGCCGTATTGATTAGGATGGAAAAGCAAAGCCTTGCTGCAGATGGTGCACAGTGGCTGGGGGAGGGGAGCCTCCATGACCCCATTTTGGCCCTGCCCTGTCTGGCAGTCACAGCTGCCACTCTCCCATAAGCCAGCATCGAAACAAGAGCAGCGCCCAACTGCAGAATGCAAAAAAGAAAAAGGAAAAAAAGGTCCCATATTTTCATGCTAGACCATGTATTCAGATTTGGGGCCTGGGAGGAACATATGAATTGATGGGAAACTGCATGTGCAGATGAAAAAACGTGCTCTTATGAACTGATGCATTTGCCTTATACTGAATCGGGCCATTGGTTCGTCATGCTTGGTATTGTCTGCCCCTAGTGGCACTGGCTTCCTGGGATCTTCTCAGGCAGAGGGCATTTTCTGAACACTGGCTACCCGAGATCCTTTAGCTGGATGTACTGCCAGGGACTGAACCCAGCGGCATCTTCTTGCAAAGCAGGAGCCCTTCCCCTGAGCCATGGCCCATTTCCTGCCACTGACTTGCTTACTTATGTACTTCATTTGTCATCTGCCTTTCTTGCTGAAACTCAAGGCAAATTACACAACTGAAAACAATGCGATAACAGCAGTATACGAATACAACCTATGGTGCTACCAAACTGGATTACAAAATGAGAGATGCACACACTCAAAATAATAGAGTTGCATAACAATAGAGTAGTATAACGAACACAACAAACAACGAAACAAAACTGGATTACAAAATTAGAGCAAAATACAATACAAACAGTGTAATATATGCAGTGAAGAAACTAGAAAAGCAGTTCCTTCTAGGGATGGGCACAAACCGGTTCGCAAACCAAAACTTCAGCATGAACTTGGCCCAGTTTGGAGCCCTGAATCGATGTTCGGAGAAGGCGCCTTCCTCGAACATTTACCAGACTTTTGTCTGGTTTGATTCAAATGTTCAAGCCATTTAAACCTAACAGCTGGGGCAGGGTGGGTCTGCAGCTCACCTGTTAAACATAACGGTGGGGTGGGTCCTTCCATCAGCTGTTAGGTTTAAATGGCTGTGAGCCATTAAATCTGTGAGTTTTGCTCCCCTCTGCTTTGAAGCAGGGGAAGCGAAACTGATGAGCTGCCAGCTATTTAACCCTTCTCAGGCAATCCTCCCCCCCTTTTCCTGGCCATGGCTTGCTGCAGCCAGGAGAAAGGGGAATCCAAACTGGCCAGTTCAGTTCAGGGCATTTTTGACTCCATTCAGTTTGGGGTGTGGTTCGGGAACTGCCCCGAACTGAACCAGAATTTTTAGAATCACACCCATCTGTTTATAAAAAATATGCTCCTGAACTGTTCTGTTTTCTTTGGAATGACAGCAGCTTTCCTGACCTCATCAGACAGGCCATTCCCCCAGGTGGGAGCTACACCAGTGCGGGTGCTTCAGTTTGGGCAGCAACTGATCTTACATCTTTGCAGGGTGGCACCTTCAGAAGCCTTTGCTTACAACAGCACAGCTTGTTGGGATAGGTGGTCTTACAGTTGTGTGGGTGCACTTTCATGGTCCCAGATGGATTCTGGTACATGCCTTTGTGACTATCATCTGCTCCTGAATGTTTCCATTGCTATTGGTGCTTTTGCCTTATCTCTGTCTTTTGGTTTCTGTCTTTCTGCTCCATCCTCCTAATTCCTTCTCTCTCCTCCCCATCACACACCCTGGCCTGCTCCACATTCTGGTCTCAGGCAACAGAGGCAGAAGGGACAGCCCCAGAAGACTCCACAGAGACCCAGCCCTGTGCTGCAGAGGTACCCTTAGCTGGTGCCCAGACAGAGGGTGTCAATCCCTGCCCCCCGGGGGAGACGGAAGAGCATGCCAGAATCCCAAGGGAATACACAGTAAGAACTTTGGCACATGAAGATGAGGCTTCATCTGTACTTTCCTTTGTGGCCCCCAACCCACATTCCTCTAGACTAAAGGCTGGGTGCTCTTTCCTTCTGCTGTCCTTTATCTTCCCAAAGTTCTTGAGTTGCGCATGCAACTGAGCATCACAAAAAAACTGACAAATGTCCATGATATTTGTGCACCAAATGAAGGATGGTTCAGGTGTGGTTGAAATGGGAGGCTGACTGAAAGTGAAGTCTAAGAACACTTAATAGGCCTGAGTAAGATTCTCGGCCCTTTCACACAATCTAAATAATGCAGTTTCTGTCCACTTCAGTGACTGTTTGCAAGTGGATTTTGCCATTTCACAAAGCAAAATCCAGTGCATTGAAAGTGGATTGAAAGTATGTTATTTAGTTTGTGTGAAAGCTCCCAGTCTGAGTAGATCTATTTAGGATTGCTCTCTTAAGTGGGCAAAGCTGATGTTGTTTCAGCCCTGTCAATAAAGATTGTGACTGCATGTGAGTAACCTGCCTTATGGGGAGGGCAGGGATCTATTGAAAGCACTACCAAAACATTGAGTTCTGATTAAGAAGAAGGAACTAAAAAAGACCCTCAAATTATAGTATGTTTTAACAGCCACTGTAATTAGCCAGCAGTGAAACGAGGAACATTTTTCTGTTAGACTGTTTAATTTTGAATTCCATTTTGACCTTGTTCGATCTTTTAGGCCAAAATCTTGTGCAATCAAAGCAAGATGTCCCGTAAACAGCTTACTTTAGGAGCAGTGATATTAGCCATTGATTTGTCTTTATAACTTCTGTACTTTTTCAGTTTAAAATTTAGATCAAAACAATCATGACAGTGGCTTTGTGTGTGTGCTGTGTGTGGGTGAGGTAGGGGGGAAGCCAACCCACCAAGGTCACTTGAGAACACAAAGCCAGCATGGGGTCATGGTTGGAGTATCAGATGAGGATGTGGGAAACATAACTTTGAATCCTCATTACCTCACTAAGTCGTTGTTGTGAGAATAAAATGGAGGAATAGTGAATGCTGCTGTAAGCCTTATCAAGGAAATAAGCAGGGTATAAATATCTAAATAAATATCCATAACCAAGGGATACAGAGTCTCGGACTGCCACTGGAGCATACTCGTATCTTATAAATCAATAAATTAACAGCAAAGCTTGGATTGGAGCATTTGTAACAGTTATCATGGGAAAAAGCTTAACAAGAAAGGTCCCTCAACAGTGTCAGTCTCGCCTCTCTCTCCAGCAGCACTGAAGTAGTTCTTCTCCCAAAGAGTAATTAACATGTGGAATTCGCTGCCGCAAAAAGTGGTGGCAGCTACAATCATAGACATCTTCAAGAGGGCATTAGATAAACATACGGAGCAGAGGTCCATCTGTGGGTATTAGCCAAGATGTAGATGGGGCAGTGATGCTTTGCATTCTTGGTGCTTGCAGAGCAGCAGTGGGAGGGCTTTTGGAGTTCTGACCCCACTGGAGAACCTCTGGATACTGGCCACTGTGTGACAGGGTGTTGGATTGGATGAGCCATTGGCCTGATCCAGCATGGCTTCTCTTATATTCTTATGAATGTGGTGATACAAATCAACTTTGAGGGCTTCAAAACATGTAGAAAGTAGGGTTGCCGTGGAAAAAAAAACCCCTTTATGGATATTATTTGCCTCCAGGCCATGAAAAGTTTCAGCTGCCTGTTTTTATACATGAAACCTTCATTGAAGGGACAGGACTCTCTCCAGGCCTGTTGGCAGCCTTGGACTGAACCAACTTGGACTGAACCAAAATCAGTAGGCTGTTGGCAGGAAGACTGGTTTAATAGCATCCCGTTTCTTTTCTGTCCTTCTTCTCTTCACCCTGCTCTCTGTCATTACCTTTTCCCTTCTCAGATAAAGCGTTTTCTGAAGGACGACTCAGAAGAGGCTGAGTTGGTTCACTTCCTCAAGGATTACCCTTCCAAGGAGTACTTCCGCTTTGTGCCATCGGAAGGGATCCAGAAGGCTGAAGGTCTGGGCCATACGGAGCCCAAGATGTTTTCCAGCATGGTCAGGACCATCCCTGATGACACCATGGTTGAAAAAGAGCAGAGGGCCTTCCATCGCCCGCAGCCCCTCGACTTGCAACAGCAGCACATGGCTGCCCCGACCCCGGCGAGCCCTTCTCGACCCAGAAGCCCCTGGGGCAGGCTTGACCCCTATGACTCGGATGAGGTAAGCCCTTCCCCCAGTGGCTCTTGTTTCTACTCCTGGGTTGGGCTCCTTATTGGTGACCGCTTCTGGAATGTGGGTATGGAGTTGGCAGCAATCTTCAAAACATTTTGGTGCTTATTTTTGTTTCTCAAACGGAACCTTGCTTTATTTAGGAGCGGAGGGAAATAAAGAGGGTTGGAAGCCTTGCTGGCCGCAGACTCATGCTGAATCAGATGACACAGAGGTCATTTGAAAACTCGTGAGGTGGTGGTGATAGTTTCTTTGCTACCATTGTGTCTGCTGAATCTCATCCAGCAAAGTTATTTAGGATAGCGTGTTGATAGATTCTCAGTATGGAGTCAGATGTGAATAGGGATTTATTTGTAAACTGTGATTTTTTTCGGAAGATTCTTTGCAAATAAAATCAGATGCAATTTGAAGTAGACTCCAGTTTGGCTGCACATTTCAGAAGCAATGTTGGGAGCACTGGCTAATCAGGTTTTTATAGATAGACTCGGATGGATCCTCCTGGCAGATGTTGGCAGAGTACTTGGCGTTGCAAAGGCCACCACTTGCCCCACCTGTCTTAGGGTCCCCCCTTGGTAAGATAGTAAATGAGTTCCTAACGTAAGTAAATTTCCCTGGGCTTTTAAAGAAGGCTGTTGGTAGAGTTATGATAAGAAAGTCTTTCACAGAGGTCATTTCGGGGGGTATCGCGGGGGAACACAGTTCCCCCGGGTGAGATGCGTGGGGCGGGCACACGATGAAGCCCCGCCCCCTGCTTCCAGCCACCCCGCTTCCGGTCCTCATTCTGCCAGGAGGAGGCAGGAGAAGAGGGAGGGTAAGTTGCTTCCTCCCCGCCTCTCCCCACCCCTGCCTGCCTGGGGCCAGGGAGGGCCTTCACGGGGCTTCCTAGCACTCCCGCCGGCCTTGCAGGTCCACCGCCGGGCCCCTGATGTCAGGGGGTGTGGCATATGCTAATGAGTTATGCTAATGAGTTCCCCTAGTTCTTTTTCTATGAAACGACCCCTGGTCTTTCATATTAAAAAGAAGATCTGGAGAATTGTCAGGCCATGATGGTAAGGTCTATCATTGTGCTTTCCACCCTTCTGCTATTTTAAATTTTATAACATCCAGACTGATGAAGAGTTCTGGTGAGCCTGAAAGCTTGCACAATGTTTTGCATCCATTTGGCTGGTCCTAATAATAAAGGCAATTGACCAATCTCATTCTTGTTTTTGGATTCTGTGCGGACTAATATGGCTGTACAACTTGTTCAATATCAAATTTTGTCATTTTAGCAGGAACGTTTTGAGCAGGTGGTAGCAGAACTGTCCCAAGTTTTCTGGATGATGTCTCTGTCTTTGATCCATTTCAACTTGACTTCTGGCCCATCTTTGGGATGGACAAAGCATGAGAATGTAGCTTCACAACATGCCTGACACACATCAAGTCACAGGTGTGAGACCAGACTTCCAGTTAAGATATATATGGGGGGACCTTGCATTAAAAAGTGCTTGTTCACTCAGCACTTTGAGGGAATGCTGGGAGGGGGAAGAACATCTGATTTCTCTCCCACTCCACTTTTGCCAGTGGAAAGGGCTGCATGTGGAGCCAGAAAGAAGGTGTAAAAAGCCCCTCCGCTGTGCTTTCCACTGGCAAAAGTGGAGTGGGAGGGAAACTGGAAGCTCCTTCTCCCCCCTTGCAGGACACATGAATGCATGAAGCTGCCATATACTGAATCAGACCATTGGTCTATTAATGTCAGTATTGTCTGCTCAGATTGGCAGCAGCTCTCTAGGGACTCAGGCAAAGGTCTTTCACATCGCCTGCTGCCTGGTCCTTTTAACTGGAGATGCCAGGAATTGAACCCAGGACCTTCTGCATGCAAAGTAGAGGTTCTGCCACTGAGCTACAATCCTTCCCCTGAGTGAGCAAGCTCTTTTTAAGGTGATTTCCTCCAATGCATGTTTGACTAGAGGTTCCATTGCACACCCATGACCTGATACATGTCAGACATATCACATAGATTGGCCCTTTGTTGCCCTGGTTGACAGTCTCAGTGGGATAGTGGCAATGCCTTTCTGCTGGTTCTGTTAAGACTGCCATCTGCTTTTGTCAATGCGGACCACGTTGTTATGCTAAATGGTTTGGAGAAGGAAAGAAGAGGGGAGTGGGGTTCCCATGTTTTTGGTCATTTCTGTCCCATTAGACTCAAAGGTTTGCAGATTTCCAAAGCAGCATCCTGGTAACTGACATGTGGTGTGCCCTGGGGGTTCAGCCTTCTCACCTGCCTTGTTTAATATCTATGTTAAACCACTAAATGAGATTGTAGCTTTTGGGTTTGATGTCATCAATATGCTGATGATAACCAGATCTGTCTTTCATTAACTAGGACTCCAGAAGTAGCTCTCTCTGCCCTGGGGTTTGCCTCTCTGCCATTGTCTGCTGGCAAAGGGGAGAAACAAGCTGAAGCCATGCAAAATAGTGGAGCTGGTTGGAAAACTTACTGGCTGGGAAGCAGATGAGTTGCTAACTTTGGAGGAAGTAATGCTGTCGTTGGCAGAATATGCAGAAAGCTTGGGGGAGCACTGCTGATGGATTGGCAGACTGGGTCTTATTGCTAGAAATGCTTTCTGTCAGTGCCTCCAGGTATGCAGATAGGCTCCCTTCCACACCACTCTAACCTCAAGGCTAGATGACTTCAACAGCTTTGCACAGAGCTGCCGTGAAAGCCTAGAAACTCAAGTTGGTTCAGAACTTTTCCTCGGTTATATCAGTTTTATTACACAGTTTTGAAAGCAGAGCCTAGAAACATATCGGCAGCCAATCTACCCCGCCATTCTCTCCAGTGGGGATCCAAAGTGGTTTGCATAGTTCTCCTGTCGTCCATTTTATCCTCACAACCACCCAGTGGGGTAGCTTAGGATGAAAGAGAGTGACTGGCCCTAGATCACCCAGCAAGTTTCCATGGTAGAATGAGGATTCGAACCTGGGTCTCCCGGATCTTAGTCTGACACTCCGTCTACAGTATGCTAGCTGTCTTTGAAAGCCCTTCATGGCCTAGGACCAACAAAAGTGAAGGACCATCCCTCCCTACATGCCAGCTCCTCTGACTGAGGCAGTCTCTCTTTTCCATCCCTTCCCATAGCAAAAAATGCTCCAGGGCTTTTACCGTGGGTGCCCTAGTGCTTGGGAACTAGGTAGCTCTGGAGGTAAGAATGGTCTCATCCTAGACTCAACTCTGTATGATTTGCAAGGAGGTACTTTCAGAAAAGGAGGGCATCCTCTTCTGCTCGGCTTTGCGTTCAAGTTCTGCAGTGTTATTGTTTAGACTGCCCTTGCGAGAGAGAGATTTGGCTGATGTTATTCTTAACTAGGGTAGGAGTCTCTGTTTTTCCAGCATGTATTCTATGTTTTGTAAAGTATTTTGAGGAGGGAAGTCGGTATGGTATAGAACCCGATCTTGTCAGATCTTGGAAGCTCAGCAGGGTCGGTGCTTGACTGGGAGACCACGATGGAAGGCTCTGCAGAGGAAGGCCAGGGCAAAGCACTTCTGCTTCTCACTTGCCTGGAAAGGCCCTTCTGGGGTTGCTGTAAGTTAGTTGCGACTTGATGGCACTTACGTATGTACAGTGCTTTAAAGTCCACTTTTTGTGGAGAAAGGCAGCCTAAAAAGGGTTACAGAAATAAATGCTTTCACTGATTTTTGATTGAAAACAAAAGCAATTAAGAGAAGACTACAGTTAATAAAAAAGACAGAAGCAAAGAGGCTGGAATATATTAATAGACAGCGTACATTTTATAATAGTTTTAAATATGACAGTAAAGAGCCATGCTACTGAATACGAAATGCAAATTAATTGAAGAAAGGAGTTGTGTAATCCACAAGATCTACGTGAGAATCCCAAGACTCTGTTCTCTCTACAGAACTAACTTGTTGGGTGGTGCGAGTCACAGATGAGTCTCCCCGGCTAATCTATTCCAGATCCCCCCCAGAACCGTACTGTATACAGAACTGTACATGGCAACCATCAAACGGCCTAGCCCAGGGGTCCCCAACCTTTTTGGACCTGGGTCACCTTTGGAATTCTGGACACAGTATGGTGGGCACAGCCCCGAAATGGCTGCCACAGGAGGTGGAGCCAGCCACGCAATGGCTGCTGCAGTTTATCTTCAGTCCCTCGGTGGAAATTTTGAACTGTGGTAACAGCTGCTGCCAAAGCAGCGCTTTTGAAATTGTCCAGTAGCCAATGAGAAGCCTTGTTGGGCAAATGCCCCACCTGGCCCAGCTCATTTTCTAAAAACACTAGGCAGGCACCAGGAGTAGTAACACCACGTTGGGGACCCCTGGCCTAGCCCATTTGATGGTTCTCCTGCCCAAGACCCACTGACACACCTTTCCCCCATGAAAAAGCCAGGGTCATACAGCTTCTCTCTGAATGTCATGATTTCTATAACAGGAGCATTTCTCCTTTCCCTTCCTCCTGGTCTCCCTCTTTCTGCTGTCTTCAGGATGACAAGGAGTACGTGGGGTTTGCGACGCTCCCCAATCAAGTCCACCGGAAGTCTGTGAAGAAAGGCTTTGATTTCACACTCATGGTTGCAGGTATGTGTGCGTGTATGTGTGGGATTTTCCTTTCCTTTGATGCCCTCGAATGTTGCAAGCTGCACCTTTTTCATTATACTTCTTCGACAGCAGCTAGCCATCATAAACAAATGGAACCCCCATGTTCAGGGGCAATATATCTCTGAAAACCCTTTGCTGTTGGGGCAGCAAAGATCAGGAGAAAGCTGTTATTAGATGCAAATTTGAAATGATATTTATGACGAAGACCCTTTATGTTTTTCAGTGTCCAGGCTGATTAGCCTGCCTGTTCTATTGTGATTTTCTGTGTTTTACTGAAAGCTGCCTTGACTGAATCCGGACAGCTGGGGTATAAAAATATTTAAATAAATCAAATCAGTAATGTCCACGAGGATAAAGGCTCCATCAACGTGACCTAGCAGGTGCCAACACATGGCAATCAGTGCCACGGTCAAGCAGTCTTTCTTTATGGCCACAAAACTCTTTGCTGTGCTGTGAAGATCCTGGGATTCAGCTGCGCATCGACACAGCCAGTGTTCTACCTGCATCGAAAACGATGGACTTTGGCACTAACCTTGGCTTCCAGCGTGTCTGTTTCTCCAAAAGCCATGTTCTTAAACTGGTCTTCCTTACTTTCCCCTTCCTATGCCCAATGATATAAGAACATAAGAGAAGCTATGTTGGATCAGGCCAGTGGCCCATCCAGTCCAGCACTGTGTCACACAGTGGCCAAAACCCAGGTGCCATCAGGAGGTCCACCAGCAGGGCCAGAATTCCAGAAGTCCTCCCACTGTTGCCCCCCAGGCACCAAGAATACAGAGCATCACTTCCCCAGACACAGTGTTCCATCTATACCTTGTGACTAATAGCCACTGATGGATCTCTATTCCATATGTTTATCCAATCCCCTCTTGAAGCTGCCTAAGCTGGTAGCAGTCACCACTTAACTGTGGCAGTGAATTCCACATGTGAATTATTCTTTGAGTGAAGAAGTACTTCCTTTAATCTGTTCTAAACCTACTGCTCATCAATTCCATTGAGTGCCCACGAATTCTTATATTGTGAGAAAGAGAGAAAAGTACTTCTTTTTCTATCTTCTCTATCCCATGCATAATTTTGTAAATCTCTATCCTCAATCCTCGGTTGTCCTTTCTCCATGGTAAAGAGCCCTAACCTCTTTAACCTTTCTTCAAAGGAAAGGTGTTACATCGCCTTAATTATTTTAGTTGCCCTTTTCTGTACCTTCTACAATGCTATAGTATCTTTTTTGAGGTGCGGTGACCAGAACTGTTCCAAATGAGGCTGCACCATAGATTTATACAGGGGCACTGGATCCCTTTTTACTGCCTAGTAGTGATTTGTTGTCAGTTTTAACTGTCACTCCTTGTAGTACACAGTGCCGGCTGTAACATTTAGTTCCCTGGATAAAAGTACTGTTTGAAAGATGTTTGCCTGTCTTCTGTCTTTTGTTCTTTCTGCTGAATTGTGTTTGCTGCTGTTTTTCTCCCAGGAGAGGCCGGGCTGGGGAAGTCCACCCTTGTAAACAGTCTTTTTCTCACTGACCTGTACAAGGATCGCAAACTCCTAAATGCAGAAGGTAAGGCGGCTTTTCTGAATGGCCCTTTCCTTCTGTCCTTTTAGAGGAGAAAGCTGGAGGAGGAGGGATACCCCCTCACTTCCAAAAGGGAGGTAATTTGATGCAGAAGACCTGGGCTAGAGAGCCCTGACCTGGCCCAGCCTTCTAGTGCACGGCACTTCCTCCAGTTCCATTCCTCCCCCCCTTCCAAAAGTGCATTTTGAAATTCATTCCTTAATGGTTATAGATTGGTCGGGACATACAATTATAAATGGTCTGGGGAGAGTGGAGAGAGAGATTAGATGAAATTAGATTTTAAAAAGGATTAGACAAAATCACAGAGGATGAGTCTTATCAACAGCTGTTAGCCATGATAGTTAAGAAGAAGAAGAAGAGGAGATGGGATTTATACCCCGCCCTTCACTACCCAAAGGAGTCTCAGAGCGGCTTACAAACTCCTTTCCCTTCCCCTCCCCACAACAGACGCCCTGTGAGGTAGGTGGGGCTGAGAGAGCTCTGACAGAAATGGCTCTTTTTCAAGAACAGCTGTGCCAGAACTATGGCTTGCCCAAGGTCATCCAGCAGCTGCAAGTGGAGGAGTGGGGAATCAAACCTGGTTCTCCCAGATTAGAGTCCGCACACTTAACCACTACACCAAACTGGCCTTAAATGGAGCCTCCCTGTATAGAAGCAGTTAATAAGGACAAACATCAAGGGAGGCTTACTTTCAGGCTGGCCTCTGTCTGTTGGAAACAGGATACTGGTCTACATATCCTTGCTTTGGTCTGATAGAGCAAGACAGCTGTGATATCCTCACTCTCTGTGGTCACCACAGTTGCCAGGTTAGCCTTTTATCATCTTTGGCAGATCGGGCAACTAGTTTCCTGTCTCTCCCCCCAGGACTTGGCTACAGTGACCCATGCAATGGTCTCTTCCAGGCTTGATTACTGTAACTTGCTTTATGCGGGCTTACCCCTGAAGCTGATCTGGAAATTCCAGCTAGTGCAAAATACGGCGGCACACCTGCTGACTGCAATGCCTGTGTGGGCTCGCATTCAGCCAGTGCTGTGCCAATTGCACTGGCTACCGATTGAGTACCGGATCCATTTCAAGGTGTTGGTATTAACCTGTAAAGCCCTATGTGGCCTGGGGCCGACATATTGAAGGGACTACTCTGGAGACTGTATGTGCTCTGGAGAGCCTTGTGCTTGGCGGAACATCATCTGCTGGTTCTCTCCGACCCAAAGGGCGTCCGCTTAGCCTCGACCAGCCTAGTGGAACTTGCTCCCATCTGAGATCAGGGCCCTGTGAGACCTATTACAGTTTTGCAGGGCCTGCAAAATGGAGCTGTTCCACCAGGCCTTCAGTTGAGGTGGCTTGCACCCAATTATTTGGCCTCCCTTGCTGTAGCTTTCCAACCGTATGCTGCCCATGTGTATAAGATTTTTCCTGTTCTTGGCTTATGGCCTAGTTGCTTCCAGCTATTTGGGATTGTTGACCCTTATGAATTTAGTGTCGTTCCTGCCTTTTTAACTGTTTTAATTATTTATTTATTATGTAATCAGTAATTAATTAAAAAGAGATTAAATACCCTTTTTAATGGTAGCTATGATAGCTAAATGGAGCCTCCATGTACAGAAGCAATGTACCTCTCAATATGGGCTCCTGGGAGGAGCCAAGAGATTTCTCTGTCCTTTATGAGATGGCTCTTGTGTTTGCCACATTGGTGCTTGAGAAGATTTGGCTGTGAGCCTCCATATTCAGTGGCAGTATACCTTGTTCTTAGATGCTGGGGTCAAAAATAGGGAAGACTGTTAGAAGCATCTGGCTGTCCACTGTCAGAAACAGGATGCTGGAGTAAGCCACTGCCTGGATTTTTGGCCTTTTGTGATGTATGTCGGGGTGTTTGTGTAGCCGTTGCACCTGCCTGTTAGCGTGCTGCTTCCCCACAAACCCCATTTCTGTCCTTTTCTCCCTGTGTCTAGAACGGATCATGCAGACGGTAGAAATCACGAAGCATGTGGTGGACATTGAGGAGAAAGGCGTGAAGCTCCGCCTTACCATCGTGGACACGCCGGGCTTTGGGGACGCCGTCAACAACACAGAGTGGTATGTCTCCCCTTTGGAGAGAGGAGGGGAATTAGCCCTGGCAGCAGGCAGAGCCCTGGGCAGGGAATCCCATTAGGCCTTGCCTGGAGAGCCCGTTTGACTTCTGGATAGAAGCCAGAATTGGGATAAAAATAATCTGCTAGAGACAAAAGCCAGCTGGCTGCCAGGCAGGTAAATCCTCGTGAGAGGAGACATGAGACTGACCCCAGCAGAGCTTCCTGTGTCCCTCAGTTTCTGGTGATGATGAAGGAAGGGGGAGTATGTTCACCTGGCATTGCCCGGCCCAGTAGGCATTTGGTGCACAGCTGGCAGACATTTATGGTCTGGCTTCTTAGTGGTTGCACATTTTTACAGACCCGTCTACTGTGGCTCCATTCTCCCAGGCCTTCCTTCCTCAGCCCAGTCGCGGCTCTAATCTCACAGCCCTGGTCATGGTCACCTTCCCACACCCATCACAGCTCCCTTCTCCATCCAAGTGTGGCTACACTGTGGGATGAAAATTGTCTTTTTCTTGCACTCCTTTTAGCCCTATCACTGCTGGTTGGTCAAAAAAGAATAAGAGAAAGTCACTGTGTGGTCGGAACGGCCTCTGGGCTGCTTGGGGAAGGCGGACCTGGGGAAGGCAGCAGGGTCCGATTCTCTTGCATTCTGCTTCTTCTACCGCCTCCAGATGTAGCTTTCATTTGGGAAATGGAAGGTCAAGGGCCTCCAGTCACTGGGTGGTGGGGGGGGAGGTGGAGGTAGGCCCTCTGCCAGCCCACAGGCCTTGGCAGGTCCCTGACCCTGCCACACCCTGCCACCGGCCTGGAGCTGGCACCCTACCACCTTGTTTTATAGAACTTCTTCTCCCCTGTTCTGTTCCCTCCCCAGCTGGAAACCTGTGGCCGACTACATAGATCAGCAATTTGAACAGTACTTCAGGGACGAAAGTGGCCTGAACCGGAAGAACATCCAGGACAACCGCATCCACTGCTGCCTCTACTTCATTTCACCCTTCGGACACGGGTAGGGGAAGTGGAGGGGACTGAGGCCCAGCTAAGCCAGCCTTTACTTTTGGAGCAGGGCATAACAGTGCTGGTTCCAAAAGCTGTGGGCTATGTGAGCGGGCAAGCAAGCCTTGCTGCAGTATGACATCCTAGTGAGCTGCTGGCTGATAGGGGCCCTGTGTGCAGTACAGCACTGTATCCCTCATATACCACTGTAATTGCCTTAGCTTCACCCAAAGAATCCTGAGTTTGGGGTTTGGGGAAGAACGGTCTCTGTTAGAGATCCCTTCCTCTGTTTCCTCACAATTTCCAGGGTCTCTAGGAAGAAGGCATGGATGTTCCTCTTGTTTCAGCCTGTGGTATGGTTTTGCCAGGTCAGGCCTGGAGGCAGAGCTCATGCTTGGGAGATAACTGGGGAAGGTTATCATGAGCCAATGCAAAACAGAATAAACAACTTGAATTTACATGGCCAGCAATATGTGACATTGGGGATCTGCTGTTGAAGCCCCTGATATTTAAAAAGCAGGGATATATATGTGTGTGTGGGGGGGGGGGGAGGTGACTGATACGAATTGGGCCTGTGGCATGGAGGATCAAGGATTTTAACACCCCCTATGCTGTTTCCTCCACTGAAACATGACATTTTAAATTGGAGTTAGAGTTAGGGATTCCCCCCCCCCCACTTATTTATTTATTAATTAAAAGATTTACTAGGCTGCTCTTCCCTACAAGTAGGGCTCAGGGTGGCTTACAACAGAATAGAATACAATAAATAATTTAAATTAAAACCAACATTAAGACTACCTAGAAACAAATCAATTAATAAAACAATATTCAGTCCAAGATGGTGGGGAAAATTCAGCTCCCCAGCCTTTGCGGGGGGTGGGGGGGAGTTGCAAGGGTTGGGTAGAGTATATGAGATTGCCAGATGTCATATGGTCCCGTTGCTGTCCTCAACCAAATGCCTGGTGGAACATCTCTGCCTTACATGCCCTGTGGAAAGGTAGTAATTCTTGCACCACAGCACCAGTCTACATGCCTGCCCTACTCTGGGAATCCCCAGCATCTGTGTAGCTTGTCTTGAAGTGCCTAAATAAACATTGCACTATCTTAGTGTCCTTTCCGGATTCGTCACAAGGATTTTCAGCTAGAATGTGTTCTGTGATTCAGACTCAAATTCTAGTCATGTAGAGGCCTAGTTCAGATTGGGACCAGTTTGAATTGAGAGAGGTGGTGTCAGCCTTCACTGCCCACCATTTGCCCAACCGGAAACAGACCCAGGGAGTTGCTTGTTGCTTTTCTGGGGAAACCCATATGTAACCATCAGTGCAGTACAAGTAGGTTTCCCTAGCAGGGCAAAAAGCAGTTTTCCAGGGCCACTTCAGGTCAGGAAAACAGTGCATACGAAATGGCTTAAGTTCCCTCTCCCTCTGTGTCGTGGCCCTGATCCAAATTGGCCTTCCCCACCTGCTTGGGAATAGGGTCTGAGTGCTGAACATTCAAGGAATGTCAGATTGAAAGTCCTTGTGTTGGACTCAGGATCATGTAATGTATAGTTAGCCCCTAACATGTGCCTAGTAAACTTATTGAACGTAATTGATAACTTACTAAAATACAATCCCAGTGCAAATGAAAAATGATTGCCAAGCATCAAATTCTTGCCTGTCCTCCATGGCCTTTATGTTTCTTGACTGGAACAACAGAACAAGGCTGTCTTGAACAACCTAACTTTTAGGCTCTGTGTGTGTATGGGGAGGACCAGTTTCTGATATGCGCAGCGTGCTTAACTGCATCTCTTGGCAGGTTGCGGCCCCTGGACATCGAATGCATGAAAGCTCTCCATCAGCGTGTGAACATCGTTCCAGTCCTGGCCAAAGCTGACACCCTGACACCCTTTGAGGTGGATCGGATGAAAACCAAGGTGAGGAGAGGCCATGAGAACAAACGTGGGTGCCTTCTCCCAAGATGAGGCAAATTAGACACATCGCTGCTGCTTTTGGTGTGGATCCTTTTAAGTCATGTGGCATTGAGCCCTCAGCCTGCAGCAAATGTGGAACAAGCCATGATCAAGCTTTGTCAGTTTCAGGCATCATTTTCCCCTTCCAGATCCGTGATGAAATTGAGCAATTTGGAATCCGGATCTACCAGTTCCCAGAATGTGATTCAGATGAAGATGATGATTTTAAGACGCAGGATCTGGCCCTTAAGGTGAGGATGGGGGGAGCCTGGACACCCTGTGTTGAAATTAAACTGTAAAAAATGGCCACAAACCTGGTCTAAAAAAAATAGTAAGAACAAGCAGTAAAACAGAGAAAGGCAAAAGATTGCCAATGGTGGTGTCTGGATTCTCTGTAAAATTGAGTGAGCAAATCAGGGCAATTCCAGACAAAGTGGTGAATATGGAAGCAATTGGTGGCTGTTTCAAGCAGCATGTTTGAATGGTGGAGAACAACAACAAACATTAAAAATTATAAGACATTTATTAAAAAGAAAATGCCCATACACATATTCTCAAGCACAATAACAGACTGAGCAAAGGATCCAAAAGAAAAGTATAAACATGCCGTTCCACTGTCCCTGATTCTATACATGCCCTAGTTGATGTTATTCTAAGGCAAGATCATTAATGTAGAAGTTACAAAGTTTCTAAGGTTTCCGCTACATTGGAGTCTTTGTTTGCCTGCTTTCCCCCAC
>NW_015167538.1:710594-744701 GCF_001447785.1 Gekko japonicus | reverse complement strand
AGGAATCAGCAAAAAAGAGACCTTCCCCTATGTGCCAAAGGGTTTTATTAGCTCTCTTTGTGTATCAAAAAAGCCTTCCCGGTAATTGGCAGCAATTAAACCCCCCAAGCTTCTTTCCTGCTAGGTGTCATTGTCTTCTAGCTGCCGTGTGACTTGACCATCTCATTGTATTCAGTCAGGCAGCAATTAGCGTTTCTAAAGTCTGGCTGGGTGAAGCTGGAGAGCAATTGACTACCCCACACACACACTTCCTGCTCTGCTAAGAGAGAGGAAAACCTTTAAAAACTCAAGGTGAAGGTCTTGTACTGTCCAAGGCTCCAAAGTACAACACATTTCTCCACGTGGGCTACCAGTGCTCGGGGAAGAAATGTCAGGAGAGTATTGCCAGTTGTCTCTAGAAACTGTAACGGACCACCCACCTTCGCAAGTAGACAGGTGGTACCCAAGATGATTTCTCTTCCAGTATTCTATACAGTTCCTTTGGACTCTGTGGGCAGTAAAAATAGACCTGCATCGATTTACCTGTTTGTTTCCAGGGACAATGCAAAGTTCTTACAATTGAAGGCTCTAAATAGTTTGGGGCCAGGGTACCTGAAGGACCATCCCTTCCCATACTCTTCAGCAGGGGTCATTTCCTGCAGGAGCGCACAGGAGCGGAGCTCCGGCAGTAAAGAGCCAGGGGGCGGGCACATGCAACAAGCCCCACCCCCCAGGTAAGTTGCAGAGTCCCCCCCCCCGGCCCGCCTTCAGGTACAAGCTCTCCCTCATCTGCGATGACAGATCTGCACGTTCTCCCGCCCCCCATAGCTAGCAATCCAAAACAGTCCAGTGGAGCCTGAGAGGTGGGTGTTGCCTTCGGACACACTTCCGGTGATGTCAGGGGTGTGTGGCATATGCAAATAAGTTATGCTAATGAGTTACGCTAATGAGCTCCTGCACCTCTTTTTCTATGAAATGACCCCTGCTCTTCAGCCCACCAATTAATATCCTCTTCCCAATCCCACCTCTT
Organism: Gekko japonicus; assembly: GCF_001447785.1. Classification (NCBI taxonomy): domain Eukaryota; kingdom Metazoa; phylum Chordata; class Lepidosauria; order Squamata; family Gekkonidae; genus Gekko; species Gekko japonicus. The sequence goes on along the minus strand of NW_015167538.1, from coordinate 743,692 downwards.
AGTGCCCCTGCCTGCAAAGGTGTGGTGGATACTATGACGAGGGATGGGATGTTTTCATTGGTGGCACCTCACCTTTGGAATGCCTCCCCCATTGAGACTAACCTGTCATCTACTTCACTGTCCTTTTCATCAGGTCACAGGCCGTATCATTTCTGTTTACCTGGGCCTTTCAGTGAAGGGGTCAATCTTTGTTACCAATCTTATGATCTGCCCCTGGGCTGTTTTATGGGTATGGTTTTTGTCTTTACACCCCTAGCAGGTTCTTTCCTTCTGGTTTTTTTGTGTGGAGGGGGGCTGGCTTTACTGTTGACTGTGTTTATATTGGGGTATTGCTTTTGCAGCATGATCTGTGTTGAGCAGGTTCATGGACTGGTGGCCTGTAGACCTCTAAAATAACCACAGGAGATGCTGCTACCCAGCAGGTGTGCCTCTGACAGTGCTGTTCTCTTCCAGGAGAGCATCCCTTTTGCTGTGATTGGAAGCAACACAGTGGTGGAGGCCAAAGGCAGACGGGTTCGCGGGAGGCTTTACCCGTGGGGCATCGTGGAAGGTAACTGAGAGCTCATTCCCATTCCCGGCTTGTGGCTTGGTGCAGGTGTCTTGCAGCAGAAATGTGAGCTTTGCCCACAAGTTGCAGGGGGCAGAAGGATGGACTGCATTTTGTTCTCAAGATTCTCAGGGCCTTCCGAGAGGATTCTGAGAGCAAATTATGGGCTGCTTGGGGGATGGGAAAGTGGCGAGAGATCTGCTCCATTTACCGCTTTCATTTAGTTTTCCCGTGGATCCAACCCAGGATGTTCAAAAGAGGAAAGATGCTGGATTTGAGAAGGATTGTACTGTATTTACTAGCTCTGACCCAATGGAGCATTCACAGATAGCAAGGCCAGTGGCCCCAATGTCAGGGGAGTGGCCGTAGCTCAGTAGTAGAGCATCTGCTTGCCATACAGGAAGTCTCAGATTCAATCCCCAGCATCTCCAGTCATAACTAGACAGAAACCAAGCCTGGGACCTGCTGCATCTGGCAATGCGGGTGCTCTGCCCTAGCGTCCTTGCTTCCCCATCCCTGATGACCCTGCTGACTCTGTCTTCCCCTGGCCAGTGGAGAACCCCGCACACTGCGACTTTGTCAAGCTACGCACCATGCTGGTGAGGACCCACATGCAGGACCTGAAGGATGTGACACGGGAAACACATTACGAAAACTACCGGGCACAGTGCATCCAGAGCATGACCCGCATGGTGGTGAAAGAGCGGAACCGCAAGTATGTTATGTGACAGGTCAGGGATGGGGAGGCAGGGGGAGTCTTCTCAGTGCTGGCGGAAGAGGGAGGGTGGCAGAGGCATGGCAGTTGGAAATGCAACCTGGGATGGCATCCCCCCTTCCCCATAACAGTGTTATCAACTCCCCACTAAGAGGCATGTTATCTTAAGAGTCCTCATATGAAGTCCCCCTTCCATTTCTCTCACTCAGAGGCTAGATTTTCGCTCTGTTTCTATTTTCCTTCCACTGACTGAGCTGCCCTGGTATCGTGTTGCTTTCTCCTTAAAAGAAACGTTTGCGGTCCCACCCTGTGTCAGTGATATATATTGGCTATTCGCTCAGCCCAGGAACCCGAGGGAAGGTTTAGGGTCACCCCTTAACAGAAAACCACTAAAAATGGTACTTGAGATGCTTTAAAATTCAAAAATAACAAAAGGTTTTATTTAACATCAAGGGGGAAGGTCAGGTGAAATCAGGGGTTGAAAATACTGAGGTAAAAGTTAGTACAAGCAAAGACTTTTGTATATATTTTGTATATATATATTAGGCTGAAGAGAGCTTCTTAAATCATTCATACTTTAAATCTTTATATTGAGATACTATTGTTCCTATGTTTTCCCTAACACTCCTGCACACTTTATTTGTATAACTGCTAACTCTTTTGGTGCCCAGAAGGCTGGTAACCCTCTTATCAGTACCCAAACCCTTTCTCTTGGAACACCAGTGCTCTTCTTGAGGTCTTTACTGACTTTTACGGTCTCTACTGGCAGACTCTACTGATAGTTTCTAATCACACCAGACCAGGGATTTCTACTCCTCAGAGATAACTTAGTCCATAAATAATTCAGTTAAGAAACTGACATAAAACTTGAACTACAATCGTACATTCATCTAAATCATACATAACTCCAATGGTCTACAGTCATCTAAGTCATACATTAAAGTCATAAATATAGTATAGGCAGAATCTTCTAAATTATCTTCATATCTAATAATGATTTTATTAGGAACATATATTGCCAATCTTTTTCTGTTTTAATTTGAATTTAAATTTATTCTTAATTTTCAGTTATATATTTGAAAAATGCTTACCTCATATAATTTGTTCTTCCATTCCTTGAGATCTGGACATCTTTCTGCCTTCCATTTGCTGCAAATATTACTTGCCGCCATCACCATGTACTTAAAAATTCACTATGTGTTTTTGTAATATTGCTAAGTAAGATATTTAATAACATATTTTTGGGGTCCATCACAAACTTAAATTTTAATATCTTTTGCATTTCTTCATGTACTTCTTTCCAATATTTTCTTGGTTTTTTACATGTCCACCACTTATGGTAAAATGTTGCATCTGTATTCTGACATTTCCAGCACTTTCCATTGTACTCTTTATTAGTTTTTGCAATGTCTTTGGGAGTAATACACCATTTAAAAACATTTTATACCAATTCTCCCTTAATATTTGACATTCAGTAAATGTAATTTCTTTAGTCCACAGGTTTTCCCACTGGCTCACGCATATATTTTCTCAAAAACTTTGCATCTATTTTATCATACAGTTTTTTACTTGCTCTGTTTCTGTATGATATTGCAATATTGTAAATTTTTCTTCATAGGTGCTTTGAATCTCCAGTGATTAATTGTTAAAAAGCGGTTTTCTCTCTTAACTGGCCCCCTTCTTTGACTATTCGTTCTTTGAATTTAGAGACCATTTGGTAATACAACAAGCACAGAATGTTTTTTCCTTCGTCTTGAATTTCTTGCCAAGATTTTATTTTTCTTTGTTTATCTATCATATGCTCATAATTTATACAGTCAATTTTATTTATTTTACTAATGTCAATAGGCATCAGTTGGAGATGTCAATGGCAAGGTTGGCGGACTTGTTCTATTTCTGCACTGAAACCATATTCTTAATAGTCCATCCCTCAAAATATGAGTGCCATCTTGTCTTTGAATAGTTTTAAATGATTTCTTAGTCCATAAATAATTGTGTTAGCTTTGTTAATATATTCATAGATTCTTCCTAACCATGAAATTTTCAATCTTTCCCATCTTTGTAAATTTTCAGTAATGTTTAACTAGACTTTTTGATAATTATCTTTATATAAATTATCATTTTGTCCTGTTACCTATATACCCAAATATTTTATTTTTTGGGTAACAGTGCATTCTGTTATTTTTTTCCTATTGCTTCTTGTTCTGCTTTAGTTGCCGCTAATAACATTATCTTGGTTTTTTTAAAATTCAGTTTATATCCAGAATAAATTCCAAATCTAATTATTTCTGTTGTATATTTTGAAGAAGTGTTTTTTTAATTAATGATATAACAATATCATTTGCATAGCTTTTCATCTTATATTCTTTATTTTCTTTTATTCCATCAGTTCTGATGTCTTGTCTGACTTTTATAGCCATATATTTCCATTGCCAGAATAAATAATAGTAGTGATATTGGACAACCCTGTCTAGTTCTTCTAGTTTTCCCCATTAAGGACCCATTTATTAAAATTCCAGCTTCCTGGTCTGTATAAGTACTTTTGCATCCAATTTAAAAATTCAGCTCCACAATTCATATTTATGTTTCTGGATGCAGAAAAAGCTTTTGATAATGTGTCCTGGTTATTTTTAATGAAAGTACTCTAACTCTCCTGTTTGACTGGGTAGGGAATTTATTCTCTCCCTAGAAGATTTATTCTCTCCTTTCCTTTGTCCTGAATGGGAGTCCTCTTCTACTACCCAGACCTCTTTGCCAAAGTCTCCTCCCAGTTCTCTTTCTGTGTTCAATCTACTCTCAGCTAATGCTGAATTCAGACTATATTCAGTCACAGCTGAAATATGACTTATATCAGTTCTAAACTCTTGCCTGACAGGGCTAGTCTCAGACAGTTCTCAATAAACATCTTCTCTCAGTTAAGCCAGAAATCTCACTCTCAGATCTCCTCAGCATCCAGCTCTGAAGTTTTTCTCAGCTCAGCTGATGCTAACCAATCCAGTCTCTTAGAGCAGCCTGTCACTCAGGGCCCTCTGGCTCTGTGAAGAATTAACCCTTCACAGTCCTGTAGTTCTATGTACAGCATGTTGTGGGTCAGCCAGTGCTCAGCGATAGTGAGGACTCCTCAGGAGACGAGGAGCCCCATGTAGCCAGCTCTAAGTCAACAGAAGCCGTCAAGCTGGAAGATGAGCTGCAGGCTTGTCAGGATTCACAGCCAACAGGAAATGTAGAGCCACAGATATCCTCCAGTCCTAATTCAACAGGTGAAACTCAGTCAATTGTTTTCAGCCCTCCAGTATCACCCACACTCTTAGACAGCCACAGACGGAGGCTAAGAGCAGAACTATAGGAGAGACAACAAAGTGCACGCCTCCTGGCCCAATGCCAACTGCTTGCTGATAGCAAGGATGAGTAGTTGTAGGATTACTCCTGAGCAGCTGGCTGCAAGCATGACTTTTAAGTATGTAGTTATAAAATCCAGCCAAGGGAGTCTGTTAGGTATGGAAGCAACACGTTGAAATCCCTCTGACCACTGCATTGGATCCTGCTTCAACCCTGTGCCTCTTTGGATCTTTTCCTGACTCTGCCTTCATCTCACTCCTGAACTTGCTTGTAACTCTTGGATTCTCAGACTTTGCTATAGAGATTGACCCTTGGACTAGACTCCTGATGGACCTTAACTCAGTGTATAACCTTGGACTGGACCTTGACCATGCTACTTGAGTTGGTGCCCTTGCCTTTCTTGCTCCATGCTCTGACAGCATGCCCTACACCATTCCCGGCCCAGTTTCCAACAGTTTATTTCTATCACAAACAAACTTTCACAGCACGGATGAGACTACAGTTGCTACATAGAACCTTGCGGCGCTGCAAGACCAGGTAGTGCAACTTACTCATGCTCTGTCAGCACTACAGCAACAGACCTCTGCTCTCCATGCTGCGCCTGCTGTACCTCTACCTGAAAGTTGCCCAATTAACCCCCTGGAAAAATTTGATGGCAATGTAGAAGAATTTCCAGCTTTCCTTGCCCAATGCCAACTCTACATGGAGCTTTGGGCCCAGGACTTTCCCACTGGTAAGGTAAAAGTTTGTTTTTTCATTAGCCTCTTAAAGGTGCAGGTGACAAAGTGGGCTCCACCTCTGCTGCTCTCCAAGTCTTAATTGCTGGAAAACTTCCTGAATTTTGTGTCTCATATGACTGCTGCCTTTGCTAACCCTGAAGGCGGAAAATGCTAATAGGAGAATCTGTGCCATAAAATAGGGGAAGGGTACCGTTGGCTCAGTACACCACTGAATTCCAACTCTTGGCCCAGGATTTGAAGTGGAATGAGGCAGCCGTCATAGATCAATATTTAGAAGGGCTATCCAATGAAATCCTGGATGAAGTTGCTTGGGTAGAGTGCTCTGCTAACCTGCAGGCTCTGATATTGCTATGACTATGGACTGATGGGCGGCTGGAGAGTTGAAAACAAGCCTGTGTTAGAACATGCCCACACCATGACTTAGGGAAGCCTGTACCCGCTTCACCTCACCGCCCTCCATCTGGGGTTCAAAGAGGAGAAGAAAGCGAACTGATACAATTAGGTGTTGCACATCCCCACTTGACTCCTGAAGAGAAGAATTGGTGCCATGCTAACTACTTTTGCATATACTCCGTGGAATTGGGTCATTATGCCAGTGGGTGTTCTGCCAAATGGAGGCTGCAGACATCAGCATTAAAAGGCCAGCCCAAAGTCAATGCGAGCCAGATGGTTTATGGCAATTTGTTGGGTCGACAGGGGCTCCCTGTGACAACCCTGGCCTGTTCCTAGTGCCTGTGAAGTTTTGCTTGCCTGAGGCACACTGGTTGTTCGTCTAGGCCATGGTGAACTCAGGGGCCTCCTGCTGTTTCATGGATATCAAGTTAGCCACACAGTACAAAAGCCCTCTTCAGTCCAAGGATACACCTGCCTTAGTTGAGGCAATAGACGGATGTCTGCTATGCTCCGGCTCAGTGGTTCAGGAGATGCCATCACTCACTTTATAAATCCAACAGCACTGGGAGCAGCTTTGCTTCAGTGTCGTGAGCATGCCCCAGTTTCCTTTCATATTAGGGTTATTCTGGCCGTCCATGACCCCATCATCGGGTGGGCTCAGCTAGACCTCCAGTTCTGGGAGCCATGCCTGCACCTGAATCAGTTTACAGTCCTTGTTGCTTCTGTCGCCCCGGTACCTCCCGCACTACCAGACAAGTATGCAGATTTCAAGGACATTTTTGAGGAAAGGGGAGCTGATCAACTACCATCCCATCAGCTGTATGACTGTGCCATAGACCAGGTCCCCAGTATACCTCTGCCACTAGGGTGCCTGTACTCCTTATTGGAAGCCAAGTTGGCCACACTTCGGGACTTCCTTGCCAAAATCCTGCAGTGAGAGTTTATCTGTTCTTCAACCTCCCCCACCTCTGCTCCTGTACTTTTCGTGAAGAAGAACAGCAGAGAGCTCCGGCTTTGCAACGAATACTGGGCCATGAATAAAATCACCATCTGGGATCAGTACTCACTACCTCTGATTTCTGATCTACTGGAATGCCTAAAGGGAGCCCAGGTCTACACCAAACTGGACTTTGGTGGTGCTTACAACCTGGTAAGCACTGGGAAGGTGATGAATGGAAAACTGCCTTTGGTACTAGGTATGGTCAATTCAACTACCTGGTAATGCCATTCGGGCTATCCAGTGCACCCGTGGTGTTTCAGAGGTTCATGAATTATATATTTTCAGGACCTCCTGGACCAGTTTGTTATTATTTATTTAGACAACATCCTAATTTACTCACGAAACCCAGTGAAGCATTCCCAGCATGTGTGACTGTGTTACAAAGACTGCAGCAGCACGGCCTGTTTGCTAAGTTGGAGAAATGTGCTTTCGATCCTCAGGCCGTGGAATTTCTTGGGCACATGATTTTGCCACATGGGATCAAAATGGATCCAAAGAAAGTTGAAGCCGCACAGACTTGGCAGGCATCATGTTCCCGGAAAGACATGCGTGCTTCTTGGGCTTTGCAAGCAATTACTGGCAGTTTATCCCAAGCTTTGAATCCATTGCCATTCCTCTGACACTACTCTTGCCTCCTCAGGAGCTGTTCCAGTGGCCACTGGAGGTGGACCGAGCATTTGAAACTTTGAAAGCACGGTTAATCTCTGAACCCCTACACTGGTACCCTGATCCACAACTGCCTGTCATTGTTGAGGCTAGCGCCTCTAGTAAGGCAATAGGAGCTGTATGACAATACAAGCCAAAGACCTCCCCGGCAAACCCTCCAGTGCTACAACCATTGCCCACTCCCACAGGACCCTGGAAGACTATCTCCATGAACTTTGTCACTGATCTGCTGCACTCAAAAGGCCACACATGTATCCTCATGGTGGTGGACCTATTCATGAAAATGGCCCTGTTCCAGACTCCCCACAGCTCAGGAAACTGCACAGTTATACCTCTAGCACATCTTCAGACTCCATGGATACCGGATCACTTAATCACTGATCGATGGGTCTGGTTCACCTCTCGCTTTTGGCAGACCTTGTCAGCACCCAGATCCATTTATCCTCTGCCTACCATCCCCAATCTGACAGACAAACTGAGCAACGCTATCCTGGAGCAGTACCTTAGATGGAGCAGTACCTTAGCAGTGCCAGCAGCAAGAACATTGGGTAGTGCTCCTTCCCCAGGCCAAGTTCACCTACAACAACGCAATGCACTCATCCACTGGCAGGCACCCTTCATGGCAAACAATGGCTCAGTTCTTCCTACACTACACCTCCTGCCAATGTCCCTGCAGCTGATGATTATATACAGGAACTTCAATCCATGCAAAAGCTTCTACAAGAGCAACTGCAGTAAGCCAAAGAAGCTTACAAGAAGGTCACAGATCACAAACGCCAACCAGGCAAATCTCTGATTGTGGGAGATCGAGTATGGTTATCCACCCATCATATCCACATCAAGAGACCTTCCCACAAACTAAAGGCCAGGTTCATCGGCTGATTTCTAATCACGGATCAGATTAATCCAATAGCCTATCAGTTGCAACTGCCCCAACGCTCCTGGCCCACCCTTGTTCCACCAGTCTCTCCTAGCCTCTGTTTCACCTCTGGATCTACACAGGCCTCAGCTGCCTCCTACCTCACCAATAATCATTGATGGACAAGAGGAGTACAAAGTCACTCAGGTCCTCAATACCTGTCAAGGTCAACTACAGTACCTGGTTGACTGGACAGGGTATCACCCAGAGAACCATTCCTGAGAACCCGCCAGCAATCTTTGTGCTCTGGACATCATATGCCAGTTTTACTAGGCCTACCCACAGAAACCTGGTCCACTGGTTGGGGAGGAAGTCTGAAGGGGGGATGGTGTTGTGGGTCAGCTAGGGCTCAGCAATAGCGAGGACTTCTCAGGAGAAGAGGATCCTCATGTAGCTAGCTCTGAGTCAGCAGAAGCTGCCAAGCAGGAAGATGAGCTGCAGGCTTGTCAGGATTCACAGCCAACAGCTGGTGCAGAGCCACGGACACCCTCCAGTCCTGATTCAACAGGTGAAACTCAGTTGATTGTTTCCAGCCCTCCAGTATCACCCACACTCTTAGATCGTCTCCTGGCCCCACACCGGATGCTTCCTGATAGCAAGGATGAATAGTTGCAGGACTACTCTCGAGCAGCTGGCTGCAAGCATGAGCCTTAAGTATGTAGCTATAAAAACTAGCCAAGGGAGGCTGTTAGGCATGGAAGCATGAAATCCCACTGACTCTGCGACCGCTGCATTGGATCCAGCCTCAACCCTGTGCCTCTTTGGACCTTCTCCTGACTCTGCCTTCGTCTCACTCCTGAACCTGCTCATGAGAAACTCTCAGATTCTCATACCTTGCTATACGGACTGACCCTCAGACTAGATTCCTGAAGGCTCTTAACTCTGTGCATAACCTTGAACTATACCTTGACCACACTACTCGAGTTGGTGCCCTTGCCTTTCTTGCTCTGTGCTCTGACAGTGCGCCCTACGCCATTCCCAGCCTGGCTTCTGAGACAGCACTTTTAAGCCTCTTTAAAAAGTGCAGTCTGTCACACCTCACCTGGGGTGTGAGGGGGCACAAGAGTGTGCAGCTGTGTGCAACAGAGATAGTTCCAGAGAAAAGTTAGTATTGGCTTGAGTTTCCTAGGTTCCCCCCCCTAACCCCCCCCTACTAACATTAGGGCCCCAACTCTTCATGGCCAATACCAATAGACTCAACCTATATCAATGACAGAGGCACCATCATGCAATCCAAATAAATGATTCACCATTGAAATTTGCTTGCTCAGATTTGTGTAGGGACCAGTGCACAGTAGGGGGTGGGCTTCATCTCGATTACTTGGGGGAAAGGGGACTCTCAACTTTCTAGAAATATTAGAAGCACATTGCAGGGAAATAAGCTGGAGATACAGCAATGTAACACTGAAGTGATCACTAGAGGGAGCAAAACATGTATGGAAAAGGGAAAAATCCTGATGCAATAGGGGCACACAAGTGACAAAACTGAGAGTCCAGAAAAGCCCCTAGACAAAAAGCATGCCATCAGCTGTGAAAAGCGAACTAGAAGAGTGGGTTTGTGAATGACAAGAGTGTCCTGGAAAGGGGACAGAGGCCATGGGAGCCTAACTTTCTGTCTTTGCTTTCTGGGTTTCCATTCCAAATGCCCTCCGAGATTCTAGTACTGTTTAAATAAAGGCAGGCTCTTTTATAGGGGGGGGGGGATCCATAGAATGACAACGTAATATGAATTTTGTGGCACCTTTTACTTCTGCTAAACATCCCAAACACCCTTATTACACATTTGGCTTCTCAATGAGAACCTGATAAGGCAGACAGTTCCCTCTCCTGGCATGGGATTAAGGCTGCTTTCACAGATGTTGCATACTGCATTTTCAATGCACTTTAACAGTAGTTTGGAACTGGATTTTCCTGTGTGGAATAGGAAAATGCACTTGCAAATGGTTGTTGAAGTGCATTGAAAGTGCATTAGCCAACGTCTGTGAAAGCAGCTAAAGAAAGGAACTGGCTTGAAGGGGCAGAGAAAGCGAGCGGCTGGCCCATGCTGAAATACCAAGCCTTGTGGAAAGCAGGAATGAACTGAGGCCAAACTTCATGGCTGCTCACTGGTGTCAGGCGAGGATTCGGTCCAGGATCAGAGCCAATCAGGAGAGCTAACCTCCAGTAAGGGAGAGGGGATAGGAGAGAGGCCCAGGGGGCATCTTTGGGGGCATCCCTCTTCCCGAGTGGCTTGTTCTAAGCTTGGTATCTCATTCTCTTGTTCCGCTGCCCTCCTCTTGGGAACAGGACAGAGCCCTCCACCCTGAGACTTTGCTGCAGTGACTGCTCAACGGAGTGAGCCAACGAAGGCCCCTACCAGGCGGCGCCTCTCATTCTTGGGCGCTAGGACCACACTGGGCTCAGAGCCTCTGAGGATTCTCGTCATCCCAACCCCATCCCCAGTGCCAATCCGGGGCACTTCCAAACTCCTTCCTCCCAAAGCTACATCTGTCCAGCTTTTGACCGTTTACATAAAGAGCTTATTTCTAACACACAACTGTCTCTAGTCCGTTACATTTCGCCTGCGGGAAGGAGGTATCTTGGGGGAGGTGTGGATTAAGTAAAACAGTGTGTTGGGAATCGTATCATGCTGAATAGCGTTCCCAGGGATGGGCAGAAGAACGGGAGATGTATTAGGAGGAGTTCCTGATGCAAAACAGAGTTTGAGTTGAAACTTTGATTGCTTCCTCCGGTGATTCAGAGTGCCAATGGATTTCTTAATTAAACTAATAAAAATTCTGCTTGATGACCCTCCTTTTGTGTTGGATGGGAAGCCTGTCTGTGTTAGGGGTAGCTTTTGTGAAGGAAATATGGGCAGGGGGAAAGATGATGTAACCTTGATAGGCTTAATGACCCATGTAGGTAGTGTTAGCTCTTGGGTGAGGCAGGTCTGTTGTTTCAGCTTTACGCAAGCCTTAGGGTGAAGGGAGGGGGTAGCAACATGGTTGACCTTCCAGAATCACTGCCCAGATATGTCTGTGGGGCCTGCCAGCCTGACATCCGTCTTGTGTGCATTTCGATTAAGCTGTCTGGCATATGGACTCCTGGGGTACTATCAAATGAAGGGTGTTCACTTCCAGCTTACCCCTTAGAGGGTCTGCCTACTTACAGGCTGGCCGTGTAATACCTTGCTGGCAAAACAGTGAACCTGCATGGACAATATTCTAGATTTGAGCTAGAGCTAGATTTGAGTCCAGTAGCATCTTGAAGACCAACGAGATTTTCAGGGTATACGCTTTCGAGAGTGAAAGCTCCCTTCATCAGATACAAGTAGGCTCGCTGAGCCCTTATATCTCAGTCAGAAGGCTTTTCCATATTTTCATTTTCCTCTCTTGTAATTTCCTGTTTTGGGGTGTGTTTTTTTCTGTTCTGCACATGTTTTGCTCCCTCTAGTGGGTCATTACATTGGTTTATGTCCTGCATTTAAACTTCAGTTTAAATCTGCAGAAAGATATGCCTGATAGGTAAAGGTAAAGGTTCACTTGCTCGAAAGCCAGTCGAATCCGACTCTAGGGTTGCGGTGCTCATCTCCGTTTCCAAGCTGAAGAGCCAGCGCTGTCCGAAGATGTTTCCGTGGTCATGTGGCTGGCATGACTAAGCACCAAGGCGCACGGAACGCTGTTACCTTCCCACCGAAGTGGTACCTATTTATCTACTTGCAATTTCTTGCTTTCGAACTGCTAGGTTGGCAGGAGCTGGAACTAGAGACGGGAGCTCACTCCATCATGCGGCACCCGGGTCTCGAACTGCTGAACTACTGACCTTCCACAGCCTGAAGTTCAGCGTCTTAACCACTTGAGCCACCGCAGCCTGATAACCCTGTGTAATACCAAATTGACCACTAGAGGGAGCAAAACACATGCAGCACAGAAACATCCCCCCCCCCTCCCCAAGAAACCGGCACTTACAAGTGAGAAAAAAATGAGAATATCGAAGCTCCAGCAGTTGGAAGGGGTGTTGCAAAAAAGAGGATGCAAACATACAACATTTGATTAGAACAGGGGAGAAATGCCTAGGAGCAATATTTTGGCAGCAGCTCTTCAGGATCTCATGCAGAGAAAAGTGAGAACCTTCAATGGGACACAGCAGGGATGGGGACATGGAACCTTCCACCACTGATCTTTAGGTGTGCCTAGTTATGAGCTGTCTTGTGCAGAGTCAGACCGTTCCTCCATTGCTGACCGCAGGCTTCCAGGGTCTCAGGTAGAGACAGGCCTGTCCTAACGTTGGCTGCCTGACATCCTGTAAGCAGAGATGGGAGAAAATTGAACCCAGGACTTTTTGCATGCAGAACAAGTGCTCACATGCTGCTGACCCTTAGTCCTTCCCAGTTTGTAGAACTATGACAGTTCCCACACGGGGAGGGTGCTGCTGCAAAGGGAACTGGGAGTGGGGAGTGGTTGAGAGGGGACCAGACACATAGAATCTGATTCTAGGCCAGCCTGATTGAAAGGGCTGCAGGAGCAGATGCAGGAGAAGAACATAAGAACATAAGAGAAGCCAGTGTTGGATCAGGCCAATGGCCCATCTAGTCCAGCACTCTGTCACACAGTGGCCAAACATACCAGGTGCCACCAGGAGGTCCACCAGTGGGGCCAGGACACTAGAAGCCCTCCCACTGTTGCCCCCCCAAGCACCAAGAATACAGAGCATCACTTGCCCCAGCCTGAGAGTTCTTATCTATACCTTGTGGCTAATAGCCACTGATGGACTTCTGCTCCATATGCTTATCTAATTCCCTCTTGAAGCTATCCATGTTTGTAGCTACCACCACCTCCTTTGGCAGTGAATTCCATGTGTTAATCACTCTTTGGGTGAAGAAGTGGTTTCTTTTATCTGTTCTAACGCATGAGGATATGGAGCAGGCATGGGAAACATACCATCGAGAAAAGATGCGTAAGGAGCTAAGGAGGGAGCCAGCTTTCTCGAGACTTTGCAACTGAAACGAGAGGTGTGCACACCAGTGAATCAAATGCCATCACAGATGTCCAGCTTACCCCTTCCCCATAGTTTCAGGCAGACCATTTTCTCCATTGTTAGAAGCATGTATATTTGAAGCCAAACGACACATGATACAGGAACAAAGAGATATGTTTTGGATCAAGTGCAGTAGGGCTGCTGCCAGAGCAGCCTCTCTGTTCTAACAATGTTATTTCTGTCTTCACCTTCTAAAAGCATTGCTTCTGTTTTCACCCACTGAAAACACTGCATCTCTCTTCTTCCTTTATGGCCCATTCCCCTTTCCCCCATTATAGCACAAAGCATCTCAAGAGGAAAATTTGGATGGGATTGGGGGGGGGGGAGAATGTGGCTGGGGGTTTATTAGTAAGATGTGGAATAGTCTTTGCAATAACACTTTTAGAGTCAGGATAAATAGGCAAAAGCAGTAGGAGGAAAGGTAGGGAGGAAAGGGTGGTCCAACACTTAGCAACCAACACTGCTGTCCATCTGCCTTCACAATGTTTTCCCCCTTTGAGATGAAGACAGAAATAATATTTGAAATGTGGTGGACATAGCTTAAAAGCACAATGCTGCGGGACTGACGGAGGGCCCGGTATTTAACTCTTGTATGGGTCTAGGGCAATTTGGAACATCAGATTGATATCACAGGGTAAAGAGTCTGCTGTGTTTGGCAGCCAAGAATGTTAAGTCTGTCTTTGGCTGCTTGTAACCATGAGAGAGCAAGAGAGAGAAAGAGAGAGAGAGAGATTTGGAAGCTCTAGTTTCAGGCTGGAGAGATGCTTCAGCAGTGGTACAGGAAATTTACAGAGTTTTTCTGGTCACAGACACCGTCAAATATAGGCAACAAGGGAGATAGTAGATGACACATGTCTTCTGACAACCTTTGCACACAGAAATATTACTTTCCCCACAAAACTATGCCACTTCCATGAACAAATGTGAATTTTGTTTGGAGAAACATGATTCTACAAAGAAATGTCTTGAGTGACAGTGTATACATACTCTCTCTTGAATTTTTCTGAAATTCGTCCATTTGGAGAGAGTCCCTCAAGAGCAACCAATCCCACTTTTTTCAGTGATCCTTCAGAAAATCAGTAGATTCCTATGTCCTTTGGAAGGAATCAGTGCACCCCTTTGACATTCCTTTTAGCATCATCCCTTTCCCAGACCTAAAAATGGACGCACTTTAATTCACATTCTGGTGGGTAGCCATGTTGGTCTAAAGCAACAGAACAAAGTTTTAGTCCAGTGGCACTTTTAAGACCGACAAAGTTCAATTCTGGGTATAAGCTTTCATGTGCACGCACACTTCTCTGATGAAGTGTGCATGCACACGGAAGCTGATACCCACAATTAAACTTTGTTGGTCTGAAAGGTGCCACTGGACTCACACTTTAAGTCAGTGATCATCATGGTTCCCACTGATGTGTTTTGTGGTGCTCACTTGCTTCTTGGGGGACATAATTCAAGGTGTCTTTAATGGAAGAGAAAATAACAGGCAGCTTTGGATCACTCCCTACCAACTGGTTGACAAACAAAGGGCTGACCTCGGACAGGCACTCCATAGCCAGGTGACCGTGGCTTGGCCAGAGGCACACTTTCTTACGTCTCTGGTCTTGGCACTCACTGTGGTGATGCAGGGAGGTCTCTCCTCTTTCTTTTAAACTTAAATCGAACAGTAAAGAGGTGGACTTGCCCTCCTTGGCAGTTGCTTTGTGAACGGCCCCACACCCCATTTTTTTGGCGATGCTGTCTACCCGTTCTCAGAATTCACAAAGTGCTCACAGGCTCAACAAGGCTTGCTCGAAGCCATGCTCTAAGGCAGGGGTCCCCAATATTTTTGAGCCTCTGGGTGCTTTTGGAATTCTGACACAGCGTGGTGGGCACAGCCATTAAAATGGCTGCCCCAAAATGGCCGCTGCAGGAGGCAGAGCCAGCCCCAAAATGGCTGCCGCAGCTTATCTCATAAGAACATAAGAGAACATGAGAGATGCCAATGTTGGATCAGGCCAAAGGCCCATCCAGTCCAACACTCTGTATCACACAGTGGCCAGAAATACCAGTGCCATCAGGAGGTCCACCAGTGGAGCCAGGACATTAGAAGCCCTCCCACTGTTGACCTCCAGTCACACAGTAGTGATCCTTGTTTTGTGGTGGCAGCTGCTGCCAAAGCAACGTTTTAAAAAAACAACTGCACAGCCAATCAGACCGCTAATGGCCAATCAGAAGTCTCGCTGGGTTAAAGCCCCACTTTCCCCAACCACTTTCTTAGAACACTTGGTGGGCACAAGGAAAGGTGTTGATGGCCCCTGGGCACCCCATTGGGGACCCCTACTGTAAGGTGCTCTAAGGCTGTGTGCAACACCACAAAAGGCCTGTGGAGGGAGCTGCTCTAAAATAACTCCGTAATCAGCCAGTGCCCATTCTAGGAATACACAGTGCACTGAAGAAGGTCATCCTCCTGGGGACATAAAAACACACAGTGTGGAGTTTCCCTGGAGTCTGGGGATTGGTTGGGGGAAAGAACATAAGAAATTGCTCACAGGAATGGAACAGAAGAAGAGAATGCCACAACTCTGAAGTAAAGTCAGAGGCCTTCCATATCCACACCACAAGAAAGCCAGCCATCTGGATATATCATAACCCTCAGCTGCTGTTTAAACAGAAGAGCCACCATCTGTGCAATGAACTCTTTGAGCCAGACTGAGGCAAAGTTGGCTCTTTTTGTCTAGAGTTTGGAACCCTTCCCCCAAGAGGATGGAGACTAGGACTGCCTGGAGCCGGGATGCTTCCAATACAATCTTCCTCTGAATTTCTCCCTAGAGCAGTGGTACTGCTCTACAGCTCATGGAGAGCCACATTCGCCATTACCCTTGGCCAAAAAAGCCACATTTACTGCCCTCACTGGTATGAGGCCTGCATCACGGAGGCTTGCAGCTTACCTGTTCCTCCAGCAGGTGCTGTTTCAAGGAGTTAACCAACTACTACCCACAAGCCCTATCAAGCAAGAGCATTGCCAACTTTCCTGAAACATGGGGCAGGTGCCATACTGGGGAAAAACACTGCAAAGAGACTGTGCATGGGATTCCATGTGCAGGTGTATTATACTTCTTGGGTTCTGTGTTCATTGATGTGCAGAAACACACAGGTGTGTCTGTGAAGTGCCACCAAAAAGTACTTTTATTCAGTTGTGCATCCTGTCATATCCAGGTTGCCTTTTCGTCAACATGCACAGGAGCACCGGTAAGCGTGAGGGCAAAAAAGTTGTCAGCTGGAGGAACTGCAAATCCATGGCCAAATGAATGCAATCGAAATCTGGACTTAACTTTTAGAAGATCTCCCAGTTAAATTGTCTTGAGGGAGGCGAGGAATGTCCTGCCCCACTTTTAGCAGCCACCCTTTTCTCCTTGCCTTCTTTGAGAAAGGATTGGGTGTCTGGCAGTTCACACTCCTCTCTGTTCCCACCTCACAGAGGCCTCTATGCTTGGCAGCCATTTTGTGAACGGCAAGAGTCCAAGCAAGTCTCCTGACATGAGTTGCCACCATTTTGTGTGGTGGCCATTTTTGTCATGCCACAAAGGCAGCTCACCATCTCCAAGGAAACGCTCAAACCAGCAGGCCGCAATGAGCCGGAGTTGCACCAAATGATACAAAATCAATAATAAATTTAATGATTGAATGCCCTGCCCTTTAGCTGTCTGATTAAAATGTGCATATTTGGGGAAATAACTCTTAATAATGATGATGATGGGAAGAAAGGCCATTTGAAAATGCAGTGTCATGCTCCAACCAAGAGTACTGGGGATGGAACTAGGGTTTCCAACCTCCAAGTGGGAACTGGAGACCTCCTGGAATTACAGCTCATTTCCAGACTACATAAATTGCTTATTTATTGTTCATTTATTTAAAACATTTATTCCTCTTCTCCTGGGGAAAATGGCTGCTATGGAAGGTTGGCTATATGGCATTATACCCTACCGAGGTCCCTCCCTTCCCTAAACCTCACTCTCCCAGACTCCACCTTCAGTCTCCAGGTATTTCTGAACCTGGAGTTGGCAACCTTAGTTGGAACTAATACAGCCCGCAAAAATCAATAAATCTGACCATAACTCTCAGCAGCTCTGCTTTGATAGGTCAATACACATGTTGACTTGAGTAAATAGTACTTATACCATGTTCTAAGTACTCAAAGTGTTTAGCAGATATGTCAGTTCTTTACAACAACCTTGTTAGGGAGGCCGGTGTTATGCTTATAATACAGATGGGCGCGTGGAGGGGTGAGGCGGGCAGCCGGCGGCTTGCTTAAGGCCACCTTGTGGATTCATGGCTGAGTCAAGAAGGGACACAAGGGCTCCTAGGTCAGAACATCTGCTCTTTGCCATGCAGTGCCCCAATCAGATTGGCCAGTTTGCAGTGACACCGCCGTGGCACACCAGTGTCAAAGACAGGCTGACCCTTGCAGTTCTGAACCTCGGGATGCTGAACTTCCAGAGCAGCGTTAGGATGCATCTTAAAAACATTGGCATTGCTTTGATGGATCAGACCTTTGTCTTTGCAAGAGGTTTACAGCAGCAGGTTCATCCCTCTTGATCCCTTGTCAAGGCTTGGGAAGATCTCAGACCCACCTATTTAGGTAAGCCAGTGTGGGATTTTTCAGTTGTCTCAGAAGGATGCTTTTCTGGAGAAGCCAGACATCTGTCTGAACGATCTTCTGCAAGCTGCTGGGATAAGACAATGAACGAGACTACGTTGCCCTCGGTAATGATTGCCCTTTGTTTTTTTCAAACAGTAAACTCACCAGGGAAAGTGGGACAGATTTCCCCATCCCTGCCATCCCTCCGGTGCTGGACTCAGAGACAGAGAAGCTGATCCGGGAGAAGGATGAAGAGGTTAGTGCAGCAGAGGCAACACGGAAGACAATGGGGGAGCCAGGATTCTGGGCTCGAGGGACTAGCACCTTGATTTTGTGCAAAGCAGCTGCCTAAGAAACATGCCATTGGTTTACCCAACTCAGGCCCCGGTCACACGGGCCAGATATCGCGGGGGGGGGGAGGCATGGCTAATTGCCCCGGAGGAAACTAACGTGTGGCCGCCCGAACACACGTCCTGTTCGAGGTCCCGTGGTTAGGGGGGAGATGCCGACCAGACGGGTATCCTGCAGCGTGGCACAGAAGCCGCGCCGCGTGATCGCACTAGCAATCGCTTTTTGTGCACATGCACTGTTGGGCGCTGTTGCGCAACCTGCGGAGACGGGCGGCGGATGCCACGTAAGTCCACCGGAAACGCGATCAGATGCCCGCCCTTGGCCCGTGGTTTCCGGAAACTAGTACCTCGGAGGTACTAGTTTTTTACTCTGCATCTTTGGCGGGAAGCCTCAGGTTAGCCACGGGAGCTCTACGCTTCCCAGATGTTGCGGTGTGATCGCGCCCGGAAAATTCGCCTACCATCCGTATCGTCAGCGCGGCAAATGCTCCGTGTGACCACAGCCTCAGTCTGCTTTGAGGTCTCTGGCAGAGAAGGGTCTTTCCCAACTATTCCCTAAGGTCTGTTAAGCAGAGATGCTGGAGATTCAACCTGGGACCTTCTGCTTGCAAAGTAGGTGCCCTGCACCTAAGCCTGGCTCTTAAAGATACTACTTAGATCAACTTCCCCAATCTCCAGTTGTGGTGCCTTTTCAGTAGTGGCCCCAGCCCTGTGTAATAGTCGTCCTGAAGATACTAAGAATGCTCTGACCTTTAACAAGCTCTGTAGCATATGAGGGCCTTGGGAGGCCATTGAAATTGGAATGTTCTCTTTTCAGGGTTTTTTTTTTTTGGGTGGGGGGAGATGACTGGGTTTCCTCTTTCTCTTTGGTGGGTTATGGCCCTTTAGTGTTCGACTGTATTTATTGTGGTGGAGTTTTCTCCAGAGGCCTGGGTACTCTCATTTTGTAACTTGCCTTGAATCCTCTTGGAAAAGTTAAAAAAAAAACAACCCTCCTTAATAAATAAAAGTAAATAACCTGTCCCAGGCTCAGAGAACAAAATGAATTTGACTGTAAAGACCGAAGCTTGAAACCACCTTCAGATGTGCTTCTTTTTTTTTTTGTCCCTTCCAGCTGCGGCAAATGCAGGAAATGTTGCAGAAGATCCAGCAGCAGATGACGGACTCCCATTAGCCCACCCCCATCTGGCAACAGCCCTCCTTTTCCTGGCTCCCCTCAGAGACCACAAACTGTTTACATCTCACCCGTCGATCTGCGCATGCGCTGCCATTCGGTCCTAACCGTACACCTTCCACCTTAAGCTAAATAAGCCTTCGCTGCAATGATCGCCTTATAACCAAACCTCGCTGTGCTTACCCATCAGTGAAACAAAAAGCTCTCAAAGCCCCCGGGATTCTGTCTTTGAGCATCTGGGCACCTGTGGCCTGTCATCTCCACAGCTCTGAGCTGCCTGATGGTCATTACTGTGAAGAGTTCCCATACTGTGCACATCGGAGCTCTCTCCTCCGAGGATGCATAAAGATCCTGCAAAGCCAGGGCCTAGGAAAAGATGTTTGGTTCTCGGCTGCCTACCAGTTGTGTGTCGGGCGGCTCGCCCCAATGTTTGTGACAAATCTTATGTGGTCACCCTGCCTTGCTGATGAGGTACGGAAATAACTCAAGGGTAGGAAGGGCTGCTGAGACTCATATCGGAATTGCAGAACTTAAGGCGTGCCCATTAGAGGTGAATGGCAGCAATCGCAACCTGGTGAATTTCCAAAGAAAAATCTGAAGTACCACCTTTTGACATGTTGGTTTTAAGTTTCGATTGGAGTGGGAACAGGTCAGGCCCTTTCCAGAAGTTAACTTTGGTTGGTCTCCCTTCCCAGACAGTCCTGCAACCCAGAAATTTTTCTAAAAGATCTTGCCAAGGAGAAATTGCTTGTGATGATATTGCAGGCTTCCTAAATACCTTGCTTTGCGCCCTGGAAAGAGCACATCCGGAAAGAGAGAAGCGGAAGAGGAAACGGATTTATTTAGATTACTTTTGCTCCGCCTGTCTCCCGGGCAAGCGCAAGGCTGCTTATGATAAGATTGCAACAAATAAAACCAACAAAAACCAATGAGAAACAGCCCAGCTGACCAAATCAATTTTAAGTGGATGAGAACTGGCACAAGAAATTTTCCCGTCCCTGCAATTCATGCTGGCTGTAGTACCCCACACAGAATGTCTAAAAGGCTACTTGGTGGCCAGAATCCCATCAGGAGCACAGCTTAGGAGCGTCTCCTTGCGTGCACGCATGCATTTTCCTCTTTGTCCCAGGACATTAAAACTGGGACCAGTCGCTAAGCAAGCTCCTACTCTTACAAAGAGAAAACTTTCTGTGTGGAAAGTGCCATCAAGTCACAATTATAGTGTTCTCATAGGATTTTTTCAAGGCAAGAGATACTCAGCGGTGGTTTGCCATCGCCTGCCTCTGCGCAGTGATCCTGAACTTCCACGGTGGTCTCCCATCCAGGTACTCACCAGGGCCAACCTTCCTTAGCTTCTGAGATCTGCTGAGATCGGGCTACCTGGATCATCCAGGTCGCAAAGCTTCCTGGAGGCCCAGAAATGTGTGTAGCGCCCGGTTCCCTCTTGAGGTCACTTCTAACCCTGCATGCCGCTGCCTTCTCTTGGGCTCACACTGCTGAGACTGCCTCAAACTCCACTGCCAGTTCCCCCCCCCCCAAAGCTCAGCCAATAAAAAAACCACAGACTGTTAATGAACCTATCACTCGTGAGATCGTCAGATACGGGTGGCAGAGAATGACACCACTTTTCTGGGGCTGCCAGGAGGGGGCAGCAGAACCCCAAGAAGATCTTAGGCTAGGCTTGCTCCTCTTGGAAGGGTACTCGCCTCCAACAATAAGTGGAGAAGGGCCTGCAGATGGCCATGTCTGCCCTTTTGACATGATAGGCATCGTCTGGCACCTGTGCACATCCTTCACCAGTCATGGGGACTTGCTTGCGCTGACCGTTGTACTGATGTGTGTCTCAGAGTTGTCCGCATAAGCGACAGATCTAATAAGGGGGCAGACTGGGTAGCAGCCTCAAGCCTGTGTAGGCAGCATGGATTGGGTGCCAACTATGACCAAAGGTTGGCTTCCTGATAGTCAGGTGAAGTCCAGTCTAACCACAGAATGTCAATATCAACACACTGGATCAGTTCAGAACCTTCCCAACGTTACCAGCCAAGGTGCTCCAAGGGAGCTCATGGGCAGGCTGTCTTGTATTTGCCAGCATCAGGTCATCAATGGTATCCTGTCTCTGAACACGGAGGCGCCATTTTCCTAGTTATCATCACTAATCGCGTAGGTACCTGCTAGCTTCTATTAGTGTGTCTGATCCCTTTTCGAAAGCTATTGGAGCTGGTGTCCTTTGAAATAAATGTCATTCCAGCAGACAGGTGCTGGGTTCCTTCTCTGGAGTGCTTGGAACCAGCTGGGCATCGTTTGGAGCAACCGTTGCGAAGTTATATGCTGAAGCTCCTGCAAGATGAATGTTAGCAAGTTTGTGCATTTGAACTTGCAGTTGCATCAATAGCCAGCTATTTTGGTATCAGACCCCCCAATTCATTGAAGTAGGTTGCCAGCTGACCCGAAAGAAAACCTGGTTGGCTTGCCCCTTTGCTTTGAACAGGAGCTTGATGCGCAAGTGAAGCTTTGGATAGGTTTGCGAGGAGGAAAGCATTACCTCCCACTAAATGTCTGAAGAGGAAGTGGCTGTTAAAGGTACAGGAGCACAGGCAAGTTGAAAACCCTAGCATAGAGGACTGGCTTAAAATACCCCCCTCTGCCTCTTCTTTTCTAAGTTTATTGCCATTCTGTTATTTATCATTTTATATATATATATTTGCTGTTTATATTGTTATTAATCATTATTAGTATTATTATATTGCTACTGTACCCTTTGGGCACTCAAGATTTACATGTCCAAACACTTCCCTGCAGACAACTGCAAGCAATGCCTCTGCTCAGTCTACAGTTTGGGGAGGGGTTGCAGTTTGAGCTGTGGGCCAGTGAAAAACCAAATATTTGCTTTGGAGATGGGTGCAACACAGTCATGTGAACAGAGATGGGCTGGACTTGATCATGAGGTTCCCTCCCTCCTTCTCAGATTCTTTCCCATTGTTTTGCTCTAGAGTGGTGCGCAAAACCACTGAAGCAAAGTTAAGCTTGTTATCCTTAGTTTTTTGGAGAAGAACAGGTCAACAGTTGTGCTTGCGGGGGCTTGTGAGACCTTTTGGGGGAGAGATGGAAGCCTTAAAAAAAGGTAAAGGTTCCCTTGCTCGAAAGCCAGTCGAATCCGACTCTAGGGTTGCGGTGCTCATCTCCGTTTCAAAGCCGAAGAGCCAGCACTGTCCGAAGACATTTCCGTGGTCATGTGGCCGGCATGACTAGACACCAAGGCGCACGGAACGCTGTTACCTTCCCACTGAAGTGGTACCTATGTATCTACTTGCAATTTCTTGCTTTCGAACTGCTAGGTTGGCGGGACATTAACGGGCAGCCCAGATGCCCACTGAAATTTGGGGGCATTTAGCCAGCAGCCTGGGACTCTGTTCAGGTTTTTAAAATTTTGACAAGAGTCCTCTAATGACCAGAGCTCTGGGTGCACCGTAGCAAGACCGGTCGCAGATGGGACAGTGCTGGCGGACAGAAGAGGTGTGAGGTATTCTGGGGCTTGCGGCAATCTTGTATTTGTGAACAGGCCAAAGATGTTGGGTTCACTCCGCACAGCTGCCTCACCTCTCCAGCTGTGAGGAGCGGCGAAGATGTGGGGACAGATGGAAGAAAAGAACCTTAAAAGAATGTTATTTTCATTGACTGTTTCTTTTTTTTAGATCTTGCTATTTTCTTACCAAAAAGATCCTATCTTTGCACATTGGTTGGGGGGAAATGGTATTTATTGAAAGGCTGTAAAATTCTAGGTTTGTACATTCAGATTGCTCTAGTGGAAATATTTTTTAATCCTGCTGAATAAATGTAGCTACTTTCAAGGACGTGGTGTGGTTTTGTAGAGCTCTTTCACCTGAAGGTCTGGCATGTAAAACTCTCGTGTCTGTTTCATGAAAGGGTACCTGTTTGTATAAGCGCTTGGAGACTGAGTTGATCCACAGAAACATCCGCCCCCCATGTTTGCAAGAGATTGCCTTACACAGGTCTCTGTTGTGCTTCCACAAAGCCTTGGAAACAGACAAATGGCAGTTTGAACTGGTGCTGGGAGGCTAAGTAATTCGGCCTCAAGATAGGATTGCCAAACCTCCAGGTGGTATAATAACAAAAAATGGCTATACAGTGGGTGTAGTATACTAAATCTGAAAAACACTGTAATGAAGACATACACACAAAATTCTATTTGGAATTGAGAGATGCAGTACAAGCTGAATTTAAACATATGAAGCTAAACCATAATACATGCGGTTGGCCACATAGTATTAACCACAGCTTCTGACTTTGTGGAGCCAGTTGGAACAATGAATAGGCTTTAGTGTCAAGGGAAATAGAACCATAAGAGTTAGAAGGGGCCATACAGAGCATCTAGTCCAACCCCCTGCCCAATGTAGGACCAGCCTAAAGCATCTCTGACAAATATTCGTCCAGCCTCTTCTTGAAAGCTGTCAGTGAAGGGGAGCTAACCACCTCTCTAGGCCACCTTTGAACCACTCTGACCGTGAAAAAGTGTTTCCTAATATCCAGCCGATACCTTTCTGCATGTAATTGAAGGCCATTGCTTCGGGTCCTATCCTCTGCTGCCAACTGGAACAGCTCCTTGCCCTCCTCCAAATGACAGCCTTTCAAATGTTTAAAGAGAGCAATCATGTCCCCCCTCAATCTCCTCTGCTCCAAACTAAACATTTCCAAGGCCCTCGGCCTTTCCTCCTAGGGCTCAGTCTCCAGACACCTGTTCATCCTCGTCGCTCTCTTCTGCACCCTCTCGATTTTGTCCACATCCTTTTTGAAGTGAAATAGTAGAGCTCCTCAGCTTGGTATAGCGCCTGAGTGGTGGAGTGCAACTGGGGACAGAGGATAAGTGCTTGTGCACATCCTTCACTAGTCCCCTCAGCTCTTTCCTGGCTTTCCTGGTTAAGTGCGTGGACTCTAATCTGGGAGAACCGGGTTTGATTCCCCATGCCTCCACTTGCACCTACTGGATGACCTTGGGCAAGCCATAGTTCTGGCACAGCTGTTCTTGAAAAAGAGCAGTTTCTGTCAGAGCTCTCTCAGCCCCACCTACCTCACAGGCTGTCTGTTGTGGGGAGGGGAAGGGAAAGGAGTCTGTAAGCCGCTCTGAGACTCCTCTGGGTAGTGAAGGGCGGGGTATAAATCCAATCTCCTCTTCCCCCCCTTCTTCTTCACCATATGATTACAGCCTGATGAAGGTTTGAAGCAGAGATTTGCCTGGAGATCCATTGCCGTGGTTATGTAGTCAACCTCATGTATTATGGTTTAGCTTCATATATTTAAATTCAACTTGTACTGCATCTTTAAAGAATAGTTAATAAGAGGGTTGGGGTTTTTTTGTAATTTCAAATAGACTTTTGTGTGTATTCCTTCATTACAGTGTCTTTCAGATTTCATAAACCTCCAGGTGGTGGCTGGAGATCTAGGATTACAAATGATCTCCAGGTGACAGAGATCCATGATTCACCTGGAGAAAAATGGCTGCTTTGGAAGTTGGACTCTATGGTATTATACCCCCCCCGAGGTTCCTCCCCTCCCCAAAGGCCACCTTCCTCAGGCACCCCTCCAAAAAATCCCCAGGTATTTTCCAGCCCAGAGCTGGCAGCCCAGCTTCGAGGAAGGGTAGGCTGCATCCAGGAGGACCCATTGGCCAGAGATTCCGTCCATCATACGAATCAAAATACAATCAGCTCCCCGTAAGCTTGCTTCTGAGATGGGCGCAGCACTGTCATGTGAACCAACACAGGCCGGGCTTGGTCATGAGGTGCCCTCCCTCTCGCATTCTTTTCTATTGTTAATTTGTACTGGCCTAGCCTGATTCCCCACCCCCACCCCCAGGGCCAGTTATTAGAGGACGCAAAGCTGGGAGAGAGAAAAGAACTCAGCTGATCTGTGCAGTTCCAAAGCTCATGCTTGCGCATTAAGGCATCACGCAGGGCATTTGCAGTGTAGTGGAAACGTATGTGCTGCAAAGGCAAAGCGTTGCCAGAACAAATGCATGCTCCTCAGACCACAGTTGTGGCGGTTGCTGGCACAATTTGGGAGGGTGCGTCTGCTGGCCTTGCCAGCTGCTGTGCCAACTTGCCCAGTGGAATCTGAGCTTCTCCTCTCTGAGCGTCTCCCTGTCATCCCATCCCCAGGCAGTACATCAGGGGGAGTGGCTGTGGCTGAATGGCAGAGCGTCTGCTTGGCATGCAGAAGGTCTCAGGGTCAATCCCTGGCACCTCCAATTAAAAGGACCGGACAGGAGGTGATGAGAAAGACCCCTGCCTGAGACCCTGGAGAGCTGCTGCCAGTCTGAGTAGACGGTACTCACCCCGATGGACCGAGGGCCTGATTCAGTATAAGCAGGGCTCTTTTTGTAGAAAAAGCCCAGCAGGAACTCATTAGCATATTGGGCCACACCCCTGACAGCACAGCTCATTAGCACATTAGACCGCACCCCCATGTTACCAGACGTGTGCTCATCCAGCCACACCCACCTTTTGCTTGTTGTTCTGTTTACCTTGTTTGTTGTCAAAACTCTGGGCTTTTTTGTAGCAGGAACTCCTTTGCATGTTAGGCCACACACCCCTAATGTAGCCAATCCTAATGAGTTTCTGCTGTTGGGTGTGGCCTATTATGCTAATGAGTTCCTGCTGGGCGTGGCCAACTTGGTAGCCAGCCGGAACTCCATTCCTGTGCGTTCCTGCCCAAAAAAAGCCCTGAGTATAAGGCAGATTTATTTCTTAGACCACCACTGATCTTGGCAGACAGATCAGTGTGGAGAGACATCACACCAAGTCCCTCAGCACACCCAGATGGGAGAGGTAGAATTCTTTTCAGAAAGGCATTCTAATACATGTGAGTGGGGGGGGGGTACTTTGCCCTTCGATTTGGGCGCAAAATGTAATAGACTAGTCCCTCAAAAAGAGAAAGAAAAGCAGAGAAGGGAAGCCAATGAAGTTAGGAAGGAGAGAGGAGTCTTCCTGTCCTAGACATTCAAAGCACGGCTGCCTTGAAACAGACTAACCTGAGCTGCCGTTTGCTGAATAATCCCTCTCTGAAATTTCCCTCTTCCTTAGGGTTCCCTCTAAGCAGGGCTTTTTGGTAGAAAAAGCCCAGCAGGAACTCATTAGCATAATAGGCCACACCCAACAGGAGAAATTCATTTGCTTATTAGGACACACCCGACAGCACAGCTCATTAGCATATTAGGCCACACACCCCATGTTCGCAGAAGTCTGGTCATCCAGCCACACCCACCTTTTGCTTCTTATTCTGTTTACCTTGTTTGTTGTCAAAACCCAGGGCTTTTTTATAGCAGGAACTCCTTTGCATGTTAGGCCACACACCCCTAATGTAGCCAGTCCTAATGAGTTTCTGCTGTTGGGTGTGGCCTATTATGCTAATGAGTTCCTGCTGGGTGTGGCCAACTCGGGAGCCAGCCGGAACTCCGTTCCTGTGCGTTCCTGCCCAAAATTAGCCCTGCCTCTAAGCTGAGTTAGCGTGAACTAGCTCACAGTTTTTTAGCCTCTGGCTCAAGGATTTTTGTCTTTGCTCAGGAAGGATGGCTCCAGAGTAAACTAATTAATACAGTAGCCAAATCGCTCGCTCACAACTTTAATGCCAGTAGCTCACAAAGTAGAATTTTTGCTCACAAGACTCCGCAGCTTAGAGGGAGCATTGCTCTTCCTTCCATAAAGATTCCCCTCCCTCTATGGATGTCGCTGCTGCTGCTGCCCAGTATCAACAGACAAAGAGGCCCTCCCCTAGAAGCATTTATAGCCTAGCCAGGCCAGGAAGAACCAGTGGCCTTTCAGGGGCGGAGCCTGAAGACAAGAGAGTTCAGAATACCCAGTTTTAAGTTTAGATTTCAAACCAGCAGCTTCCTGACTTGCAGTTTAGCCCCTTTGCTGGATTTCCCACCATTTGGACACCCACCCCTTCCACCATTAAAACCCCCCAGCAAGGACACTTTTCTGGCAGTTGCTGGGTTGCCAACTTTTTAATCTCCCCTTGCTGGTGTGCCTTTAACATTCACAGGAACTTGACCACTTGCTTTTACTGCAGATCCTGTAGCTGGTGAGAGGTATTGCTAGTTGAAAGGTGTTGCTGGTTGGAAAGTTGGCAACCTTAGGTATAGTGATTCAGGAGCTTGTTGGCCTGGATCAGTTATCAAAAATGAATGCAACACTCTTCTTCTTCTTCTTTTAATGGTCAGCTCTGTGAAGAAGCACAGTGAAGTGGTGACCTCCAGTGACTGAACTTGGAGGCACTGCCACGTTGCTCCCACAACCTCACCCCATCACTATCAGTACTCCTTTACTCAACTGGTAATGGACTGTGGGATTCACTGCCAGTGGATGTGGCGATGGTGAGCAATAGACAGCATTAAAAGGGTTTCGTGGTGGAAAGGTCCATCGATAGCTCCCAATCACAGTTAATGAAGTGAACCTCCATATACAGAGGCAGTAAATCTCTGAATATCAGTGCCAGGAGACAGCAGATGGGGAGGGCCTCGGCCTCTATGCCCTATTAGTTGGCCTTCCGGGACAACTGCTTGGCTGCTGTGTGGAACAGGATGCTGGACTAGAGACCACTGGTCTGATCCAGCACAGCTCTTAGTTCTTATCAGTTTGGCTGCCTCTGTCTCATCCCCCCCCCCCGCCCAAATTGGAGCACCCCTGCTATCATGGGGGCAGATCCCATGGACAGTCTTTGTACACACAGGCAACCCTCCCTCCTCATAAGGCAGTGACTGCCCACAGGGAGGGCATTTTGTGGCCTGTGCCCTTGTGGCTGTTCTCCCTCCAGCTGCATTGATTCCAACGTGCATAATGTTGCTGTAGAAGGCCAAGTCTCCTCCAGGTTGGCAGGGAAGGGCAAGTGGTTCTTCTGCTATCCTGGTGCAAGATCTTTGTTCTGGAAGGCGAGAGGGTCATTGCAAAATTAGGCTCCCCCCCCCCTGGTTTCCAAGGAAAGGGAGGCTGGCTTCAGGTGGGCAGGGAGAAAGGTGGTGGAGGCACATCTCAGCTACCTGTTAATGGGCAGCTGTCAGGTGTCACCATCACTGTTCCCTCTAAGCTGAGTTAGTGTGAGCTAGCTCACAGTTTTTTAGCCTCTGGCTCACACATTTTTGTCTTAGCTCAGGAAGGATGGCTCCAGAGCAAACTAATTTATGCAGTAGCCAAATTGCTTGCTCACAATTTTAATGCCAGTAGCTCACAAAGTAGAGGTTTTGCTCACAAGACTCCACAGCTTAAAGGGAACATTGGTCACCATTGCTGGGGTGTGTGTGTGCTGATGGCTGACCTTAAGAGGGACGTTGCATTGCTCACTCAGCTTTTCTTTACAATCAGCGTCCCCTCTTCTTGGGATTTCTGTTCCCATCTCCCACCAGCAGTTAACAAGTGCAGCTGTTGGGCCCTCCTTTGGCTCTCTCCCACCCTCTCATCTGCCCCTTGCTGCCCTTCTAACTCTTTATAAAGTACTGAGTCTGATGCACTGGGGAGTGATTTCAGCTCATACTTTATTAAGTTACAGGAGAACTGGAGAGATGGAGTAGCTGGGCCAGAGGCCGGCTTATATCCCCGTAGTAAACCACACCCAACACACACACACGTGATAGGATATTTACAGTGCACCCAAGTCCCATAGGTCCATTCTCGGATCC
The DNA here is from genome assembly GCF_001447785.1 of Gekko japonicus. Taxonomy (NCBI): domain Eukaryota; kingdom Metazoa; phylum Chordata; class Lepidosauria; order Squamata; family Gekkonidae; genus Gekko; species Gekko japonicus. Next base: position 714,527 of record NW_015167538.1, on the reverse strand, counting down.
TAGCCGTCCGATAGGCATGCCCTAGGATCCGTTCGGGCTATTGTCTCTGGAAGCGAAGCTTGGGCCGTTCGCATGGCCACGTGCGGACCCGACCGCGTGCGCGGTTTCTCCGGGTACACAACACTCTTTAAATGATTCCCCCCCATTACGGGACTGTCTCTAGCTACGCAGTTTCTTGGACAGAATGACGCTTCTGTTTGCAGAAGAGGGGGCAATGGTTTCTGCAGATTCCCTCTTCCTGCTGCAGTCCCCCACTTTCCTATGCCTGACCTCCACTGCCCCCTAGGGTTGCCAACTCTGGGTTGGTGATTCCTGGAGAACTGGGGGTGGAGCCTGGGAATGGTGGGGTTTGGAGAGGGGATGGGCCTCAGTAGGGTAAAACGCCACAGAGTTCACCCTCCAAAGCAGCCATTTCCTCCAGGGGAAATCATCTCCATCGCCTGGAGATGACTTGTAATTCTGGGAGGTCTCCAGCCACCACTTGGAACTTGGCAACCCTAACTGACCCCCCAAAAAAAACAAAATTGGGGAAGATCTCAGTGGGCTGCACTAGGGAGGGAAGGAGGGAAAGTCCCACGGATGTGTTCAGATGGTTGCACACAGAATGCATAATTGATTCAGAACAGCACGGAACTGCTTTTTGGGGATGCTGGTCTAGGTTACCGGAGGGCTGTCCCAAGAGAACCAGCCCATCACCCCCCCCCCAATAAAACCACTGGGAACTGGAGTGTGGGGTGGAAGGACTTTTATTAATTCCACGTGATTTTGTTTTACATCACAGTCATGAGAAAATCCTCCTTCACACCTCCAGAGACGGCATCACCTTTCACTTCCAGGTCAAAGTGCATGTAGATGCTTCACAGCTTTAAGATTCCCCTCCCTCTCTCTTCCCTTCCCCCTACTTAATACTTCCCATAAGCAGAACTGAGGCAGAGTGATTAGCGTGGTAAACTCCAAAAATCGCCACGGCTGGCTGTATGAAAAAATAATACAATCTCTTCTCTCTAAATATGTTACAGAAAAATCAACCTGAACACGTAGGAGCGTGAGATGCTCCGCGCACCCCCAAGGAGGTGTGCAGATGATCTGCATTACTTGGAACAAAAAAACCCCAAACCCTCCTTGGATGCTGGAATCACCTGCAGCATCTTTGGAATTAGAAAAGCACCTAGAGGAATGGAATGGATGAAGGGAAAGAAATGTGGGATGGAGGAAGATGTGGGCCTTAGGGTGTAACACCCCCCCCACAAGAGGGGGGGCTGCATGTGAAGAAGGGCCCACAATCCTCAGCACACAATACCAGGATGCACACAAGCAGAAGTGGCCTAGACTGAAGATGGCAGGCACAAGTGCAGAAGCTTTGGTGGGGAAAGCCGAACGGATTTTGGACACAAACACAGACACGAGAGATGCCCGGGGGTTGGGTCCAGAATAAATTTTCTGCTAGCGGAGGGCTCGTTCATCAACCATTAAAAGCTTGTATCTGCCTCTCTCTGTTCTGCTGCAGCCTACTGATCCTCACCCGCAGGGGTCATTTCCTGCAGGAGCGCACAGGAGCGGAGCTCTGGCAGTAAATAGCCCAGGGGGCGGGCACATGCAACAAGCCCCACCCCCTGCTCCCAGCAGCCCTCAGAGCAAGAAGCAGCCAGGTAAGTTGCAGAGGCCCCCCCTGGCCCTCCGGCCCAAAACAGTCCAGTGGTACCATTAAGACCAAGTTTTATTCAGGTACAAGCTCTCCCTCCTCTGCGAGGACAGATCTGCACGTCCCCCCCCCCCAATAGCTAGCAATCCAAAACAGTCCAGTGGAGCCTGAGCGGTGGGTGTTGCCTTCTGACACACTTTCGGTGATGTCAGGGGGTGTGGCATATGCAAATAAGTTACACTAATGAGTTATGCTAATGAGCTCCTGAACCCCTGCTCATCCCACCCCCCAAATGCGATTCCAGGGGGACAGGAGACCTTCAGGAATGGGAAAAGGGGTAAAGCGGAGGTCTGCTGCAGGAAGGGGGAATGGGAGGAACTTTCACTTCCCCTTCTATTAGTGAAAATTTAGTTTGGTTCCAACCCAGCTTCATTGGAATTAATGGAAAATATGCATCTCCTATTCATTTCAATGGGGTTACGTGCAGAACCTACCAGCAATGCATGACTCAACCAGGGACAGGTCCATCTCCCCTCATTTTGCTGCCCTTATCAGTGTCCAGAACTCCCCTTCTCCTCACTCCATGGCAAGCCCAGTTTGCCAGAGCTCTACATGTAAGGGGACAGGTAGACATCTCATTCAGAGATACTGCAGGCACGATGTCACACAAAATGCAGAACAGGAGTCCTGTATCATGGCCCAGACAGAGGAGACATACACATGCACACCGGATGCTTTTGGTTGGTGTGTGGTCCGAAGCTTTGCACACCATGCTTTACACACCATACTTCCAAGAACAAATGTTAAACCTCCAGGGAGACACGCGCGCACACAGAGGCACAGACTGCGCAACTGCAATGGGATGGTGTTGTTGACCTACACTGCCCTCTGCAGGTTGAACATGAACAATGCAACATCCACATTAGTCCCGAGCTGACATAAATTTTTGCACGTTTTCAACCACCTTTTAAAAAAACAAAATGTGGTTGCTAAAGTTGATGTCAAAAACAGTCATGCTGCAAAATGCCAAAGATCCATCTAACCTAGCACGTGGTTTCCAACATGGCCAGTCAGATGGTTCCAGAAGCCCAAAAGCAGGGCATGAAGGTAACAGCCCCTTTCTGTTGTTTGCTCCTAGCACATGGACAACAGGTATATACTGCCTTTGAACATGGAAGTTCATCTTGGACACAATAGTGAAAGTTCGCGTTCAAAGGGTGCCAAGCACATCCCAGCTTTTGGTGATAAAAGGCAAGGATGCTAATAATGTCACACATTCAGAAACTTTATGGAGTGTCTTTGAAAGCCCACCAATTCAGCATCATCCTCAACTGTTAAAAAAAAATCACTTTCATAAGCAAGCTACAGACAGGAAGATTTGGTTTGGGAACCTTTTTCCAAATGTCAGTTTGATGTTCCAAATTAGCTTTAGTCCACATACAGAATGGGTTTCTTGGGCGGGTCTCGGCAGGGCAGCTGGCTTTTCCCTCTTGTTCCACTGCAGAATAACAGACCAAACCATCCACCTAGCTGTTGCCTTCCCTCTCAGAGTTTTTTCCACATGTCATTATTGTCACTTGTGCACCCGTACTGCCTCGGGTTTTAAAGTGCTCATGAATAAACAGGTGATACGGCGATGAAATATTGAAATGACCACTAGAGGGAGCAAAACACATGCAGAAAAGAGAAAAGGGCAAAGCTGGCCCTTGAACAGGCCGGGGAAGCCTCGGGGAGGTATTTAAATGCCTCTCTGATCCTTCCAGGGACCCCCCCCCCGCCCACCTGCCTCAGAGTCGCTTGGGGGGGGATCGCTCACCAGGCCTTCCCTCTGTAGCCACGCACGCAGAGGTTTTGGCTGTAGTGGGCATGGCCAACTCTGAAGCCAGCCGGAACTCCATTCCTGTACATTCCTGCCCCCAAATAGTCCTGCCTTTAGAGCTCCAGGACTGGTTCTGATACTAGTTTTCTAATGGCTTTAAGGTCTTTTAAGCAGCAGCAAAGCCTCTGTAGTCAGAATGTTTGGGTCCTTGATATAAAGCAGGGGGGGGGGTGCTGCCAGAGTTCTTTCTTCTGCTTGTAAAGACTCATTTCTTCCTCTTTTCAAGCCCCTCAAGCAAGATTCTGTTTGCTTTGTTGTCAAATCCCAGGGCTTTTTTGGGGCAGGAATTTCTTTTCATGTTAGGCCACACACCCCTAATGTAGCCAATCCTAGTGAGTTTCTGCTGTTGGGTGTGGCCTATTATGCTAATGAGTTCCTGCTGGGCGTGGCCAACTCAGGAGCCAGCCGGAAC
>NW_015167538.1:701382-710547 GCF_001447785.1 Gekko japonicus | reverse complement strand
AGCTGCAAAGCATCAGATCCGGACACAGCCTTGAGGCAGTTCTAAAAGAAACCCCCTACAAGTGCTTCTAACGCGGTGGTGGCCACTGGATGGACCCATGGCTGCCTTTGCTTGTAGTCTGGCCCTGAGGGTCTTGAATCCGCACGCCAACTTTCCCCCATGCATCTCCACTTCATTGACTCCGGTGTTGCAAAGCTCAGGGCAAATGAAGATGCCTTTGCTGTCCACACAGAGCTCTCTCTGCGGGATCTGCTATCTCGAAATTCTGCAGGGTTCAGGTTTTCACAAATACACCCCATGGATTCAGTCAGGTGGCACAGCCCTGGATTTCTTTCTCGCTTCAAAAAGTTAAAATGAACAATGGCTCAAGGATAGATCCCCCACCCCGTTCTTTCTTTACCACTCCAGAACTGCTCTCTGCCCTGTATTCAGCTCCTTCTATCTCTCTGGAACGCTCTTAAGCTGCCCGCCCTTCCTGCAAGGAACACAGGGTGGTTTAGCTGGGTCTCCTTCAGTGTTCCCTCTAAGCTGAGTCAGTGTGAGCTAGCTCACAGTTTTTTAGCCTCCGGCTCACACATTTTGGCCTTAGCTCAAGAAGGAGGGCTCCAGAGCAAACTAATGTATGCAGTAGCCAAACAGCTCGCTCACAACTTTAATGCCAGTAGCTCACAAAGTAGAATTTTTGTTCACAAGACTCCACAGTTTAGAGGGAACATTGGCCTCCTTCATTTTATCCTCACAACTACCCGGAGCTAGGATCCTGCTTCAACTTGTTAGCCACTGCACTCTGCTGGTTCTCACCTTTTATCCTTACTGGGTGCATGGCTCAAACAGTGCACAAAAGCAATGACTGCAATCACTATTTTCAAAGTACTCTTTTTGTGTGTGATGTTTTTGCTCGTGCACATGGCTGTTATGAACAGTGATATCACGATGGCTTTTGCAGCAGTGTTCTATCTATGCACACAGTAAGGGAGGGAGGCGTAAGCGAGACAAAGGCTAAGGTAATCCATGCACATGGAAAAATTTAAAAATAATATGAGGGAGGAAGGGAGGATAGCTACTGTGTTAGCTCCAGGACAGAAACAAGACGACGTGACGTGAGTCTCCATAATCCTGGAAGGAAGTCAGATGAAGAGACTTTTGGAAATATCCTCCTTTAGAGCTGATATGCACACGGTGGGGAATCCTGTGATGCAGAGTTTAGGGGGACTGGAATAATTCAGTCCGCAGGCAACAGATCAGATTTTAGAATGTCTCCCTGTGTGAACATTTCCCACCTGGTGAAAAAACCCAGGATATCAGAGAGTAGATTCTACATCGCCTTCTTCAGCTCGGACAGGCCCTCTACTTGGCAGGAAGTATCCTTTTTTTTACACAGGAACTGTTTCAGACGTCGAGTCTGCCATCCTACATGACACCACCCAAGGAATTTTGTACCCCTGGATTAACCCGCGTGCAAAAACCGGCTCAGGTTCTGCACTTCTACCTCTAGTCAGAGGAGCATTCCCAGGATTTCAAACTACGTCGCTGGAGCTCTCTGCAGCAAAACCAGAACATCCAGGGAGAAGGTGGCTTTGGAGAAGAGTGATTTGGAGTTGGGAAGCTGGGGGGAGGGAAAGGGGTTCAGCACTCTCCTCCCCACACCTGCTGCGTCTCTACTCCAGATTGTTCCTTCCAAAGCCGTTTTTCTGTAGGTTTTTATGACACACATTTGTGTGCAATGTGCAGTCCCTACAATGGCTAGAACACAAAGGCTAAGGGTTAGCGTGGCTGGAAAGATGACTGCACACACGCAAACACACACACACACACACACACACACGCAAGTTGGCAGACAGAAGAGCGCAGGCCAGGCAGGTATGCACTTGCATTTTCACAGACACGACCGACACGGAGGACGATGACGTGGGGCCCCCAGAGAGCCCTGGCTGTGCAGCAATGCAAGTTCACATTAAACCCAAGGCACCACTTTGTCGGACGAGGGTCAGTCACGGGGCAGAGAGGTGTGTGACGGGAAGGAGCCCCCAGGGCTGCCCCCCGCCAGGTTGCGAGCAGCAGCCAGCCGGTGGCAAGAAATGTGCGAGCTTGGTGGAGTGTGCAAAGGCATTTTTTTTCTTTTGCGACCACAAAGCGTGCAAGGAGAACACTGGGGGGGGGGTTCTCCATCGGGCCCCACAGCTTTGAGCCACACAGGCACACAGGATGAGGGGCAGCCCCTTTTCTCTGCTGCGGGATTTGCATGGGAGAGTCAGATTTATCCACAGGAATATTTACAAGCGCCCGGGCCACCCCCGACACCGTCTGTGCATGCCAGGCACAGAACCCCACCTCCCCTCCCCAACCCCCCCTGGAAGGAAGCAAGGAGAGCCAGCTCCCAGTGACCCAGGACCCCACACGCCTCTTTGGACTCAGAGACCAGCTCCGGCAGGTGACCCGTGCGCCGCTCGCAGAGGTCGCTCGGCACGAGGGCGCTCCGCCACACATACGGGGACGCGGGGGCTCAGCACGGCATGTCGATCTCTGGCCCGCTCATTCGGATACTTCGGCGTGGACAGGCAGCCCCCCATCAGCCCGGCGGTGAATCTCCCAGAAGGCCCGGTCCAGCTGCTCCAGCTGCGAACTCAGTGGGAGCTGCATGGCCAGATGGATGCGGAGCGCCTCCAACCACTGTTCCAGCCGGGCGAAGGAGGGCCTGGCGGGACAAAAGCGGGAGGTGAGATCGACCCTGCGGGATCATGCCTGCCACTCGTATGCAGCATCCTGTCTCCAACAGCGGCCAGGAAGATGGCTCCGGGGGGGGGGGGGGGCCAATCTTGCGGCCGAAGGAAGGCCTGGAATTGGTCCCAGCGGACCTCTGGCCGTGGGGCCCCACTTACTGCCCTCTCCCTCTTTCCCCCCATCTAGGGAGAAGCACCCCTGCTCATTTTCTGCCTCCCCCCCTCTGATCTCTCACCGTTTCTCGGCATCCATGTCACAGCAGCAGACAGCGATAGGGAAGAAGCTGGGGGGACAGGTGGGGGGGCAATAGCGGTCCAGGAAGCCCCGCACGTTGAGGCCAAAGTCCAGGGTTCGGGGCAGGTAGTCGGGGTCTGCACTGACCCTGCCAATGATCTGTGGGAAAGGGGGGGGGAAGCAGTCAGAAACCCCCGTGGAGCTCATCTTGGATTTCAATCACAGAATCATGGAATCACAGAGTTGCAAGCCATCTAGTCCAACCCACTGCTCGATGCAGGATAAACCTAGAGCATCCCTGACCAGTGTTTCTCCAGCCACTGCTTAAAGACTGCCAGTCTTTAAAGAATTGCCATGAAGCTAGCGCAAAACATCTAAGAGAGACCACTTGGATCTGACTCTGACCCATCTTGCCCATCGAAGTCGCTGAAACAGGGTACAAGGCAGGGTTGCCCGTTATCCCCACTACTATTTATATTCACAATTGAAACGTTAATTGACAAAATAAGACAAAATGAATTGATAGCTGGTTTGACAGTAAAAGGGGAAACATATAAAGTGCAAGCCTTCGCAGACGATCTGATCTTTATATTAGAGGATCCGGAACAATCGTTACCAACACTAATAAAAGACATTCAGGAATTTGGAGACATAGCGGGATTTAAAATTAATTTCCAAAAAACAAAAATCATAGCCAAGAATTGTTCTAATAAGGTGATAGAAAAAATAAAAGAAATGTCGAAAATGGATATAGTGCAGAAAGCGAAGTACTTAGGAGTATGGATTTCAGGTAATACCTCAACACTATATGAAAATAACTATATAAAACTCCTAAATGAAATTAAAAAAGACCTAAAACACTGGGGGAATAAACACTTGTCGCTATTGGGAAGAGTAGCGACAATAAAAATGAATATCCTTCCAAGATTTCTGTTCCTAGCGCAGAACTTACCAATAATTAAAAACTACAAATTCTTTAAAGATCTAGAGAAAATAGTAAACAAGCCAAGAATAAAAACTAAAAACCTGCAGGACAGCAAAGAGAGAGGAGGATTGGCAGTGCCCAACTGGCAGCTGTATTATTTTGCAGAAGCAATGACGTGGATCAAAGAGTGGGTTGAATTAAAATATGTGAGAACCTTAGCGATAGAAGGAGCGGATCTGCCAATGGGATGGCATGCGTACATATGGTACAGAAAGGATAAAATCCATGCCAGTTTCCATACAAATATAATAAGAAGTGCCTTAATAAAAATTTGGAACATAATAAAACAAAAATTCTACATTAAAACCCCTTATGGGTATCTCCATTAGAGGCATTTACAAAACCGACATTGATAACAGAAGAGACTAAAGAAACATACGGCAAGGTATTAAATAAAAAAGCAGAACTGAAAGCAGATGAATTATTAAAAAAACAAAATACACAACTGTCATGGTGGGAAATAAATATAATTAAATCAAGGTATATGTTAGACAAGAAAGTAGGATTCTATACGACCCTTAATGAAATGGACAAAATCTGGCTTTCATCCAGCGATAAGTTAATTCAGAAAATGTATAATAAACTGTTAGAGGAAGATCTTCAAGAAGAAATTATTAAAAACACAATGGTAGCGTGGATAAAAGAGTTAGGATACACATTAGAAGCAGAACAATGGCAGGAAACTTGGAGCTCAATAAAATATATGAGAGCGACGGCATATAAAGAAAATATTTACAAAATGTTTTACAGATGGCATTGGACTCCTGTAAAAATTGCCAAATGCTTTCCAAATGCTTCTAACTTATGTTGGAGATGTGGAAGGAATATAGGATCGTTCCTGCACATATGGTGGAGGTGTGGTAAAATACAAACATTTTGGAAAAAAATACATAAAATCTTTTTAGAGACGTTTAAAATAAACATCCCTCTAACGCCTGAAACATATCTGCTTAATATGATTCCGGATAATATAAAAAAACACAAACATATAATAATCTACACCTTAACAGCAGCAAGAATTCTGATAGCTAAACGTTGGAAGTCGAAAGCCATACCATCCATAAAAGAACTAAAACACAAGATTCTGGACACAGCGGAAATGGACAAGCTGAGTATAGCATTGAACAATAAACCAGAAGATATTTTCTGGAATAGATGGAAGATAATCTATGATTGGCTAAAACACAAGAAGATAGATTAATCTTTAGTCAATGCTAGTTTAAAATAATAGAATGGAAGCAATAAATGAACTGTTATTTTAATTTATGTATAAATTAAAAGTGGACTTATGTATATTTTGATGTGAGTATGAAATGAAATTGTGAAAATAAACTTATATATTAAAGAAGTCGCTGAAACCTCATCCCCGCACCCTGCATGAGAAGCAGTGCCACAGTTCTTTCCCAGTGCCCCTCTGCCTCGAGGGAACTTGCCCAGAGGCCCTTCTGGGTACTTGCCTCGCACAGGATGATGCCAAAGGAGAAGACGTCCACCTTCTCGTCATAGCTCCTGCCTGTGAGAAAGAAGGAGAGTTGTCAGCTGTCACATGGGGCTACTCAGAGCTTTTCTCCTCTCTACAGCTCTTTACCTTTCTTTCCCAGCACTCCCTGTTCTGCTACAGGCCCTGATTGGCTGGCATCTCTATAAAAATACACTTCCTGGGTCAGGCCTCCCGTGTATCGGGATACTGATCCCTTACTATGACATACCAACATTACATACCCACATTGTAACTAGGCCTGCCTCTGCTCTCCCCACCCCCACATTTCTCTTGTCTTTGACCCAGGGTTGTCAGTTGCTGGGTAGGGAGATTCCTGGAGATTTGGGGACGGAGTCTGTGGAGGGGATAGTTTGGGGAGGGAGCTCAGCCAAGGGTGTGATGCCACAGAGTCAAGTCAACCCTCCACACCTGCCATTTTCTCCAAGGGAATTGATTTCTGTGGTCTGGAGACCACAGTCATAATTCAAGAACCGCAGGCCCCACCTGGAGGCTGGCAACCCGCGACTCACCGTTGATCATCTCGGGAGCCATCCAGTAGGGATTCCCCACCACCGTGTACCGCTTCCTACGGTCAGGTTTTTTCAAACTGGCCAGCTGGTTCTTCTCGTCCACCATGAGCCGGGCCAAGCCGAAATCTGCCACAACCACGCTCTTGTTCTGGGTAGGGGGGGGGGGCAACACAGAATAGTCCTTACCCGACACTAGCAAGGCCAGAGACAATTTCAAAGAATGTCAACAGTGCTTTGAGGTTGCCCCCAAATCCTGGCACTACCCACCTCTCGCACAAGACAGTTGTGGGTGTTGAGGTCTCTGTGGATGATGTTCATGGAGTGAAGATACGCCTGCGGGGGGCAGGGTGGAATAAGGTGATCAGAAATGCTCATTATGGCTCCTCTTTTATGAAACTATCGCCCAAGAGTCCCCAACATGGTGCCCATGAGTGGCATGGCGTCTACCAACACTTTTCCTGGTGCCCAGCAAAGGTTTTTAGAAAGTGGGTGGGGCTGGGTGGGGCTTTTGCCCAGCAGGTCTTCTGATTGGCTGTGCAGATTTTTAAAAACGTCGCCTTGGCAGCCGCTGCCACCACAGCACAAGAATCTTCACTGTGTGACTGAAGTTGCGGCGGCCATTTTGTGGCTGGCTCTACCTCCCGCAGCAGCTGCGGCAACCATTTCGTGGCTGCGTCCACCACGCTGCGTCAGAGATCCAGAGGTGTTTGCAGTCTTGAAAAGGCGAGGACCCCTGCTATAGCCTCAAAAATCCCCATTTTACAGGCAGTTTAAGCTTTATTTCTCAAACAAAAGCCAGCCAGACTCAAGCCTACTTGGAACTTGTATCTTTGACCCCTTTATTCTAGATCTGGATCTTTAACCCCTTCATTCTTGATTTGAGGGGCCTGGTGGTTACTGTTCAGAGGAGACGCCTTCTGCCCTTCCTCAGAAGCTCGTCTTAAATTTGTGTTTTGCAAATCCTGGAGATAAGATCAGGCGCCGGACACCAATTCTGCCGTTAAGCCTTGGCTTCAGACTAGCTCTGATACTGGGATTCTTTCTTTGTTTTTGCATTATTAAAATCACTGAAATACATCCAGAATTACAGGACCATAAGTATTGTCTGACTGGATCAGACCAAGGCTCATGCAGTTATTTGCACCCACAGGTACGCTGCCTCACCACAAGGAGGTTTTACTTGGCTGTCAAGCCATCAATAGAGCTGTCCTTCATCAACCCATCCAGTGTATTTTTTTAAACCCATGGAACAGGACAAGGACGGCCTCTTGCAGGCTTGGGGTTGATCCTTGACACACTCACCATTCCTGAAGCAATGTCCTTAGCAAAGCTGACCCTTTGGCTCCAGGGATACTGACTGTCCTGCAACGAGAGATGTTGGCAACGCGTGAACGAGGACGAATCCAGGAAACACGAAGAAGAAGAAGAAGACCCCGCCCTTCACTACCCAAAAGTGTCTCAGAGCGGCTTACAAACTCCTTTCCCTTCCCCTCCCCACAACAGACACCCTGTGAGGTAGGTGGGGCTGAGAGAGCTCTTGATAGAAACTGCTCTTTCTCAAGAACAGCTCTTATCAGAACTCTGGCTTGCCCAAGGTCATCCAGCAGGTGCAAGTGGAGGAGTCGGGAATCAAACCCGGTTCTCCCAGATTAGAGTCCGCGCACTTAACCACTACACCAAACTGGCTGCCACCGGTGCTGGGGGAGGGCATTTCTACTCAGCCATTACACTTTTATCCCCACTCCCTCCCAGGAATTCAAAGTGATATACATGGCTCCTCCATTTTAGTCTCAAAATGACCCTTCAAGACAGATTAAACTGAGAGGGAGGGGAGGAGGGAGGGGCAGAAATGCCTCCACAGCTCTACCTGTGTAGCTCCAGTTTAGGCAACGGGTCTCATTCTCAGAATCAGCCACCCAGAGCAAGCTTTTGAGACAAGCGATTTTTATTTTTAAAGCCTTTATCCCACTTCTTTCCATTTAGGAAAAAAAAGAATCCCAACATGGCAGCAAATGCAAAAGAAAATTACGGACAAAGCTTCCTGATGCAGCCCACCAACCCTCCCCCCCAGCTTTGTGCAGGGGTCCAGGGACATTCTAGGCAGACAAATGAGGTTCTGTAGCAGGAGGAGAGGAATAGTCCAAAATCGCCACCCCCTCTTCTGCAAACAGGAATGTCGGCAGACTTGTGCAGTCAGATACATGCCCTTTTCTGGCTGGAGAGCTCATTGCTCCAAGTCAGCACACAAAGCAGATCCTATTTCTGCAAGGTGGCTGAGTGCCCCCCCCCCCACATTATTCACACACACCCCCAGCTGAGTTGAATTGCTGCCAACTGCGAATGTTGTCCCCGCTCTTACCATGTTCTTGATGATTCCACGCAGCGTTCCCCCTTTGATGTACTCTGTGATGAAGTTCAGCCTTTTGTCCTTGTAGAGGACCCCAATAAACCTCAGCACGTTGGGGTGCTCCAGGCACCGCATCACCTTCACCTGGGGGACAAGAGCACCGTGGTGTCAGCGACCTTGCGGCAGCCGCAAAGGACTGGCTGAGCTTACACAAAAAACTATCAAGTGGCCAGCAGGGCAAAGAACCCATGGGGAGAAATCAGGCAGAAGTTTATATACCACTAGGGGGTCATTCCGCAGAAAAAGAGGTGCAGGAGCTCATTAGCATAACTCATTAGCATAACTTATTTGCATATGCCACACACCCCTGGCATCACCGGTAGTGTGTCAGAAGGCAACACCCACCGCTCAGGCTCCACTGGACTGTTTTGGATTGCTAGCTATGGGGGGGGGGGGGGTGCAGATCTGTCCTCACAGAGGAGGGAGAGCTTGTACCTGAATAAAACTTGGTCTTAAAGGTGCCACTGGACTGTTTTGGACCGAGGGGCCGGGGGGGGGGGGCTCTGCAGCTCTCCTGGCCGCTTCTTGCTCTGACTGAGGGCTGCTGGGATCAGGGGGTGGGGCTTGTTGCATGTGCCCGCCCCCATGGCTCTTTACTGCCGGAGCTCCGCTTCTGTGCGCTCCTGCAGGAAATGACCCCTGTATACCAAGCTATGGCATATCTGCCAGCCCCCCTGCAATATCCTGAGCAGCAGGCAGAAGTGCTGTGATGGTTAGAACATAGGGCTAGTCACGGAATGCTAACAAACAGCACAGGTTCTGTGAGGAAAGTGAGAGGTCAAAAGACCTGCACATAGGAACCACATAG
>NW_015167538.1:693823-701332 GCF_001447785.1 Gekko japonicus | reverse complement strand
TGGCTTTAAGAAGCACAGAGAACCGAAAAAGAATAGCTTGCAGGGAATCGACAAGGCCGGAAGAGGAGGTGATTTCCACGGCCACTGTAGCACGGTTGCGATGCCCTCACCTCCTTGAGGAACGTCCTCTGGGTTTCTTCATCAAAACGGATCAACTCCTTCATAACCATTACCTCTCCGGTCTCCCGGTGAGTCACCTGTCAAAGGAAGTGGATGCCGTTGATTGGCAGAGAGGGGAAAAACAAGCTAGAGGGCCTTATCAATATTCTCATAGTCACAGGGGAGACGTTCCTGACTGCCACTGGAAATCCCACCCATCCCCAGGACTGAGTCATGTGACGGGGGAAGAAAACTCAACACAGCTTGCTCTGTCCGGGGCTATCAGCCTCAGTTGGGTCAGTGTCCCCCGTTTCCCCTGTCCCACACCAAATGTCCTCTTTTCACTCTTTTCCGGTGGCGAGGGTGCCTTGGGCTACACGTGTGCCACATTTCAGCTTTCTAGCTGGCGTGGATGTATTTTGACCACTGGGGGAGCCTATTTCATTTCCCCTTTCCTCATTTCAAAGAGGAAATGGCTCGTTTCTCCAGAGCAACTTGGGCTGAGAACACCACAACTGCCAGGTCTCCAGCTGCAAAGGGGCCAAGGCGTACCTTGATGGCCTGTCCAAAGCAGCCTTTGCCCAGCACTTCGCCGTGGATGAGGTCCGAGGGGCGGAAGATGCGGTGGAGGCGCGAGACGACCCGCAGCGATTCAGAGCGGCCGATGTCCTTCCGTTGGGAGGCAGGAGAGCTCAGGGAGCTGGAGCACGGAGACTTGTCAATACTGCAGCTGCGCCTGTGTAGAAAAGTGGGTCTCACTCGAGTACGGTAGCACCTTAGAGACCAATACGGGCTATTTTGGGGCAGGAACGCACAGGAACGGAGTTCCGGCTGGCTCCCGAGTTGGCCACACCCAGCAGGAACTCATTAGCATAATAGGCCACACCCAACAGCAGAAACACATTAGGATTGGCTACATTAGGGGTGTGTGGCCTAACATGCAAAGGAGTTCCTGCTACAAAAAAAGGCCCTGGGTTTGGACAACAAACAAGGTAAGCAGAATAAGAAGCAAAAGGTGGGTGTGGCTGGTTGAGCACACTTCTGGTAACATGGGGGTGTGGCCTAATAGGCCAATGAGCTGTGCTGTCATGGGTGTGGCCTAATATGCTAATGAGTTCCTGCTGTTGGGTGTGGCCTATTATGCTAATGCGTTCCTGCTGGGCTTTATCTACAAAAAGAGTCCTGGGTATAAACGTATACCCTGAAAATCCCGTTGGTCTCTAAGGGGCTACTGCAGTTAAAATCTAGCGGTACCAAACTGGCAGTTGCCCCTTTGGCTTCCTGCCCACACTTACCAAGAAAAGGAATGAATTGTTCTTGGTCCACCTCACCCTCCCAAGAGAAATAAAAGGCTACTGGGTGGAGATGGAGGTCCCCCCCCCCCGTTTCTCCTTGCCTTCCCCTTCCCACGACCCCCTGCAGAGAAGCCTTACATGACGGAGCGCTGGCGAATGGCTGCCGGTTCCGGGCAAGGCGTGCGGCTGGGCGAGTGGAGGGGGCTGTGCAACTCCGAGAGGGGGCTGCTCTCCAGGATCTCGTGGGGGTCATGTTCAATGGTCAGCTGCAGCAGGCGACTGGTCTCCTGGATCAGCAAATCAATCTGCAGGGGACAGAGAGGGCAGGCTGGATGACCGGGCGAGCGTACTCCCGCTGGGTGCCGGTCCAAGCATGAGACCCCACGAGGAGAGGATGGAGCGACTGATCAGGATAGAAGAGAAAGGTGGTATATGATAACAGCGGCAAGAATAGTATATGCTCAAAGCTGGAAACAAGACAGGATTCCAGATGTTGGGGAATGGATTAAAAAACTGCTGTTTATTCCAGAAATGGACAAAATGACCAGGAAACTCAGAAATTTTGAGGCGGAAGAATTCTTTGAAGACTGGAATGATTTTAAAGACTATCTAGAGAAATACTGGGATGTTAAGGACAATTTGATTTGCTTTGTAAACTATTAGGTAAAGATAGTAATGAAATACAAATTATGTATTAGAATGGACGCTTAAAGAATATAAGTTACCTAGAATGTTGTAATAACAAGATTTAAACAATTAAGGATTTAAGATGTGAGCGGGTGGTGAGAGCGTTGTGGGAAGCCTATAAGGGGGGGGGGAGTAAGAGGAAATGGATATAGACAGAAACTGATATATGTGAAATGTGTGTTATCCAAATAAAAATTGTGTTTAAAAAAAACAAAAGGATAGAACAGAAAGGTCACCTCATCCAGGGGGACGTGACGGATGGGCGTGCCGTTGATCTCCAGGATGCGGTCACCAACGTGGATGGAGTTCTTCATATCAGGGCTGATGCAGTCTGGGTCCAATCTGTTGTAGGGAGAGAGGTGGGGGATGGTTATTCCATTCGGCTTACGAGAATATTCCCCAAACTCAGTCCTGGGAGACCAAGATCGAGAGATTGATATGATGTGGTTGCTACAGTGTCAGATTAGGTCTTGGAGACCAAAGTTCAAATTCCCACTCGGCCAAGAAACTAACCGGAGGACTTTGGCCAGCTGCTCTCTCTGCCTGCCTAATCTACCTCGCGGGGTTGTTGTGAGGGTTAAATGGGCACAGGAAAACTATGCGTGCCGCCCTGACTGCCTTGGAGGAAGGAGAGGATAAAAACTTCACCTCAGAGCTGAAAATGGGTTTGCTCCCACAAATCCCCCTCTGCTATCAATCTGAGGCAGAATATCCTAAGAACATTTTTGTTCTATTTCATTTGATTTTTTTTATTTAAAACATTTCAATTCTGCCTTATCTACTCGAACTTCAGATGGCACCTATTTGTTTATTCTACGAATATTCATCAGATATTTGCCAAAAACAACATCAAATGCTATTTGATTTCAATATGAGGTATTTGATGACAGTTGAGAGTTGATGTGCCACTGTATGTACGTTGTACTCAATAGCTGACATGCAAGTGGACCTTTTCTAGTATTTGATTGATATACGATGAGCGTTTAGTATTTGACACCTGAAAAGAGGTTCTGTTTGAAGCAGATCAAAACAGTCAACAGGTGCCAGCAAGCAGGGTGTGACTTGCTAATTGTTTGTTGTTCAGTCGCACAGTCGAGTCCGACTCTTCACGACCCCATGGACCAGGTCACGCCAGGCCTTCCTGTCTTCCGCCGTCCTCTGAAGTTTGCTCAATTTCATGTGCATTGCATCTATGACACTGTCTAACCATCTCATCCTTTGCCGTCCCCGTCTTCTTTGACCTTCAATCTTTCCCAGCATCAGGGTCTTCTCCAGTGAGTGCTCCCTTCTCATTTGGTGGCCAAAGTATTTGAGCTTCAGTTTCATTATCTGGCCTTCCAGGGAACAGTCAGGGTTGATTTCTTTTAGGATTGACTGATTTGATCTTCTTGCAGTCCAAGGGACTCTCAAGAGTCTTCTCCAGCACCATAGTTCAAAAGAATCTATTCTTCGGCGCTCGGCCTTTCCTTATAGTCCAACTCTCGCAGCCATACATGACTACTGGGAATACCATTGCTTTGACCATGCGGACTTTTGTTGGCAGGGTGATGTCTCTACTTTTTATCATGCTGTTTAGGTTCGCCACCTGATATCATACACAAAACTCCAGATTTAAAATTTCTGCATGTGAAATGGGAAGATTTGGTGAATTTGGAAAAGCTGAAGATATTGGCTTCCGCTCGCATCACTGCAAATAATATTCTTTTCAGCTCAGTTTCACAAAACGGCCTGGTCACATTGGTTTGGATGAGAAGATCCTTGCAGCCTAGCGGGGTAGAGGAACTAGGGTGTTCCACTTCTCCCGAATAAGAACGAGACCAACTGCAGCCCAGCAAGGTGTACTTACTCTCGGACACGGACAGTGTGGGGGTGTTCCGAACCACCATGCTGGTCAATGGACACTGAGAAACCACGCCTGCCATCAGAACAGGCTGGGATGGACACGAGGGTGACCGTGTGTGGGATCCGGGTTCCTGGTGACTCTGGAAGCAGCTGATCCATCACCGGCGTGACCACCATCTGGTAGTAACAGTGCCCACTACAGGAGGAAGAGAAAAGTTATGCTGGTCACTTTCAAACACTGTGCTGGGATGCCTTATTGCATTTTGAAAGTTCCCGGAGCACGATGCAAGAAACAAAATTGGTTTGATGATTAAACACCATCAGCATGTCCCCTCTGATAGCAGGGAACCTGGCCACGCCTCTGCATTACCAGTAACAGGAGCCTCAGAGCGGAAGATTGCCTGTGTCTCTGTATGCAATAAGCACAGACTCATTGTACTGGGAGTGTTGTGTTTAATCTCTTTCCAATCGTAATCAAGAGGAAAACACCATGCAAACTTAGAGAAAGAGTAAGGGCGATTTCTCACTAGAGCTGCCTCGCGGCACAGCTGCCATTTGCCCCGACACAAGTATGTCAATTTCACACCCGAGGCTGTGGGGCTGCACTTTGACTTGCGGCTTCGCCCGATTTCCTCCACAGTCTCGTGATCCTGGTTTTTTAGGATCACGAGACTGCGGAGGAAATCGGGCGAAGCCGCGGGTCAAATGCAGCCCCACAGCCTCAGGTGTGAAATTGACATACTTGTGTTGGGGCAAATGGCGGCTGTGCCGCGAGGCAGCTCTAGTGAGAAATCGCCCTAAGTGTTCATTAGATGGGGTAGCAGCTGCACTTGTCTGTTGCAGTGGACTTAAGGCAAGTCCATCTCTTACCCCAATCATAGGACTGTTACTGAACAGGCTGTTCTGGAGGGGATGATTCCCTGTGCCTCTGCATGAGTCACTGTTCTGGGAGTGTTGAATTGAATGTCTTTCCAGTTATTAGTGGAGAGAGAAACAGTACAACCACTGACAGAAAGAGTCAATGTTCATTGACAAAACTAGGTGGGGTGTGAGCCACACTTGTCTGATACCATGAAGGCATTTGGGACTTAAGGCATCCTAGGGCTCTTACTGGACAGGCTGATGCAGTCTGCAGAGCTCCTCCTTCTAGGGCCTTTGAGTCTCCTTTCTCTTTACATAAGAAGATATTGAGTGGTTGATATTGCTGGTATAATATGCAAACGTCTGGCTCGCATTCCACCATGCAATAAGCATGCACTGGTGGAAGGGAGAACCTGTTCCACAAAGACCGCAAGGTCCACCTGGAGGTTGGTGTTGTGCGCCTCTGATTCCCTTCAGAACCCCCATCTGGACTCACACCTGGTGAAGGTCAGGTGCACGGCCTCTCACTGGGCAACTAAGCAGCCCACAATAGCTGACCCGACAAAACATCTGATGATCCCCTTAATGGGTCACAGGGACTTTCTTTTGCAATTGCTCCGGCAGACCCACCTGACTGCCCTTCTGGAATGTGTCCCCTGGGAAGAAAGTGTCATGAGACAGGGGAAGAAGCCACCGGTAGTACATCAGGTAGGAGACTCATAATTCTTATGCTCTGAGGTCGTTTTTAAGGTTAGACAACAGTGGTGTGTGTGTGTGTCCGTGTGTGAGATGTGGATCAGCGCTACCGAGAGCGAATTCTTCCTCCTTGCACTGTTTTGCCAGCCGAAGCCAGCGCAGCCAGCTAGTTCCTATCAGCCCTTGTAGAGCAGAAGACAGAGTATTGGGGAAACAGTACAAGAAGAAGGATTCACCCCCCCTCCCTGACCCAGAGCCAGGGCCCCAATCCAAATCCAAGTCCATGCACCTGCTTGTGTGTGTGTGTGTGCCTGGAAGTCATGGTTGATTTCTGGCGACCCCTAGTGGGGCCTGGACGTTTCAGAGAGGTGGCTTGCTATTGCCGGCCTCTGCGTCCCGGTCCTGGTATTCCTCGGAGGTCTCCCATCCAAGTACTTGCCAGGGGTCAGCCCTGCCTAGCTTCCGAGATCTGATGAGATCAGGCTTGCCTGGGCTATCCAGGTCAGGGCCACGCACCTGCTTTTTAATGCTGAAAAACACACAAGAAAGATCCAGTCACCTAAATGCCGAAGACTTCTACAGCTCGTAGTGCCAGCCCTTAATAGTAAAAAAGCAGGGCAACTGGGTCTCTCTGCCCCCAAACCAAGAGTCCAAAGGGTCACTCTGACCCAGCTGGGCCATCATCCCACAAGCACTCCCCCCTCACCAGTAGAGCTTGGAGCGTTCCACCAGGGCATACGTATCTCCATCGCCAATGAACGTCTGGCAGTTCAGGCAGCTGAAACACTCGGGGTGGTACTTCTGGTCTCCAGCCACCTGGAAAGGAGACAGATGGGTGTGAACTGGGCAGCTGTGTCTGCTCCAGGGCTTCCTTCTCCAGCTCTGCAGTTGACGTGGGCCCCGTGGCCTGCTTCTGTGGGAAGCCAGTCGGCAGAGCCGGCAGCTCCCCCCCAGGAGCTGAAACATACAGCCGGCAGAGTCACGTGATGGAGGTCTTGCTAGACTGTGCCAATGCAGTGGCGTCGAGGGGTGCGGAATCACATGTTTAAATGCTCTCCCATGCAAAAATACCTCCAATCATACAAAACCAGTGTGCCAGGGAAAGGTCTAGCTTTTCTCCATTCATTCGCAGGGAGTTCATGTGAAACACGGGGGGTAGCGGATTTCAAGCTTTCAGTCCCCCCCCCACCTGCAGCGTCAAGCGTCCCAATCCTGCAAGAGTCACCACTTCCGATTCTATTAACCACATGCTCAAGCCAGTCCCACACAGCATCTCTCTTCCCCCAACCACCACACAGCTCAGCACAGGAGGCCATGACTCCCCAGGGCCACACACAGACGGCAGACGGACCCAAAAGCTCTCAGGCAACTAGGGCAAGCAAGCCAAGCTGTATGACTTGGTGCACTTCGGGAGGAAGCTCTCCTGCCCCCTTCTGAACAAGCATACCATGACTACCCTTGATCTCAACCAAAAGGCCAAGAAGTGACACAAACGTACCATGATGAGTCCTTTGGCTATCTGTTCTGAGCAGCCATGGCACAGCTCTCCAAAGAGAGCCCAATAGTCTTTCTTGCAGTAGAGACGGCTGTCCTTCTCGTAGTACTGGTGCGAGAGTGAGGCTCCGCATTCGCAGCACCTGTGGGTGCACAGAGAAAGAGACGTGTCAGTCTTCAGAACTTTGATGGAGAGGGTGGTGCTCCACTCCATGGGCTAGGGTGACAGGCACACAGGCACATGACCTGCTCTTCCAAAACTGAAGCCCAAGGAATGGTCACACTACCTCAGACCAATCTAGCACAACATTTTGCTGACTCTAATAGTCATTTGATGCTTCTTCACTCCTTGTATACTATTCCCAACTTGATGAACCAGCATATACTCCCTCTCTTTGAGAGCCAGTTCGGTGTACTGGTTAAGAGCGGTGGACTCTAATCTGGAGAACCAGGTTTGATTCCCCACTCGTCCACATGCAGCTGGCCAGGTGACCCTGGGTCAATCCCAGTTCTCTCAAAGCTGTTCTTTCAAGAG
>NW_015167538.1:674337-693778 GCF_001447785.1 Gekko japonicus | reverse complement strand
AACACACACACACTCTCTCTCTCCTCCTCCCTCCCTCCCATGAATGTCACTTTGTGAACCACGAACCGCCCAAAATTTGTCACAAACTTTAGTTCGTGAGCTGGTTTGTGCCTATCCCTAGGTATAACACAGTGATCAGCAGTGCCACTTCAGTGGACTGAGAAGGGTGTAACTCTGTTGAGGATGGCACTGTAAGGGAATAAGCCAGGATCTAGGAAGTCCCCAGTTCAATTTGGCCTCTGCCACAAGCTCACTAAGTGGCCTTAGTCCAGCCAGTCAGCCTGCACAAAACAGGGATAATAACACTGGCCTACCTCGCAGTGTGGGGTTTTTTTGCATTTTTGCATTTGTGTTTATGTATATGTGTGTGCATGCCTGTGCCTGGAAGTCATGGTGACCTCTGGTGACTCCTACAGGGGCATGGAGGACGTTCAGAGAGGTGGCTTGATAGCAAGTCTCTGTCTTCCGGCCCTGGTATTCTTTGGAGGTCTCCTATCCAAATACTTGCCGGGGTCAGCCCTGCTTAGCTTCCGAGATCTGACAAGATAAGGCTTGCCTGGGCTATCCAGTTCAGGGCTCTACCTCACAGTGTTGTTGTAAAGATGGCAGTAAGATAATGAAGGCAGAGCACTTTGAGCCGTAAAAGTGTTACATTTATACTAAGTATTACTAATTAGCTATTATTATTGTCATTATCACCATTTTTACATATTTATGAGTATAAGAAGGCCCCTGCTGGGTCAGACCAAGGGTCCATCTAGTTCGACATATTTCTTTCTGATAGCGGCCAGCTAGATGCCCCTGTAGGCCTTCAGGCAGGACACAGGGGCCAGAGCCCCCCCCCCGCATTGTTGCCCCTGCAGTAACTGGTGTTCAGAGGTACACTGAACATGGAGGTTCCATTTAGTCATCACTGTTTAGTCCATTTAGTCATACACTGTTCAGAGGTACACTGCCTCTGAACATGGAGGTTCCATTTAGTCATCAGGTCTGACAGCTGTCGCTAAATACTTTTATGGGTGATAGCTTTTTCTTTTTTTTAAGTTGAATTAGACCTATCTACCCAGAGGCCACCTCTACATCTTGTGGTCATGAGTTCCACAAGTTAACGATGCCTAAGTGAGGACTCTCCTTTCGTCCTTCCTGGATCTTCTGCCTTTCAGCTTCACTGGATGACCCTGAGTTCTGCTACGACAGAGCAAGACAAAAAGATCTCTTGCCCCACTTTCTCCACCCCGTTCATAATTTCCTAACCCTCTCTCATGTCACTCCTTAATCATTTTTTCTTCCTAAACTGAAAAGCCCCACCTCATCACACCGTCACCGAAAGGAAAGTGTCCCAATTTCTTGCGGCAACGAAGACGGGAAAGGGGTGACGCAAGGGCGTGGGACTCAGCATCCGGTTCGCCATGCCTGGCTGCCACCTGAGTCGGAGAGGTGAGGGAAACCACAGCGTGGGCTTCCCCGCAGCCCTGCCTCAAGAGCATTTCCTGGCTTGCAAAAGGCTGGAGATTCATCTGGGTGATCCCCGTTGCATCCGCTTGATCCCTCAGCAGAGGAAAGCAGAAGGCCCCTTCCCCCCCCCAGATCACTTGCCAGTCAGGCTTGTGGGAAAGTCCCACCTCCAAAACAACATGGCCCCAAGGACAGTGTCATAAACTGCTTTTCCCCAAAAAAAGGGGTGATGGTTATCAGACACACACAGGCACTACACGTGGCTTTTGGGAATTCAGTGTTTTCAAAAACTTTCTGAGATGTAGGTTTGCCAGCTCTGGGTAGGGAAATAGGAGGAGATTTTGGGAGTGGAGTCTGGGGAGGGCAGGGACCTCAGCAAAGTACAGTGCCATAGAGCCCCGCTTCCAAAGCAGCCGTTTTCTCCAGGGGAACTGATCTTTACTGCCTGGAGATGATTTGCAATAGCGGGAGGACTCCAGGCTCCACCTGGAGGTTACCTCAGATACATGGAAGGACATCCAAAGAGTCCTTGCTGGATCCGACCAAGGCCTATCCTAGCCCAGCATCCTGTTTCTGACAGTGGATAGCCAACGGCCCCAACAGGAAACCCACAAGCAGGACAAAAACACAACACTCTTCCCCCCCCCCCCGATAGCTGCTCCCAGCATCTGGCCTTTCAGAGGAGCCAGTAGATGAAAACGGAAGCCCTTCTTCACTCAAATCTATAATTAACTGGTGGGAGCCATTGCCACAGGATGTGGTGGCGGCCACTGTCTCCGAGGGTTTTGAAAAAGTTGCTTCAGCCACAGTTACTGGGACAAGTGGGGTTGCCAGCCCCCCAGTCCGGGTGGGTTTTCCCCCACTATTGTGGGCCCCTCCCTTCCCCCTAGGGCTGCCAAGTGGGGGCGGGGGGTGGGTAAACCCCCGCTTCGGAGGCCCGATTTCCACCACCGTGGAATCGGGCCCTGGGGGAACTCCGCCCCCCCAAAGCGCAGCATGGCTGCATCACCTCTGGTGATGCAACCACATCGCTCACGTTGGGGGCATGGCCCTAATTGTCAGAGGGAAAACTCTATGGCTTTCCCTCTGACGATTGTGGCCACGCCCTCAACATGAGCAATGTAGCTCGTCACTTCCTGTGATGTGCTGGCGGCGCACGCGCGAATCACCGGAGAGCTCCCGGAGCCCAGCGAGGCTCCCCCGCCACCAAGGTAAGTAGACTTGGGGCAGTGGAGCTGCAAGGCCGGCGGCAGTGGCCGGGACCGTTGGGGGCGGGGTGTGTGGCCTTATGACACACTTCCGGTGATGTCAGGGGGTGTGGCATATGCTAATGAGTTATGCTAATGAGTTCCCCTAGCTCTTTTTCTACGAAATGACCCCTGATGGCCCCAATCATCGGAGGGAAAACTCTATGGTTTTCCCTCCGACGATCGGGGTCAAGCCTTCAACATGATCAACATCGCGCGTCACTTCTGGTGACGTGCTGGTGGCGCGCGCACATCAAGGGACAGCTCCCGGAGCCTTGCGAGGCTCCCCCGCCAGTAGGATATTTTTACTTGGCAACCCTACCTCCCCCGGCCAGCTGGCCAGTGTGGGGAAACCCCACCCACAGATGCCCCAAATGCAGCACAATGACATCACTCGGAAGTGATGTCATCACGCTGTCAACATCGTGCTCTAGTTTTGGGGCAAAACTCTGTGGTAAAATCGGGCACAAACCATAGAGTTTTGCCCAAAAACTAGAGTGTCACCATGCAACATCAGCGGCACGATGTCATCACTTCCAGGTTATCAGACGCCCACAGGCACTACACGTGGCTTTTGGGGATTCAGTGTTTTGAAAAACTTTCAATCTCCTGAGAAGAACTGTCCATCCGGCAAGACCTGGCAACCCTAGGGAGGCGCCTCCACGTTTAGGGGCAGTGAAAACCAGAAGCTGGTCACCAGCAACCAGGGTGAGGTGTGGCCCTCCTGCCCTGTTCTTGAGGAGGCTGCAAGGGAGGAAGCAGAAACATCTTGGCTAACTGCTGGTGGGGATTTCTCCAAAGGAGAAACAAAATGACGCGACAGATTCGGTTCCTGTTTGGAGATGGCCTGTTGGGAAGACACTGTTTATCCTCCCACACCACATGTATTCCAGAGTCAGAGTCACACTGATGACCTTGGGCCCCTGGATCACCTCCCGATGGGAAACTTTAAGTCACCGGAATGCAAAAGGCCATTGGGACAGAGTTCAGAATAAACAAAAACCCACACTTTATTTCCAAGGAGCAGAAGCTGTGTCTGCACCACAAATGTAAACTGGTTTAACCCCCTCCAGCTACCAACACAGAACCTTTGGAACTGTAGCTCTTTGAGGGGGCTACTGGGGAAACCCTTTGGGGAGGGGCTGTGGCTTAGTGGTACAGGATCTCAAGTGGTTAAGACGCTGAACTGCAGGCTGTGGAAGGTCAGTAGTTCAGCAGTTCGAGACCCGAGCGTGCCGCATGACGGAGGGAGCTCCCGTCTCTAGTTCCAGCTCCTGCCAACCTGGCAGTTCGGAAGCAAGAAATTGCAAGTAGATAAATAGGGACCACTTCGGTGGGAAGGTAACAGCGTTCCGTGCGCCTTGGTGTTTAGTCATGCCGGCCACATGACCACGGAAATGTCTTTGGACAGCGCTGGCTCTTCGGCTTTGAAACGGAGATGAGCACCGCAACCCTAGAGTTGGATTCAACTGGCTTTCGAGCAAGGGAACCTTTACCTTTATCTGCTTTACATGCAGAAGGTCTCAGGTTCAATCCGCAGCATCTCCAGTTAAAAGAATCAGGTGGGAGGAGACATGAAAAGTCTTGACCTGAGACCCTAAAGGGCTGCTGCCAGTCAGAGCGGGCAATACTGACCTTGATTGATCAAGGATCCAACTTAGAACAAATGAGTTTAATGTGCAGATGTGTTCAGCCAGATTTAAAAAAATATGCATAATTGTGGCAAGGAACTCTGGGTGACGTTGTACCATAGCAGCTTTGTTTTGGGGAAATAATTCTGGGAAGCGAACCCTGGGGCTCTATCAAACTTGCCTTGCCTTTCCTCTCCTCAGGGCTGCATGCACAGTTCTCCCCCCTTCCCGTTAATCTTCACAACATCCCTGTGAGGGAGGTTAAGCGAGTGCATGTGATTGGCCCAAGGTCTCCCAGTTAGTTTTGTTGCAGTGTGGGGAGAAGAAGAGGAAGAGGAGATAGGATTTATACCCCGCCCTTCACTACCCGAAGGAGCCTCAGAGCGGCTTACAATCTCCTTCCCCTTCCCCTCCCCACAACAGACACCCTGTGAGGTAGGTGGGGCTGAGAGAGCTCTTTCGCGAACTGCCCTTGAGAGAGAACAGCTCTGAAAGAACTTGTAACTGACCCAAGGTGACACCAGCGGCTGCATGTGGAGAGGGGAATCAAACCCGATTCTCCCAGATTAGAGTCTGCGCTCCTAACCACTACACCAAACTGGCTCTTGGTCTCCCCAGTCCTAGTCTGATTCTCTACCCACTACCGCACGTTGCCTCATCCCGTATAAAGCTAAGGATGATATAGCAAGTTAGGGAGGGTTAAAGAATTTTAAATATGCATGTTTATCTCTGACATGCAACTACTCCCCGCTGCCCCTCATCAGCTCATTTCCTCCCCCAGGCAGTGAGGAGAAGTTATCCGATCGTTATGGGTTCGATGGAGATAGATTTTATTCTTTGGACTGCTGTGAATTCTGCTGGGTTTGTTATTTACAAATCACTGGATTCCCCCCTTTAAACCATCCTGACTCATCTACTACTTTTAAAGTGAGACACAATCTAATATTTTCAGTTATGTTTTGCAACCAGATACTGTCCTGACGTCATCTGCTTTGGGCTTAGTGCTTTTAACCGACTGAAGATTATTTCATGCCAAAAAGGAGAGGGTAAAATATTTTAATTAATAGATAGAGCGTACAGATGTACCCTGAGCTTACTCTAGCTTTAAGCCTCACTTCCCACCCCACCCCCCCGAAAGATAAAATGGGGGTTGGGATGGAAGGGTCTAGATCGTATTCAGCGTCACAGAGTGTAACAGAATGCGACAGGGATGCCAGCCTCCAGGTGGGACCTGGGGATGCCCTGGAATTACAGCTCATCTGCAGCCTACAGCGATCCGTTCCCCCAGAGAAAATTGATACTTCGGAGGGTAGACTCGTTCCTCACTGAGGTCCCTGTCCTCCCCAGGCTCCATCCCCAAATCTCCAGGAGTTTCCCAACCTGGATCTGGCAACCCTAACCCCCCATCCCACACTGGCGGCCAGGGGGGACTAGCAGCCCTAGAATGTGACTGCGTGAGGAAATAAAGCGGCTGAGAATCTCTTGGAGAGCCAGTATGGCATAGTGGTTAGAGTCCTGGACTGGGATCTGGAAGACCCAGGTTTGAATCCCCACTCTGCCGTGCAAGCTTGCTGGGGGACCCTGGACCAGTCACACACTCTCAGCCTAACCTACCACGTAGGGTTGTTGTGAGGATAAAAAGGAGAGGAAAGAATGATGTAAGCTGCTTTGGGTCCCCACTGGGGAGAAAGGCGGAATATAAATAAATAAATAAACACCGTTATCAGTGGTGATCCACTCTGCACATCCTTTCGGCTCAGCGTCTCACATGTTCCCTGATGCAGCACTAACACTTGTGGGCCCTTTGTTTAATTTAGGCTACCCTGCTAAGAATATATCAAAATGTTAAATATATTCCCCTCTCCCGGCCACTCCAGTTAAAGATCAGTCCTCAAATTCTGTAGTTTCTTGGGGAACCATGTCCAGAGCTGCCAACCACTTAAAGATTTTTTTTAGTCGATTAATCCTCTGCCTTTTAATCTCCAGTCAATCCATTACCTCCAACTGACTGTTCATATTACCGAAAACCTCAGTTCAGGAGCCTTTTTAAAGATATTGACGGAATTGGGAAGTTACTTAGAATTTAATAAACAAAAGCCCCTCGCGAGAAGGAAAGACCGGCGGGAGTATCTCCCCTGTCCGTTCCAAAGTGCAGTGACTCATCGGAACCACAATAGCCTTAAAACTTAAGCAAGATCGTCTCTCCCTTGCAAGCCCACCCGATTCAGATCTGCCACCACAGATCAATCAACTCGAGCTCAAGTTGATTAATCTGTCCACATAAACACACTCAAGCTTGCAGCCCCAACTGCTCAGGACAGGGCCCTTCAGACAGCCAAAACTGGAGGCAGCCCCAATCCCATCGCTCTGCAACTTTGGCGCTTCAGAATCTCCACGTGAAGAACACCATTTCCTTTCTGGCTGCCTCATTATCCTGCCAAAATATTGGCGGTTTTGCTCCAAAATATCAGCTCCAAAGCTTAGTGTGGGCTCTGCAATCGCAGCTCCGGAAGAGGATAGCCCTAGCTCGAGTGTCTCTCTGCTCTGGAAAAAGGGCCACGTGCAAAGATTTGCTTCTCCGCAGCATTTCTTTTTTGTCCTTGAATGCTCCGCTTACATCCCAGTGTCAAATAGCACATCCCAAAACACCCCAGGCTTCCAGCTTCCAAGAGGCTGCAAGTGCCTAGCAGGTAGCATCGGGTTCCCCTCGAACTCTCCCTAGGAAAGCGAGGGGCGCACCAGGCGATGGCTGTGGGGGGCCATCGAACCCCGAAGCATAAAGCCAGCACAGCATCTGTCCTGCCATATGGAATGGGCAGGTGTGGGGAGATGTATCAGATGCCTGTATTAGATGCCAAAGAGAGGCAGCTTGGCGTGCTCAGATCTTCTTGGACTCTGGGGCCTGCGCTGGCATAGGCTTTGCCATTAGCAGCCATTGCTGTGCTTCCTTTCGGCTTCCAATTTGAGAGGAGCAGGGCCTTGGCTTAGTGGCAGAGCATCCCCTCGGCATGCAGGAGGTCCCGAGTTCGGTCCTTGGCATCTCCGTTTAAACGGACCAGGCGGTAGGTGATGGGAAAGAACATTCGGAGTTGACAAGTCAGCCCTTGATACCAATCCATCAAGCTTGTCAATGCTCCCTCTTAGCAGTGGAGTCTTGTGAGGGAAAATTTCTGCTTTGTGAGCTACTGGCATTAAAGTCGTGAGCAGGCGATTTGGCCGCTGCATACATTAGTTTGCTCTGGAGCCATCTTTCCCGAGCCGAGACAAAACTGTGTGAGCTGGGGGCTAACTCACACTAGCTCACACTAACTCAGCTTAGAGGGAACACTGCGCCGACTGGCATTAGACTCTAAAGGAGCAAGAGCAGCCTGAATAGCCCAGACCAGCTGCAGCTTGACAGAGCTTGGAAGCTAAGCAGGGTCGGCCATGGTTAATACTTGGTTGGGAGACTACCAAGGAGGGCTGGGGTTGCCATGCGGAGGAAGGCTTGCCCTACCTCTGCCCATTTCTTTGGAGAGGGCTGTGGTTTGGTGGAAGAGCATCTGTTTGGCATGCGGAAGGTCCCAGGTTCGATCCCTGGCATCTCCAGCTAAAAGGATCAGGTAGTAGGTGAAGTAAAAAAAAACCTCCACCAGAGACCCTGGACAGCCACTCCCTGTCTGAGTCGACAGGACTGACTTTGATGGATCCAGGGTCTGATTCAGCATAAGCAGGGGTCGTTTCATAGGAAAAGAGCTAGGGGAACTCATTAGCATAACTCATTAGCATATGCCACACCCCCTGACATCACCGGAAGTGTGTCATGAGGCCACACCCACCACTCAGTTAGTCTTAGTCTTAAAGGTTAGTCTTAAAGGTGCTATTTGTTAGTCTTAAAGGTGCTATTTGAACTCTTGGACTATTTTTCAGCAAGAGACTAACACAGCTACCTCGGGGAAGCTCCTGGATGGGGCTGGGAGTCCTTGCGGAGGCCACGTGGAGTGGCCTCGGCCAGGCAGAGGGGGAGGACACCAACTTACCCTCCTGCTTCTTCCTCCTTCTGCAACAGAATGAGGCTGGAAAAAGGGGGCAGCTGGAAGAAGGGGCGGGGCTTCGTCGTGTGCCCCGCCCCCTGACCTCACCCAGGGGAACTGCGATCCCCCGCGATCCCCCCTGAAATGACCTCTGAGCATAAGGCAGCTCATGTGTTCCTGTATGAGAGGTCTTTCCCAACACCTTAGAACTGGAGATGCCTGAGACGGAGACCATCTGCACGCAAAGCTAAGCCTGTAATGCAGATGTAGGTTGCCTTCCTCAATGCCTACAGATAGCCTTGCTCGTGGGTTTGGACCCACAGTCCAATGGGATTGTTCAAAGGTACAAGGAGCTGCCTTGTATCAGTTCAGACCTGTGGTCTGCCTCACCCGGCATGGTTTCCTGCGGCCAGTGGCAGTTCTCCAAAATCTCAGGTGGAGAAAGGTCCTTCCCAAGCATCCTCTCCTTGCCCTTTAAGTGGACATGCTGCGTTCTGAACCTCAGATTTCTGCTAGCCACACATCCTGCGACAGGGCAGGGGCCGTGCATCAGCAATAGGTGCCCAAGGTGCCAGGTTCATTACCTGGAGCCCATCCAAGGCTGCTCTCTGTTTAGCCAGCGGCAGTGCCAACAACTGCATTTGGCCAAGCCCAAGCCAGTCCCGTCCATCACACTCCCTGCAATCTCTTCTGATCAGCGTGTTTCTCTACAGATCCTTCCCAGCCCTGCCACCAGAGGTCATTTTTACTAGCGATGCCAGCGACTGGATGTCGGACTTTCTGCATACGCGTAATTCCATACCACGGTTGCATATGTGGGTGGGCTTCAAATGTTACCATGGCGGGTTTATTCCTTGGGAAAAAAATATATTCATTTACACATTTTTGGAAAGAGCGTGGTAGGCCTCTTTCGACACAATAAAAATAAATAAATAGCACATTTTGGTGAAGAGAGAAACCACAGGCCAGGAAACACTGAGAAAGCGACGGGTAACAGTCTGCATTTGCAAGCCGGAATCGGGGGGGGGGGGGGGAGACCCCCGTCAACAATCTTAGCAGCTGAAAACCAGCTTGACACCCATCATTTCCTTGGGGAAACTTTGTCAAAAATTCTGCAGAGAGAGGCGGAGGAGGCAGCTCTGTCTTTCGAAACAGCTAGCGGAGCCTCTGATTCACCACAATGCAGGTACTTGGGGGGGGGGGGAAGGAATCAGCCTGGCTTCCCATTGTCTGGAGCCTGCCTTCTTGCACGCCGGCTGGCTAAGTGAGCAGGAACCCTAGAAGAAGGGAAGGAGTCCGCCTGCTTGCGGATGCTCTGCATGCAGGTATCCGATATGACTCAGCCTGCGCCACTGGCTCACTCGGCCTCTCATGCTGCAAGGGATTTGCATCGCAGGAACCCTGGCTGGGACCAGCACAAAGGGCTCTACCCCTCCCCTCTGATCCCGCCATGCCGGGTAGAGGCTGCATGGGCTCTGCTGGCTGCTACACAAATGCACCCGACACCACAGCTTGTGCAAAAGGCGATCTCATGCCTTAGGGAGGAGGGGGATTTTGCAATTCGCCCACCTGCTTTATCAGTCAGCTGGGAGTTGCCTCAGGCAGTTTTGAAGGGAGAGTGCGGATAATAAATATTTTAAAGAGTATTAAGGGATGGGAGCTGGCTGCAGGCGCCCAAGCGGACCTCGGGACCGTCCTGCTTTGTCGTGCATGCCACATGCTTTGAGAGGCAGCAAACCAATGTTGTGGCCCGAGAGAAAATTCTGTGGGCTCTTGCCTGCCCTCCCCCAACTTGCAAGGGGCCCCCACTGGTCCTTCCCACCAGAGAGAGAGAGAGAGAGAGAGAGAGAGAGAGAGAGAGAGAGAGAGAGAGAGAGAGAGAGAGAGGGGCAGGCTGTGCTGCGGGTGAAGCTGTGCGCCAGATGTGCAGGAGATGGTTCAGCCCAGCCCCTCAGCATTTTGATTACACTGTATCCCCCCCCTGGAGCTGGGAGGGGAATACCAAGTGGCGATGACATCATCCAGGGGCCACCCCATTACATCACCCTTGCGGAACTTCCCTGCTCAAACTCTAGCGGGAGGGAAGGAGCCAATCCGGGAGCAGCCTGCGTTAACCCTTGAGCTGCTGCTTCCCCTCTGCTGGGCTCCTGCCTTAGGCGCACTCAAAAACAGAAGCAGTGGCCAGGCACCCTGCAGACTCAGGCAGAAAAGCTGCAGCTGGGGCAATGAAGGACTCAGAGATACCAGGCAGGTTAGCAGGCACCATTCCCTCACAGAGAATGTAGAAACAGCTGCTCTATCGCGAGACTAATATGGTCTCCCCATATTGGCAGCAGGGCAAAGCCTGCCCAAGTGTAGGAGTGTAGGGGGGGAAATCACACAGGATCAGCAAGGATGGATCGGCAAACTGGGATGAGACCACCAGAGCTTCTCGTGCAACATTTACAGGTTGTGCAGCCAGATGTCTGCAGCAGGAGGAGGAGGAGGAGGAGGAGGAGAGGAGATTGGATTTATACCCCGCCCTTCACTACCCAAAGGTGTCTCAGAGCGGCTTACAAACTCCTTTCCCTTCCCCTCCCCACAACAGACACCCTGTGAGGTAGGTGGGGCTGAGAGAGCTCTTGACAGAAACGGCTCTTTTTCAAGGACAGCTCTTATCAGAACTACGGCTTGCCCAAGGTCGTCCAGCCAGGTGCAAGTGGAGGAGTGGGGAATCAACCCCGGTTCTCCCAGATTAGAGTCCACGCACTTAACCACTACACCAAGCAGGGCACACGCGGGGCGTGACGGAGGCAGCCCACCCCGTTGATTGCCCCCAGAGCTGTGCTGCCTCGGAACGTGGAAGTTCAAGTTCATGCTCAGGAAGGCTCTGGCTTTCCCCCAGTTGGGAAAGGCTCTGGGATCACAGCTGTAACCCTGGTGGGAGCTCCCTTCCCCCTCTAGTGTCACCCCAGACGTGCTCAACGTCTCCATCTCTGTGGGCGCCACCTCCCTCCCTCTCATATGTAAGTGAGCATCAGTGATCAAAACATGGCATTTAGCTGACAGCTCCAACACGTTCCATTTGCAGTCAGCTCCTCTGCATTCGCTCAGCAGGGCTACCAAAACAATGAGTAAAGGGACTCCAGAACCACCGCTCAGGGTCCAAACAACACCTGGCTAAGCAAGCTGTCTTTATGTCTTCCTTTATTCAAACATTTATCCCCTGCCTTTCCTTGCGCTTCAAGTTGTTCGACAGCACCAAACCCAGCATCCTGTAGGAATTTTAAAAATGACTTTTTATGTACCTATTTAATTTACACTCCTCTTCCCCCCCCCCAAAGGCGACCCAAAGCATTTGGCATCGTCCTCACTGACATTTTATCCTCACGACAACCCTCTGAGGTAGGTTAGGTCTCAGAGTGTGTGAGTGGGCCCAAGGTCAGCCAGCAAGCTTCCATAGCAGAGTGGGGAATTTGAACCTGGGTTTCCCAGCTATTCGTCCAATACGCTAAGCACTACATCAAGCTGGCCAGGCCCTGTTAATTTCCAGCCCTGGTAGGTAAAAGAATCCCTTCTCCAGATAGGGAGGCTGTGAGGTCTACAGCATGTGCCAAAAGACCATGCTGTTTGTTATCGCAACATCCGGTGGTGGTGAGTTCCACTGGTTAGTCACAGTAGAAAAGAGCAAAAGTCCAGCAGCCCCTTACGGACAAAGACAATTTGTGGCAGGGCTTTTGTGAGTCACTGCTCACTCCTTCAGATAACAGATAATAAGAGATAATAAAGGTATTTAAAGAAAGGAGCAGTGACTCACGGAAGCTCCTCCCCTGCCACAAATCTTGTTAGCTTTTAAGGTGCTCCTGGACTCCTGCTGTTTTCTAATGCTACAGACAGATTAACACGGCTACCCATCTTGGTTAGTCACACTGTGAAGAAGCAGGAATTCAGCACTTCCCAAGTACTCTACAGAAGTACAGGCGACTTACAAAGCAAGTCTGCTTCAATTCCTTTCTCCTTAACACTTTCTTTTCCCGAAACCTGTGGAGGAAACTCTTTGTCCTTCCCTCAGAAATGGAGCCGAAACCACTGAGATTACAGTAATTTGCTCTGTGCTGCCCCTTCCCTCTGCCCTTCCTCTTCCTTTCCCCCCTCCTCCTTTCCTCTGTCCCTTGGCTGAAATGCAACTTGTCATAACTTTCAGGCAGGGACCTGTCATTTCTTTTGCTGAAGTTCCTCTTTCGAAAGAATCATCGACAGCATAACTACCCTACAAGACGGCCCAAGCAGCAGCACTCCACCAAGCATTTTAAATAGCAAATCTGGCACTGGCAAGAAAGGACAACGAAGGGTGAACTTCACTTGCATACGTAAGCGGGTCTCTGCTGTCCGGCTGGCAAGGCAATCATAAATTAAAGAACTCCAGATTCTCTGCCAACAAAAAGCCTCCACGGAGGACAAGGCCAGGAGCTCTCTGCGGCTGGGAAGAGGCAAGAGTTTTAGAAGGGAAGTGGAAATGGTTTTGCTTCCCGCTGCTGTCTTTTGCCACACTTTCTCTTTGAGTCAAGCAGGTGCTGCAGGTTTTCAGAACAACGAAACCTGCCAAACCTATTCGGAGACTAAGTGGAATGCACCCCTTTGACTCTTGATATATTTTTTTTACGGCACCAAAGTCCAGAGATTCTAAAGAGGTATCAGTTGGGTTTGGGGGGATGCAGCTGCCAAGAAGATGATTTGATAGAGGCTTGACTGCCTAGCATGTGTATGTTCACCTTCTGATCATCTCTGGTCAAACAGGTTTTATAGGTTTGGGGGGGGGCTGTTTTTGCAAAACCCACAAAACTTGTCGAGGGCATGCCAAATATTGGAAAATAATGGAAATACCAACGAAACAAGAATACATGAATAAACTATTTGAAACGACGAAAAATGACAAACTGACACTTGAGATGAGAGCCGGCACAGAATGGACTTTTCAAAAAACTTGGAAGAGATTCTATGATTGGTATAATGTAAACGCAACTGGTAGATAAATGTAGTAATTTGAGAACGCAGAAAAGATAAGCTTAGTAAAATAGATAATGAATTTAGAAATTTAATCAGCAGAAGAAGTGATAAAAGTCTCTTGGTATATGTTATATGTTGTTGGGGGTAGTTGGGTGTTGTCTGTATGTATGTTTGTAGTATATAATGTAAAAAAACAATAAAAGTGTACTCTCGGATACTTAAGAAAGAAAAAAAACTTGTCGAGGGCAAAGGAAATAAATAGACGAGTGCCTACATCCCAGGCAACAATGTCTCTCTTGCACACTTCAGTTTTGTTATCATGCATCTCAAGCTCACCCTGACCTGGATAGCCCAGGCTAGCCTGATCTCATTAGATCCTGGAAGCTAAGCAGGGTCCGTCCTCATTTGTATTTGGATGGGAGCCCTCCAAGGAATACCAGGGTCGCTATGCAGAGGCAGACAATGGCAAACCGCCTCTGAACGTCCCTTGCCTTGGAGACCCTGTGGGGTCGCCATAAGTCGACTGTGACTTAATGGCAAAAAATTAAAATTCGAGCTCAAGATAATAGACTTGGGCTGTGCATGGAATTGAGACAGTACTGGGAGGGGGGCTGGCTTATATCCCACCCCCATCACAGCTCCACGCTCAAGAGCTGACACTCCACCTCTCACCAATCCAATTAACAGTTTTGACCAACTAGAGCCTCCATGTTCAGAAGGTTCAGAAGCAGTATACCCCTGAATACCAAATGCCGTAACAAACAAAACAAGGCTATCTTCATGTCCCAACTATGAGGTTCCCACTGGGGCATCCAACGGGCCACTGCTAGAAACGGGATGCTGAACCCACCGAGGGCAGACCCCGTGGTGCGCTTCTCATGCTGAACCCCATACCCGAGGACAATCGGGGAGCTGAATTTCTCCCAGACGGTACAAACGCTGGCAGAGACTTACTTGACTCCTGCAAACAGGAAAGGGCTACTCCGGAGCGCCGAGGTCAGCTTCTTGGCTGGGATCTCCTCCTTGCCACCCACCCGCCGGCCACCCCGAATGCAGGGCCTACGGCACAGCCTCCTCGGCCTCGCCAAGGCAGGCTTGGGCCCGGCGCACACCTCAAGGGACTCCAGCTCTTTTCTCTAACTTCACAGCACCAAGAGAGGAATTGCCTGAGCAAGGACCAGACCGACCGTTTCCTGTCTGCTGCTCGCACCGCTCCGCTCTGACTCTCAGGCCTCCACCAGCCTACCCATCCCCCGGGCAGGAAGCTGCTTTGTAATCACAACGGGACACACACGCACGGCACTTCCTCTGTGACTGCCCGCCTCTCTGCACATCATTGGCCCTGGCTAATCTGTCCCCTGGGAGTCCCGCAGCTAGCTTTGTGCTCTGGGTATGTTCAGGAACTGCTCTTACAAGGGAGGGGCCAGAGAGCGCATCCTTCCATTACTGGAGCATGAGGATCTTCCTCAAAGTGGTATGCGCTCCCTGAGGTTTCCCCACCCCATCCCAGAGCAAGCATGCAATTTCAGCCTCTGGACCCTGTGACATCGCAGGCGCACATCAACAGCATGCGCAGGATGCCCGCCACAGCACTGCAGGCACACCAGTGCGCCTCTGCTGTTAACGCAAGCTAGCCTCTTAGTGTGGGCGAGAGAAGGCAGAGACAGTACCCCGCATAAACAGAGAGGAAGCTCGCGGTCCAAACAATCAGGGTTGGGCTTTCGGAGTCAGCTCCGTGCTGGACGTGCAGGGACAGCCTGGCTGGATCTCCCTGCTTGACAAATTAGCTCAACCACTGTTTATAATCCCAGCGCCAAAGTGCGGAGGGAGGTGGGGGAACACAGCATCACCAAAGAGCGGAGGTGCTGCAGCCTGCATCCCCAGCACATGAAAGCTGGGAGCAGGCTTTCACTCCCAGCTGAGCAGCAAGGTCCAGGTGGCCTGGCTAATCGAGCCATGCCTGATGCTTTCCAACACCCCCAGGAGCTTCTGACTTGGCTTGCTGGCACAAGTCACTTGTAATCGCTGCACGCTACAGTGAAATTGAGAAGACCGGATTCGTGGCGGATTAAACCGAAAAAGAACAGCACCCACCACGATGTATGTATGGGAGACATGTATATTTTCGGCGGAATATAATAAGGTTTTACTCATTGCAGTGAGTGTTGTCCTTCTGCACGTTACGCTGAACAATTCCCTACCACCAGTAGCCCTCAATCGATTGGTCCCGTTTTGAGACATTCAAGGAAGTGCAAGTCGCACACGCCATTTCGTTTGAGATCCTACAGCTTCCTGTTTGCAGAAATGGCGTCCCCCAAATATGGAAACACACCAGAACGGAATTAACAAGTCACCGCCACTTAGTTGAATGGATTACCCAGCAAGGCAGCCCATTTGCTTGGAAGAACACAACTCTGCCTCAGACCCCGTGGTCAGGCTCACCTGCGACCAGTGTTCCCTCTAAGCTGAGTTAGTGTGAGCTAGCTCACAGTTTTTTAGCCTTCGGCTCACACATTTTTGCCTTGGCTCAGGAAGGAGGGCTCCAGAGCAAACTAAGTGATGCAGCAGCCACATCGCTCGCTGACAACTTTGATGCCAGTAGCTCACAGAGTAGAGTTTTTGCTCACAGGACTCCACAGCTTAGAGGGAACACTGCCTGCGACCGGATCCCATTCTGACCTTTGGGAGCAGTGGGCTTTCAGTTCCTCACAGGAAGCTGGAGGCATGCAAAAGTGACACTCAGGAAGTTTCCTTCAAATGGAAGCTTATATGGTACAAGCACAGTTGCCAACTCGGGCTTGAGAAATCCCTGGACGTTTGGGGGCAGCCCCTGGGTCAGGTGGAATCTGGGAGAAAGCTCATCGAAGATGTGAGGCCTCAAGGTCTGCCTTCCAAAGCTCCAGTTTCCCCTCTGTAGTCTGTGGAGCAGCTGTAATTTCGGGATTATGACAGGCCTCCTCTGGAGGTTGGCAACCCTTGGTGCAAGCCACACGGGCACTGAGATGACCCACCCCTACACTAATCCGACCCACAGACTGAGATCTGGTAAGACCCAAGGAGGTGCCAAGGCATCAATGAGACACAAAGCCACAGCCCACTGGAGTGTGGCACCTTCCCTCTCCACTTCCAGGTCAATGCTAAATCAGTTGTGCTGTGACTATGTCAAAGAACCTCAGATGAAGTCAGCGGTACCCATGGGGGTAGTCCGAAAGAGCCCCTGCTGCTTTGAGTAGAAATGTCCTTTTCCCCTCTCCCAGGTTAAAGCAAGCTCTGGAAATCTGATGGTGCAGTCAGAACAAGGGGAGGGGGGAAAGCCAGCCGTAAAAACAGCACCTGTTGGCTCATGCCAGTGATGTCACCGATACAATTTCCTCCTCCAAAGTGTGGACAAGGTTTCCCACAATTCTTTAAAAAGACGGAATCCTTTCAAAAGCAGGTGAAAGAGAGGCATCTGAATGCAAGGATGCACATGTGATCCTTGAAAAGGTTTGTTTTTCTTTAAAGTTGGGCAGCTGACCTGATGTACAAAGAGTGTGCACATACATGTCTGCTATCCAGTGCTTGATTAGCTAGATTGTATGTCCGCAGCATGAGTTACAGACTCTAAGACTACACTGCACCAGGGGTACAGAACCCACTGTGCCCACTTTTAAAACATTTTGTCCATCTTCACAGTAGCAGAACTCAGAAACAATCACGTTAGAAGACCTCTATTCTAAATAAAGAAGGATCAGACAAATGCATCGTAGAAGATAAGATTTCTTGGCAACTAGGAAACGTGTTCGCTCAATGGGACTTCCTTGTTCCGGGACAGTATATCTCTAATTACCCAGTGTTGGGGAGACAACCAAAGGGCTTTGAATCCCATCGATATCCTTTATCAGAGGCATCTGGTTGACCACTGTTGAAAACAGGATAGTGAGGTAGATGGACCTTTGGTCTGATCCAAGCGGACACATCTGATGTCCTAATGCTAGACTACTCTGATATTCCTAACTCCAGGCTAGAGATGAGGGCACTGCCCTGTCTAGCTCTACACACCAGTCAGGCCCCCAGTCCTCCCCCGGCCATCTCAGGCAGCCCCTACCTGAAACAATCGGCGTGCCAGTCGGCGTTCAAGGCCTGCAAGTATTGACCGTCGTAGATGCTGTTGCTGCAACTGGCGCATATTGGCAGGTCACTTCCTGGGGGGGGGGGCACAAAAAGGACACAGGGGGGAGGGTCAGCACACCAGCTCTGCTTGGGCCACCGAGTCAGCAAGGTCTACACGGCCACAAACCCGGGCACAAATCCCCAGGAACATACTGGGCAATCAAGACTTTGGGGGGGGGGATGCTCTTGTCTGCCCGACACACTGCGCCACCCCTCCAGGGCCGCCCTTTCTTTGAGCTAGTGTCCTGAAGCTTCCTAACGGGATGGAAGAAGGAACACCTTTGTAAGCGTGTGGGGCCATTTCTGCCTCCCTTGTTAGTAATCCCGGTTGTTGCTCAGCCACGGTAAAAAAGCAATTGTGGGGGTGGCCTCTCCACTGCGGGGTGGGACTAAGAACACCCACCCTTCCAGAGGGAACAGCAAACCCAGCCAGCCAGTCATGGGTGCCCCCAGGCCTGGAATGCCAAGCTCTCCTGCCCTCTTTTCCCCTGGCTGGTGGTAACGGATCAATTCTTGCTTTGATATCATAAATGGAACTGTCCCTTGGTTTCACTGCCGGACCCAGGGGAACCAGGGCACGGAAACAAGGGAAAGAGCAGGGGTTCGCGGCTTAACCCCCCCCAAACCTATTTCGACCCTGTAGTGTTGATTGTCTCCTGCCAACCTAGCAGTTCAAAAGCAAGAAATTGCAAGTAGATAAATAGGTACCACTTCAGTGGGAAGGTAACAGCGTTCCGTGCACCTTGGTGTTTAGTCATGCCGGCCACATGACCACGGAAACGTCTTCGGACAGCGCTGGCTCTTTGGCTTTGAAACGGAGATGAGCACCGCAACCCTAGAGTCGGATTTGACTGGCTTTCGAGCAAGGGAACCTTTACCTTTAGTGTTGATTGTAATGGGGACCGGGTGCCTCTAAGAATGCCATTAATTAACCACCGCAAGCCTCGCCTCTGTCGATCCCAGCCCAAAAGGACTCGGATGGAAAAGGACTAGAAGCCCGATAGGATGGGGTCGAGGAGCAACTTTGAAAAACTCCCCCCCCCCCCGATCTTTTTTAATGCTGGCATTCTCACACAACTGCGTCTATAAGGGCTAAAGCCGTGCAGCGCTAGAGCTCCCGGATTCTTATCTCACGTTTTGCTTTATTGTAATTTTCATACTGATTCAAGGAACTCTTTCATCAGGCCTCTTTTGCACCAAGTTTAAAGGCCACGCAGATAAGCGGCTGGTTCCATAAGGCCTATCTGACCGGAGCCCTCGTATTGTTATTCAAATGGCTGAGGTCTCTCCTAGCTGCCACCGGGCTCTGAGAACCGACTGCCAATCATTCTGGATAATTTCCTTTCTTCTCTCTTTCAAGTCGATGACGGTTCATTGGTGTTCTTTCTTGACGTTGTCTGATCTCGGTGATGCAACTTGTCATAAATGCCTAATAAAGGTTTCTGAATCTGGAAGGGCTAAAGTATGCAAAAGAAACACCTGACCCTGAAGGCCCCAGCACCACCAAATGGATTAAAAAGAGAGGAAGGGGGGGAGGGTGCAGAGCCTCGCTGACCTCCCACCCCTTCCTGGGCCGGTCCTCCTTTCCCCAGCGTTCCTCGTGCCCAGAAAGAGCAGGAGGAGGGTGAAGGGGGGGGGGGGCAGCACCCTGGACAGCTCCCAGTGGGCTTTCCCCAAGCTGGCGTGGCAGGCCAGGCGCTGGGAGTGGAGAAGTGGCGGAGAAACCCCTACCGAGCGCCCCAGCTGCTGCGTGGCTAGTCCGCGGTGAGGAAAGGCGCTCTGCACGTGCTCAGGGGAGACGCGCTGCCTTCTCGGTTAGGGTGCTGGCAATGGAAGCGGCCGGGCGAGCCTGGACTCCAGCCGTGGCCCCTAAGAAGGGCAAGGGCGACAGGGGGCAGCCAGAAAGGATGGGAGAATCACTTGTCCGGCGCCAAGGGCATCGCTCCACTGGGGGGGG
>NW_015167538.1:664637-673749 GCF_001447785.1 Gekko japonicus | reverse complement strand
CCCCCCCCGCCAGCACGTGCAGAAAGCCCCGCTTTGCCAGGAAGCCTTGAGCAGTGTTCCCTCTAAGCTGAGTTAGTGTGAGCCAGCTCACAGTTTTTTAGCCTCCGGCTCACACATTTCTGTCTTATCTCAGGAAGGAGGGCTCCAGAGCAAACTAGTTCATGCAGTAGCCGAATCGCTCGCTCACAACTTTAACGCCAGTAGCTCACCAAGTAGAATTTTTGCTCACAGGACTCCACAGCTTAGAGGGAACATTGCTTGACCGTAGTGGATCTAATGGGATCTGGTCCAGCTGGCATTCTCTCCGCCCGCGCCCCTGCCCCTTGGATCCCTTCCCGTCTCTGCGCTCTCTTGCGTGGTGCTGTCCGCGTCCCGCTTGATGCTCACGGCTCACAACGACCCTGCGCCTGCGAGGCAGGTGCAACAAAGAGAGAGAGGCCCCCAGAGTAAGCTTCCTGGCAGAGCGGTGTCGTGGTTAAGAGTGCTGGGCTACTGTCTGGGAGGCCCAGGTTCGAATTCCGCCTCTGGCTATGAAAGCTTGCAGGGTGACCTTGGGCCAGTCACGCGCTCTCAGCCTCACAGGGTTGTTGCGAGGGTGGAGGAGAGGATGCAGGCTGCTTCGGCTCCCCATGAGGGAGAGAGACAGGATATAAATAGATTCGATAAAGACATGAAACAGTGGTAAAGGGATTCAAACCCAGCTCTCCAAAGACAGCATATGTGCCACCACCTCTCTCCATAAGAATGCCCTTATGAATCCATGCAACAGCTCTGTCAGGGAGGCCACTGTGATGGGTGGCCAGCTGAACCTCCAGCAATTACAAATTTGACAGCTCGGTCTTGCAATGGTCATTCTACAGCAGCTCCCTCGGACTCAGCTGGGAT
Organism: Gekko japonicus; assembly: GCF_001447785.1. Lineage (NCBI taxonomy): Eukaryota > Metazoa > Chordata > Lepidosauria > Squamata > Gekkonidae > Gekko > Gekko japonicus. The sequence goes on along the minus strand of NW_015167538.1, from coordinate 672,864 downwards.
AATTTCACACGCCCCCCCTCTAACTGGTCAATGGGGCACAGATGTAGCCATCTTCTCTGTTTCTGCAGAGGTTGCCCCCTTCCTAGGTGGGGCTCCCAAGAAATGCCTGGTGGTGTGGGGTGTCCTCTTATTCAGAGAGAACCTTCTATCTCCTTGTGGCTGCTAGCTCATCCCTGTCCCTTTGGTGGGAACGAGTGGGACATAAATATCTTAACTAAAATATTTCAAATAAAATAAAGGGGAATAGTCATGATCAGCGTCAGAAAGGTACCTGTCCGATGGGAATCACTTTGAAGTTTAGCAGCTATAACCTGCTTGGAGTGAACACCTTCCTCAGATCAATAACATTATCCCTTAAGCTACCCCTTTCTCTATTTAAGCTGCTCTAGTAGCGGGAACGGGATTTTTATGAACGGGATCACAGGCATGAGAAGGGAAACATCCACCCAGACGCTTGGCAGGCAGAGGTGGGGAGGGGGATCAGGGTGGTGGTGACTGGAGTATTACCGCAGGGAGGGGGAGGTATTTTTTAAACTAGAAACATTCCGGTTCTAAAACCTTTCTTTAAACAACAGGCATCACATCAACACTTTAAAAAAACTGCTTTGGGGAAAATGAAATCTTGGGCGAGGCATGTCAGTGTGCCAGGTGGGTCCGTGGTGCATCCATCAGCCCCATCCTGGCTAGGGCCATGCATTGGCATCATAATAGCAGTCTTTTGCTTCCCCACCACCACCAGCAGCGGAGGCTCAAAACAGCACTTTGGGAGGTCTCCAGGAAAAAGAAGAAGAGGAGGCGATTGGATTTATACCTCGCCTTTCACTCAGAGTCTCAGAGCGGCTTACAAACTCCTTTCCCTTCCCCTCCCCACAACAGACACCCTGTGAGGTAGGTGGGGCTGAGAGAGCTCTGAGAGAACTGCTCTTGAGAGAACAGCTGTGCCAGAGATATGGCTTGCCCAAGGTCACCCAGCAGGTGCAAGTGGAGGAGTGGGGAATCAAACCCGGTTCTCCCAGATTAGAGTCCGTGCACTTAACCACTACACTAAAAGGGCATCTGGAGAACCTGTCTGGCTTTTGCACTCTGACCTGAAGCCTAAACAGTAGCATTTGGGTGGATTCTCTGAGTGCCCACCACCTGCCTCCGGATGCAATGGCCAGGCAGTAAAAGGAAGGGCTTTCAGGACTGGGAATAAGGCCAGATGTAAGATCAACAGGGCTTCTTTGAGTCCGGTCCTCCCTTCCTCCTGTGGGTGACAGCTGAGCCCTGATGAGCATATGCAGAGTGCTTTTCTCCCACCACAAGTACCCAAAGTCTGTCCCACTCCTGTACCTGGGGGTATAGGAGCAGGCCTTCCTGTAAGTACGCCGACCTCCTGTCCCTCAGGAGGGGTCATTTCAACCAGCAATGGACCCCATCGGAGTACCCCAGGAGTCCATGTACCAGGCAACTTGACATAAGTGGACACAAAGATGGATGCCAGGACTGGCAGGCCTCATAATCATGCCTAGGAAGTGACCCTGGAAAGCATATGAGACCTTGTTCTGACAGCTGCAACCCCCCTCCACCCTGCCAACATCTGCATACTCTGGACAATGGACTTGCCTTGCCCCAGAGTGACTTCTTTCAATCTTAATCAATCGGATCTCATCTTTCCTCCTCACATTTCCTTCATAATAGAAAAGTCCTGATTTCTACTCCTTTCCCACACCCCAAGCTCAGGTGGCTCACCAAGCACTATTGTTTCCGTTTTGATTAGTTTTAAATTAACGATCCATTAGTCCTTCAACCACTGGAGGAGTAATCAGGAACCCAACCCAAATTGTACTTTGCATCTAGAAGAGAAGCTCCGTCCTCTTTTGTCCACTCCTGGGAACTCTGTGCAAAGTTCCCAAACTACATTGGTCTAGCCCTTATCAATTCTTTGTTCCGGGATCGCTCACATTAGCAAGCCCTCTGGACACGTTTTTGGATATAACTAGCCCAGCACAACTCCATTGCAGTGTTTGTGTTATCTCGGGCACCTACCAACATGAACCCCCAGTATACTGGGTCCTTCCTCTCAGCAAAGTCAAGTGCTGGTCATTTTGCCATCTCTCCTTCCCAGGTGAAAACAAGATCAGGAAAGGTAGCTATTGCCCCGCCCCCACTATTATCCCATTCCTCTCTTTATTTTCCATACATCTTGTATGTGTGTATGTTCCATGTGTGCTTCTTGTGTGTTAAATTCCCTAAATATCCTTTAATAAAACATTCTCTATTTTACCCTTGGACTGGTTATTAAGAGCTCTCATAAAGGGAACGATCCCTGTAAACATAGGTAGGATGATCCTTGCTGATACCCCACCTCCCGCTGAGGCCTGCCATTTAGCTAAATTCCCCCAGAAACTGAAGGCAGCGATTCAGCTTCTTAAATCTACGCTGGTAGGGGTAACATTCCAGGCGGGCTGGAATGCCGCATCTCTAGGGCGAGCGATTAGACGGGGGGAGCTGATCCTTCTCTCACTTGTATTAGGAGAGGTAAGCCCACCAGTGTTCCCTCTAAGCTGAGTTAGTGTGAACTAGCTCACAGTTTTTTAGCCTCCGGCTCACACATTTTTGACTTAGCTCAGGAAGGAGGGCTCCAGAGCAAACTAATTTATGCAGCAGCCAAATCACTTGCTCACAACTTTAGTGCCAGTAGCTCGTAAAGTAGAATTTTTGCTCACAAGACTCCACAGCTTAGAGGGAACATTGAAGCCCACAACCTATTTCAACTGATCTTTGTCCGAGAATTAAAAAATGAAGTGTTTCCCTAACCCATGTAACCGAAAGTCTGGTTTTTGCATAGGCCCATCCTTGTTACACGCTGCAAACTGCGGACAATCGCTGGCAGTTAGTGGCATTTGCTCTCAGTTATGGTTCCAGTAGCTGTGCCAGCTTGTGGTATATTTGCATTTATTCTTGGCCCTTTTCTGCCAAGTCTGGTAAATGTGGTATTCTTTGAGCATGTAGTTGGTAGCTAAGCAAGCAAATAGGTTTGAGATGAATGCAGAGGCTGGAGCAATGGCTGCTGATGTCGCAGAGGCACTGGGGGCTCTATATGGGAGCTGAAGAAGTGCTATACAGTTTCGGGTGGTGGCGGCTTAGAGTTCATTTTGCATTGTTTTTGCTTTCAGCTTGTAAACAGCACCTCTTGCATTCATATGTGCAAAGTGGTTCAGAAGGAGGAAGAGAACAGGAAGACTCTCAATGGCGTTGTGATTGTAACGTAGATGATTCACAGCCAACAAGGTCTCCTGCTTTCATGTCATTCTCAAACTCTTTATCGGCAGAAGTACACATCCCACCCCCCCAATTCGATCTCATATCCAAAAAGGGCCTGAGCAGATTCTCCTCTGCTCTGATTTCTGGAGTCGAAGCTCAGTGGACTCTCATGCAAAGTCTCTCCCCTCATTTATTTTTCTGCTCTTGTTCCCTGTAATAGCCCCGCAGTGTTCCCTCTAAGCTGAGTCAGTGTGAGCTAGCTCACAGTTGTTTTTAGCCTCCAGCTCACAGACTTTTGTCTTAGCTCAGGAAGGAGGGCTCCAGAGCAAACTAATTTCTGCAGTAGCTAAATCACTCGCTCACAACTTTAATGCCAGTAGCTTACAAAGTAGAGTGTTTGCTCACAAGACTCCACAGCTTAGCGGGAGCATACTGTGACTGGGCACTGTCAGCTACCCCAAGGCCTCTGCCCACTCTCCCTTACTGCCCTGAATCCCCTGCCAGGTGTGTTTTATAGTGCCACCTTTCTCTCTCTCTGCCCCTCCTCCAAGTGTTTTGAAGTCAGTTAAGGGCTTACTCCATTCGGCCTCATCCTCAACTGAAGTGCATCCTTTGAGTGTAGAGGTGTTAACTCCATCACTTCATTGTAGCCAAATTAAACAGGAGTTTGGTAGCCTCTAAAAGAAGGCATAGCCTCAGGTGCTGACTTGCCCTGTTAATTTAGGGTTGTCAGCCTCCAGGTGGGGCCTGGAGATCTCCTGGAATTTCAGCTGATCTACGGATAACAGAGACCAGTTCCCCTGGAGAAAGTGGCTGCTTTGGAAGGTGGACTCTGGTGTTATACCCCACTGAGCTCCCTCCCCAAACTCCACCCTTCCCAAGTGCCACCCCCCAAACCTCCAGATATTTCCCAACCTGGAGATGGCAACCCTGCCTGCTACACTTAACTTGCCCATCCTCTTCTCTGTTACTCTTACCTCTTCTTTAGTGCCCTTTTCTTAGTTGTCCCTTTTCACTGTTGACTTGTAAGCTGTTTGGCTGTTTAGGGTGGGGGGGCAGTGCTTCCTCCCCACCACCAAATACATTTTTCTGTTTCCTCCAAGGAGCTCACAAGAGCATAATCATTTCCCCTTCCTCATATTAACTTCACTACAATCCTGCGAAGGAGGACAGGCTGAGAGTGAGAGGGATTGTCCTACGGTCACCCAACAAGCTTTCATGACAATGTGAGAATCTTAACCCAGGCCTTCCAGATTCTAGTCCAATATACTGTGCGTGTGTGTGTATTTCAAAAGCTCCATGTGCACTGATGGGGTAAAAATTTCAGTCCCCAGAGGAGAACCCGGCCATATTCAAAGGACTCTGTGTCTCTCCAGCAGGACATGTGGAAGAGTTAATCAAGGACCATGAGTGATAGGTGTGTGATTATGCATTGCAGGCAATCCGAAATGAAGGAGCGGCTGTGTCGTAAGACAGGGGTTTCCAAACTTGCTTAACATAAGAGCCACATAAACGTCAGATGTCTGAGAGCCACATGACATGAATATTACACATATAGTTTTTATTGGAAAATATGCATAGTTGCTTTCTTTTAACATTAAATGAGACTGCCAAAAATAAAAACAAAAGGGGTAAAATAGGTATTGATAATTATATTTATTTGTCTAATGATATTTGTAGGTGGAGCTTTGAGAATGCATTGAAAGTTAGTTGCTTTCATTCTCTGCTCCCCCATGCCTTGAGCCTGCCCCGGAAGGGGAACTGGCTGGGAAAGGGAAGACCATTCGTGGAGGCATACCTCCCCTCCGCTTCCCCAGCTGTCCTGCCAGGAGCCACACAATATGTGCAAAAGAGCCACACGTGGCTCCCGAGCCACAGTTTGGCCACCCCCGTCGTAAGACATGCTCAGTTGCTCACCTCCAGCTGAGACTCTAGAGCAGGAGTGTCAAAACACCGGCCCATTCATGGTTCTTCTCTTGCTCGTGAGCAACTGGCCATTACATTTATTGCCAGAGGCTGTGCATTATGTCCCTGTATACTGTCCCAGTGCTAATGCGTAATGGGCAGTGGAAGTGGGAGGGAGATAATTTGAGGGAATACTGTAAGAATGTTTAAAGCATGTTTGTATTTTGAGCAGAATAGATCATCAATTTGCCGGTGTCCTTTAGAAAGTTTCTATCTCCAGTACCTGGCGTGACATTTTATGGCACACGCGGCCTGGCCTGACAAAGTGAGTTTCACACCTCTGCCCTACAGGTTTGAATTGACTTCTGATTTTTCTACACAGTCTTATTGTCCGTTCAAGCCGCCCAAGAGCTGCGCCTGCTCCTGCATCTCTGCTCCTTTGCCGGATGCTTATTCTGGCAGAAAGTTGGAGCTGCCTTGCGAAGTGCTTTGCTCTGCTCTGGCTAGGGCCGCCCTTGGACTTTCCTGTGAGCCCTGGGCTGCTGGCTCTTTGAGACTGCTGCAGCCGTGTGGGAAAAGCAAGATAATCTTTGCTGGACCCAAGGAGCTGGGTATCACAGAACAGTGTTCTTGTAAGTGGACCACACAGTCATTCAGTTCAGTAAGTTCTGGTGGCTGAAATGCTTACAGTGTGTTCCATAAAAAGGAGAGAGAAATGAAGGCCTTTCCCAGAAAACCTGGAGTAGTATTAGTTAACTAATTGCTGTGCCTGAGCTGGGAAATGGGAAGCCCCACATTCAAATCTCCCCTCTGCCACAGACTCACAAAATGGAAGAGGGTGGTGGAGGAGTTGGATTTATACCCCGCCCTTCACTCGGAGTCTCAGAGCAGCTTACAATTACCTTCCCTTCCTCTCCCCGCAACAGACACTTTGTGGGGTGGATGGGGCTGAGAGAGCTCTGAGAGAACAGCTCTGAGAGAACTGGGACTGGCCCAAGGTCACCCAGCTGGCTGCATGTGGAGGAGTGGAGAATCAAACCCGGTTCTCCAGATTAGAGTCCACCGCTGTTAACGACTACACCAAACGGGCTCTCTAAACCACTCAGCCTCCCTTCCCCTGCTACATAGGGATGATAATAATATTGGTCTACCTTGGAGGACTGTTGTCAGGACTGGCAATCCTCACTGGCAGTCTTTAAGCAGCAGCTGGACAAACACTTGTCAAGGATGCTCTAGGCTGGTCCTGCATTGGGCAGGGGGTTGGGCTAGATGGCCTGTATGGCCCCTTCCAACTCTGTGATTCTATGACTGTAAGATATGTGAATGGCTTTGAATATTCAACAAGCACTACATAAACCCCAACTCTTATGAAAATACTTAATTACAACTCAGCTCTTTCCACATATCGGTGCAGCTGTACTGAGTGTACAGGATGAAACGGCAACCAGAGCTTACTAGGCCTGTGCTGCATCGTGTCTCAAAGAGCGCTGAGTCTAGTCATTACCTTTCCAGGCTGATTCAAACCCCAAATATGGTACAGTAGTTAGAGAGTGTGCCTAAGATCTGAGGGACCCAGGTTCTAATCACCAGCCTGCCATGGAAGCTTGCTGGGTGACCTTGGTGCTGCTCCAGACTCAACACAGTTGTACGGTTAAAATGGAGAAGAGAAGAATGATGTAAACCGCTTTGGGGGCCCCTTTTGGAGGAAAATAGGGTATAAATGAAGTAAACAAATATTTGGGAGCAGTTCTCTGGCATTAAAATGGCACTGCATGGTTAACAGGGGCAGATGCTGACTTTAGTAAGAACACAAAATGGAAATATACTCTGCACAAGCTCAGAGGCACTTCAGTGTATAATTCCTTCACATGCTTTAGGGCATCCGAACCAGGTTGTGGGACAGTGGGATTTATGTACCCGTAGGCCTTTGCGTGGGTCAGCTCCCAAGAAAACAGAAGGACGTTTCCTTTAAAAAGTTATTTATTAGTTGGTTTTATTTTTGAGGGGGAAAGCAGTTATGGTTCTTCTTTATAAAAAGTGTCCCATCCAAGTTACATCGAGGTGAGTAGCATGAAGATGTGGAGCAGGCCGGCCGTTCGTGGACGGGGGATCCGGGACAGGCGCGGGGCACCCCGCTCGCTCGGATCTAGACGACGTGACGCTGCCCGCATTAGATATGCCGGATGCAGACCGGCGGGGCTAATCCGCCAAGGGTTTGGCAGCCGGCGGCCACGGCAAGATTGAGGTTAATCCCATTGGCGCTGCCGGCCTGACCCGAGTTGCTCCCCATGTAAGCAGGCAGCACACCAGGGTAGGAGAAAAGGGCTCCAGTTAAAGGGCCCTGGATGAATTAGTGGCAAACCCCCCCCCTTATATCCAAAGAGGAGCCTGCAGAGATGGACTTGACGGGGGCAGGGCCGACTGGCCAGGGGCTACTGACCCCCCGCGCGCGTGTGGTCACGGGGCTCAGGAGCAGTTAAAGTGCTGGGGCAGCCCCCCTCCGAAAGCAGCCCCTCCTTGGCTGCAGCACCAAAGAGCCCCGGGGGGAGTGGAAGGCGGGGGGGGGTGGAGATCCCCACAGGATGGTTGTAGCACCAGTGAGAGGGACGGAGGAAGAGGGGCTGGCTGGGGGACGTGGGGCGAGGCACGAGGTGGCGGAGGTCGTGGTGGAATCTCTGCTTGTACTCGGGGTGGGGAGGTACATTGGAAACCAGGCAGTAGCACCAAAGTTCATGAGGTGAATGGTGTGAAGTCCAGCAGGGCTACTTTCTCTTGCGGCCGACCCCACCTGCGGGAGAGAGAAGATTGTCAGCACGGGGTGGGGGACGAGGAGGCACAGCTCCCCTGCTGGTCTGCGGTTGGAGCAAAGCCCAGATCAAAATTTGGGGGTGGGTGGGAGTGGAGGGAGAGCACTGGGTCGGATCCTACCCGCTTTCTCGCTGTTGGAAAGAAGAAACGGACTAGGGGATGTGGAAACCACCCAATCTGAAATGCTGGGGAGCTGCTGCCGGTCAGAGTAGACAATACTGACCTTGATAGACCAAGACAGTGTCTGACTCAGCATAAGGCAGCGTCG
>NW_015167538.1:631170-664465 GCF_001447785.1 Gekko japonicus | reverse complement strand
CGACCATTGTTAAATGGATTCACCAGAGCTTAAGAACTAGGGAGATGTCCCTGATTTATTTCTTGTCAGTGATTTCAGTTGCCTGAGTTTCATTGTTGGGTTGTAGATCTGTCCCACATTATGTGCATTTTCAACATGCACAGTGCATTTACACATATGATATACAGACCTTGTATCATGCTGGTTTACTGATGCCCAGATAACGCTAAAAAGGCTCACATTTTACAGGAGTGATTTGGTTAGGCGGAAACAGGAAAGGGCATAAAAAGTGATGGAACGTGGGTTCAGTTTGCACAAAGGAGAAGTGAAATCGGAATGCTGAGAACCAGGGGTCATTTCCTGCGGGAGCCCACAGGAGTGGAGCTCCGGCAGTAAGGAGCCCAGGGCTCCAGGCACATGCAACAAGCCCCGCCCCCTGCTCCCAGCAGCCCTCAGTCAGGCCAGGAGGAGCAAGAAGCAGCCAGGTAAGTTACAGAGCCCCCCCCGCCTGCCTTCAGGTACAAGCTCTCCCTCCTCTGTGAGGGCAGATCTGTGCGTTCCCCCCCCCCCATAGCTAGCAATCCAAAACAGTCCAGTGGAGCCTGAGTGGTGGGTGTTGTCTTCTGACACACTACCGGTGATGTCAGGGGGTGTGGCATATGCAAATAAGTTATGCTAATAAGTTATGCTAATGAGCTCTTGCACCTCTTTTTCTACGAAATGATCCCTGCTGAGAGCTACTTCACTGGGGTAAGACCAGGGCGATGCAACTTAGGGGCACGGTTTAGATAGAGGTCCCCAACCTCATTAGGGTTGCCAGATCCCCATCAGGGGTGGGGGAACCCCCCACATTTGGGGGTGCTTCCCCGCCACCAGCCAGCTGGCCGACGGGGGGGAAGTCCCACCCCCAGCTGGCCTGAAAGGTGATGTGATGACATCAGCTGTAAGTAACATCATCATGTCACCACCATCACACAGTGACGCTCTAGTTTTTGGGCAAAATTCTGTGTTAAAATCGCCTACAAACCATAGAGTTTTGCCCAAAAAACTAGAGCGTCACCCCTTCCCCCCAATGTTGGCGATGTGATATAACTTCTGTGCGATGTCACTGTGCAGCACGTGCAAAGCGCATAGAACAGAAGATCCCAGGAAGGAGCCTGGATCCCCCTGCCGGCTGCCAGGCAGGACCTGGGAACACTAAACCTCGCTGAGCCGGTGGGCACTTTTGGAATCTTGAGAACACACGGCAGGTGCCCCACAAAATGGCTGCCATGGGGGAAGGGTACAGACCATGCCAAAAGGGATGTCGTGGGGACTGGGGCCAGACAGAAAATGTTGGGATGTTCCGAGCCAAGCATTCCTCTACAACAGAGTCAGCGGTTTCTGAAGGAGTGCTCCCTGCAGACCCTGAAGCCCCTCCTACTCCAACGAGGTGGAGGAAAGCAAGGATTCACTCTTCGCTTTGGGGAAGAGACACTTTAGGGGAGGAGGAAGCGGGCATCATAAAGCAACATTGGCAGGCACCGTGCTGCTCACGGGTACCGTATCAGTGATTCACCGGTCTGGGGTCTGCTCCGACTGACTCCCGGTGAGCCCTCCTGGGTCAGAGTAAAGGTGCATCTAAGTCCAGCTTCCTTGATTCCCTCCACAGCTGTAAATCACTCCCATCTCAATTTAAGGCCATCAAAGGGCACCGGCCACCCCTACCTCCTTCAACAGCAGATCTGTCCGTCCACTATGTATGAAACAAGGGTTGCCAATTTCCCTGGAGAAGACGGCTGCTTCAGAGAGTGGACGTCCTAGTCTTGTGCCATGCCGGAGTCCCTCCTCTACCCAAATCCCTCCCTTGCCAAACTCTGCACCCAAATCTCAGGGATTATTCCAATCCAGAGCTGGATACCCTGCATGGAATGGTCAAGGGGCACAACTAGGACTAGATGGACTTCCTCCCGAGTTTCTCCTTCTGATGTGCTTCACAGCAGTATCCCTGAATCCTAGAACTGTATGGCCCTTCCTCTGTGGGTGGTTTGTTCCCAGCACGCTGGCACTTCACGAGACACATGAAAAAGCGACCTCAATCAGGCGCAGCGACACCTACCTCTGTAGCCCAGTGCTCCCAGGGCTCCATAGGGCTTGGGAGGTTTGCCTGTGGGGAGGGAAGAAAGCGGCGGTGAGGCAAGCAGCCTGCCCCTTCTGGTCTCCCTCCCGCCGCCCCAAGCGAGGACTGACACTTACCACCATAGCCCAATTGGCCTGCCAATCAAAGACAAACAGGAGAATCTGGTTAATGCAGCAACATCCCCGTGTGGCTGGCTCCCCCCCCCCCCCCCCCCCCCGGGGGGCGGGGGCGGGCCCCCCCCCCCCCCCCATCTCACACCATGCCAGACACAAATAACCATGCCAGGCATCCCAGGGGAGAAAATCGGGGGAAAAGCCCCATGAATATTCCTCAATATGCTTCCTCCTATTCAGATCCCTGCTATGTAATCATCTAGGGCACGCTGATCCTGCTCTTCCTTCAAGGTGCTCAAGGGGGTAAACTTACTTACTTGTGTACATTTATACCCCACTTTTCTCACTGATGGGGACCCAAAGTGGCTTCCTTCATTCTCCTCTCCTCTGTTTTATCTCCACAACAACCTTGTGAGGTAGGTTAGGCTGCAAGTGTGTGCCAGGCCCGGGGCTATCCAGCAAGCTTCCGTGGGAGAGTGGGGATTTGAACCTGGATCTCCAGATATTAATCCCACCACTACACCATGCTGCCTCTCAATATCTAACCTTCCCCCTATCTTTTCTGCTCAGTTGAACACTGTCAGCCCTTTGAGGCAAAGTCTGCATTGCTCCCATAAGCTGAACACTTTGCAGGACTCAGTTGCTTAGTGCTAGTAGTGTGTGTGTGTGTGGGGGGGGGACACAGTATTGCACGTGGCGCAGCCCAACCCGGGGGAGACTTTCTGTATCCTCTCTCTCCCCCCCAGCACAGCTGTCACCTCATTTGAACCCATTCCACGAACACTTTCAGTGGCTACCTCTGGCCCTTTTGGGGAAGGCTTCCATCCCATTCCCTCCAGCACCCAGATCCAATGGAAGCGAATCCAGAGAACGTACCTGGAGCAATGGGAGATAACCCATATGGGAGAACACCCCCTGCAATGAAAAGGGGTGTGTGTCAAAAAGAGGTTTGAGGGACCAGCAGGTCATACATCTGGTTCACACATACAGGTTCATCTTGATAACTGCAGCACCCGACTGCAGCACGTGTGAATGCACCGTCACAGATCGCATGCTTAAGAGTTGCCATGCTGGATTGGAAAATGGCTTACCTGGTCCAGCACCCTGTTTACAATGGTAGCCAGAGGCACTGTGCCTCTGAATCCCAGAGATCCGATTCACCTACCACAGCTAACAGTAGCAGATCTATGCCACATGTCAGCTCAAGCCAGTGGCTGATGCTACATCTTCTGGCAGCGAGTTCCGCGAGGCTGTTGTACAAAATATCACTTTTTTTGGATCATCTTGAATCTACTGCCACACAGTTTCATAGAGCGGCCTCATGTCCCGGTATCATGGGAGACAAAGAAACATTTCTCTCTGTTTCCACATATAATTTTGCAGACATCTACCGTGTCATCCCTCAGTTGCCTTTCTGTCTAAACTGAAAAAGCCCCTGATGCTAAAGACTTGTCTTAGGAGTCTCTCCTTGCATCACCTCAATAGAGGATTGGCCGCAGGTCCACATGTTCAGCCGCCAGCCCTCTGGGGTCTCGCAACGTAGGAATGTTTGAACTGGCCACAGAGTCTAAGAACCAGAGGGCCACTCAATGGAAATTTCATCCCATGACCTAGCCCAAACTAGAGCATCCACTTGGGAAACCGTTTCCAAATGCTACAGAAGATGTGAAAAAACGGCACAGAAGGGCCGGCGCTCTACTGAGGCGCTCTAGACAACCTCTTAGGGGTTTACCAGTGTTGCCATGGCTTCCCCTACCTGGTCTCACTCCAGCCCTGTCACTCCCTGCCTTGTGAAGCCTACTTGAGAACCAGCAGGGGAAGGGGAGTGGAAGATGGGAAACGGAAAGAGACAGAGCCTGCCTTCTCTGGCAACAGTGGGAAATCAAACAGGATGTGCCCGGTGTCTAGACTGTGAGGTTGTACCTGAGGCAGTGTGGGAGAAGGAGAAGAAGAAGAGATTGGATTTATACCCCGCCCTTCACTACCCAATGGAGTCTCAGAGCGGCTTACAATCTCCTTTCTCTTCCCCTCCACATAACAGAGACCCTGTGAGGGAGGTGGGGCTGAGAGCTCTCTGGAGGACTGCTCTTTCAAGAACAGCTCTGAAATAACTTATGACTGACCCAAGGTCACACCAGCAGCTGCATGTGGAGGAGTGGGGAATCAAACCCGGTTCTCCCAGATTAGAGTCCGTGCTCTCAACCACTACACCAAACTGGCTACACCAGTCAGCTCTCTGTGTATTTCAGACGATGCATGCTAATTCCTCAAGAGCAGCTGTATCTTTTCCTCTCTACATCAACAGTGTGTCTAAAGTACAGACTTTCATTGGTTCGATAGTCATTCCTTCTCCGGGAATCTGGGGAAATGTTAAGGTGGTGAGGAAAAGCTAAGAGCCCTAGCAGCACCTTCACCAGGACTACAGTCCCCAAGATCCTTTGGGGAAAGCTGTGAGTGTTAACACAGTCTAAAACGACAGTTCTGGAGATGCCCGGAGAATCTATTGTTAGGCCCCCATCTGAACCACCAAAACTCAACCCAAATGTACACAAATGTGGGAGCTTCACAAAAACCCTGGTATTTAGGGAAAATTTCCTTGAATAGCTCTGTCAGCCTGGATCCCTTGAATCTACTGGAAGAGAGGCCAAAGATATTTTCAGATCTCCTTCTCTTGCCATCACTCCACAGATTTCTCTCTCCCCCCCCCCCCCCCCCACCTAGGGCTGCCAGCTCCAGGTTGGGAAATGCCTGGTTATTTGGGGGGCGGAGCCTGAGGAAGGCGGGGCTTGGGAAGGGATACAGACTTCAATGAGGCCTCGTCTTTCAAAGAAAATATCTTTAAGGTAGCACATAGGTGGTATTTATACCCCTCGCGATTGGCAAAGTTTTCTAAGTCTGTGACAAATATTTGTTGGAAATGTCAGCAAAACATCGGTACATACTTCCACATGTGGTGGACTTGTGCAAAAGCTAGGGATTATTGGGAGAAGGTTAAGAAAATGTTAGTAGAGGTGTTGGAAATAGAGGTACCTTTACAACCTGAAATCCTTCTATTAAATATGATACCAGAAATAGGAGGAAAGGGAAAAGTCTGTTGTTATATTGTATTACAGCGGCTAGAATTTGCTATGCCAAGTATCGGAAAACAGAAAGGATTCCAGGAAAGTTGGAGGTAGCTCAGAAATGGCTGGAAGTCGCTGAAATGGATAAATTGTCAAATGTGTTAAAAGGGAAAGACAAGGAGATAATTAATAAAAAATGGAAAAGGTTATTTGAATGGAATATTAAACAAAAAGGATAAGTGGAGATTAGGAAATCAGCAAGAGAAAAAAACATTAGGCTGTATGCTTGTCTGTGTTAACTGATCAGTATTTTATGTTATGTTCTGTTATGAAGGTGGGGAGTGGGTGTTTGGAAAATTAATAAAAAATATTTAAAAAAAAATGCCATGGCACAGAATCCACCTTCCAAAGCGGCTATTTTCTCCTGGTGAAATCTCTGTCCCCATGTGATCCTAGATCTCCAGCCATCACCAGGAAATTGGCATCCCTACCCCCATCCCTTACTGGAAGCCCCAATTGTCAGATTACCTGCTTTGGGAGGTTTAACACCAGCTCCTGGATACTGTAAACCTGTGCAACGCAAGAAAAGAAAGTCATAATTCTGTCACGAAAGGAAACTGTCTGCATGTGAGGGCTCTGGGCACTGAATGGGAGATGCAGTGGGGAAAGGGTTGCAACCAGCGTTCCCACTAAGCTGAGTTAGTGTGAGCTAGCTCACAGTTTTTTAGCCTCCAGCTCACCCATTTTTGTCTTAGCTCCGGAAGGATGTCTCCAGAGCAAACGAATTTATGCAGGAGCCCAATCGCTTGCTCACGACTTCAAAGCCAGTAGCTCACAAAGTAGAATTTTTGCTCACAAGACTCCACAGCTCAGCAGGAGCACTGCTTGCAGCTTTGGCATGGGAAATTCCTGAAGAGTTGGGGGTGTTGCCCAGGGAGGGCAGAGTTTGGGGAGTCAGCTCGGCCGGGATGTGATGCTATGCATCAAAGCCGCCATTTCCTCCTCAGTGGAAACTAATCTCTTTAGTCTAGAGATCAGTTGTAATTCGAGAACTCCAGGCAGCAACTGGAAATCGGCAACCCTAGCAGGAGGGTCTTATCTGAGCTCTAGGAAGCTGAATAGGGAAGGAACTTCTCGTTTACTTAGGTTAATTGATGTAATTGTTGAGACCCTCGGACTTGGGGGAAAGGTGGATGCTGGCATTTCAAAAGAAAAGCAGGAGGAAAAGGACTTGTGACAAAGTGGTATACGGCAGAACAACTACATGCCATCAAGTCGTAGCCAACTTACGGTGACCCCCTCTTGGGGTTTTCAAGGCAAGAGACATTCAGAGATGGTCTGCCATTGCCTGCCTCTGCACAGAGACCCTGGCCTTCTTTGGCAGTCTCCCACCCAAGCACTATCTGCGGCCAGCCCTGCTTAGCTTCCAAACTCTGATGAGAGTGGGCTAGTTTGGGCTCTGGGCTACAGCAACAGTACTAAGATGACCCCCGAGTCCTCATGAAAAAGACCAACAACGGTGGTCAGCCACGGCACCGAAGCAGAATGTCAATGTTCAGAATTCCAGAGGGGTCAGTCCGTTGTGGCCAAAATAACCAGGAGCTCAGTGGCACCATAAAGACTAACAAGATTCCATCCAGCATAAACGTCCGTGGGTCAGAGCTCTGGGTTTCAAGGGGCCACTAGACCCCTGTTCCTTTCTGCTCTCCAGCAGTGCTCCCTCTAAGCCGTGGAGTCTTATGAGCAAAAATTCTACTTTGTGAGCGACTGGCATTAAGGTTGTGAGCAAGCGATTTGGCTACTGCATAAATTACTTTGCTCTGGAGCCACCCTTCCTGGGCTAAGACAAAAATTTCTGAGCCGGAGGCTAAAAAACTGTGCGCTATCTCACACGAACTCAGCTTAGAGGGAACGCTGCTCTCCAGAGACCGTCTGCTTCTGAATGGCAGGTGCTGGGGAGGGCCACTGCCTTCCTGCCCTGGCTGGTGGAGTTTTTCGAGTTGGATGTTGAACCAGATGGATCATTGGGCCTGACCTATCAGGGCAACATCTTATGCTTCTCATGCAATTTAGGATCCGAACTCCAGAAAGCTCCTTTCACATTGTGTGATTGTCGACAGCAGCCACAGCTAGGCTGAAATAAGCCCAAGCACAGCTGGGAAGTGGAAGCTGGGACCGGTCTGGCTCTAGAGAGGCATCACAGGAGACTCTCCTTTGAAGCCAAGATCCATGACCTTCCTTTGGGCAGCTTCACACTTCAGGAGGCAGACTTGCTTTCTGCCTGCACACCTGTGTTTCCCTCTGCAAAAGCATCATGTCTGGATGAAACACAGAAACACGGAGCTGGAAGGGATCCCGAGGGTTATCTAGTCAATGCAGCACAATGCAGGACCCCAGCACAACGCAGGGAATCCACAGCTACCCCCCACCCCACATGTACAGTGTGAGCACACACCTTGAAACACCCATCTAGGAGCCCTGGCTGCACCAGGCTCATCAGATGTGTACAGTCTACATATGTTTAAAGATACGGGTACCTGAGTGTATGTCATTCACATATTATGCGTTTGCTATGGGAAACAATGGTGATCATGCAGAAAACACAAATTTGCCACGTGAAGTGTGAAGGTATTCTTGGGCTCTGCATCACACAGGCAGTTTGGCTATGGAGCTGAGCTGGCCCAATCCTTCATTAATCAACAAATTTAAGATAATTACAGAAAATGTTAATAAACTTCAATGGTTGCTGATGAATCTCATCATACTTGGAGGGAAAGACATTCTGAAGCTAATTCCCGTATCTTGATGACTGGAGCTTTGACTCTTGAAAGTGTATTATACCCTGGAAATCTTGTTGATCTTTAAGATGCTACTGGATTCGAATCTGGCTCTTCTACTGCAGACGGCTACCCACCTGGAATTACCTTCAAGCTAATTCTGAGTACCGTCCCCTTCCCCCCAAGCTCACAGTGTGAACATATTTGCTCCTGATTTGAGCATTTATGTTTAGCAGCCACTTTAGTTCCTAAAGAGATTTGTAAAACACTTTTCTAAAATCCAAAGCAGTATACAAAAGAATGCATCCTCAGTTTGTGATGCAGCTGGGTTTGGGCAGGAAGCCGATTGGAGAAATACAGGGTGTGAACGCCGCTCATGTCAGATTCATCTTTTTGGCGGGGAGGAGGTGTTCAGGTTCTGCAAAAATTCTATTTAGTTTTAATTCGTAATGCTTTAACTGTTTTTGTAAGCTGCCTTGGACCAGACGGGATATAAATGTCTTAAGGAATAAAATAATGTGTATAGTCTTCACATTCAACAATGAAGAGTCAAATGTCAAAAAATATGACCATGTTTTCTGACTTGCGCAGAAAGCTGTGTAATCCGCCTGGAGTCCCAATGAGAAAGACGGACTATAAATAACGTAAATAAAGAAATGCATAAATTGTAGGTTCAGAGACACGTTGGGATGCGCATGTTTTCTGTCCGTCTGGCTTGAGAAGGGAGTATGGGAAAAGTGAGAGCTCCCCCCCCCCCGGGGTTCCAGGAGATGCGCCTCTACACACCGGGAGTCAGCCCTCCAGCTCCCAGGCCTCCGAGTCCAACGCCCCCGTAACCGGGGACTCCGTATCCTCCTCGGCCGCCAAGGCCTGTGGAAAAACAGGCTCTGTCAGAAACCTTGCCTCAGCGCCCTGCACTGGAGGCAATTCCAAACCATGCTGCTGCTTAAAATGGAGGCTGAGCTGAGGGACTGGGCAGCTGTGGACGACTTCCCTTGCACTGGGAAGAATCGATGCCACTGATAGGCTTTTGGGATCACAAACAACAAGTGAAAGGGTTATCAGATCAATTACCCCGACACTAGGGTTGCCAGGTCCCCTCTGGCCACCAGCGGAGGATGGGGGGTGGGTAGGGTTGCTAGACCCAGGTTGGGGAAGTCCTGGAGATTTGGGGATGGCGCCTGGAGAGAACAGGGACTTCAGTGGGGTGCAGGGCCATACAGTCCAGCCTCCAAAGCATCCATTTTTTCCCCAGGGGAACTGATCTCTGTAGTCTGGAGGTGAGCTGTGATTCCAGGGGATTCCCAGGTCCCACCTGGAGGCTGGTGTCCCTACTTGACAACACCTGACCACAACGTGTCACACTGACCGAGTGCTTTCCCTAAGTACTCAAAGAGCTTTGTGCACAATTCTTACGTACAATCCTGCAAAGTAGGGCAGTGTTATTTGAAAGCACTGTGTGTGTGTGATGCTCAGAGAAACCAGGCCTCCCTCACACCGTTCTGGGAGCTCGTGGGTGGCCAAGGTTTGCACTGTGAGGATCCTAGCTCATGCTTTAAACCTCAATATCCATGGCAGGAGAACCAAGGGAGGCGCAGCCCCAAAGAAGAGGCCTCTGTTGGGAGGGAGACTTCACCTCCTCCCTTCAATCTATCCCAGTGCCTCCTCCTCTTAATGGGCATCCCACCAGGGATTGGTTTCTTAAGAAACCGGTGCTGGGGTTCCAGCTGGCTAACAATTCCCTCTCTCCAAAAAGCTGGAGCCATTCATTAACTCTGGAGTGTGGGGGAGGCCCGGTTGCTCAGGCACTCTGTTCATGCTCAGAGGTACATTGCTCCACATGGGGATTGCACGGGAGAGCTTGGTCTACTGTATTAGTGACAGGGCCATAACTCAGTGGCAGAGCATGTAGGTCTCAGGTTCTAAAAACAGAATCCCCAACCTCTCCAGTTTCAGGCACAAGGGGCGGGGAAAGATCAGGGCCACTGCTGGTTAAAGGAGACGAGGCTGAATTAGGGGGACTGACAGTCTGAGTGGGGACCGGGAAGCCATATATGGGGGGGGGGGGTTGGACCCAACAGACAACTGAGATGACATTCGGTGGCCTGTTCACCTCCCACTTCAGCTGGAAAGTTGGGGAGGGGCTGTGGCTCAGTGGCAGAGCCTCTGCTTGGCATGCAGAAGGTCCTGGGTTCAATTCCTAGCATCTCCAGTTAAAGGACCAGGCAGTAGGTGATGTGAAAGACCTCTTGCCCGAAACCCTGGAGAGCTGCTGCCAGTCTGAGTAGACAATACTGACTTGGATGGACCAAGGGTCTGATTCAGTTTAAGGCAGCTTCATGTGAGTTTCCTGTGAGGAAGCCATCCTGCACCACAGCCAGAGGTCGCACTGGGAACTCTGTCTCTGCCCTACAAACAGAATGCTCCGCCTGCACTGAAGGCCCCACCCTCCCAGGACTCCTAGCAACTGGTGTCCCTTCCCAAACCCACCCCCTTCTGTATCCCACAGACAACTGAGATGACATTCGGTGGCCTGTTCACCTCCCACTTCAGCTGGAAAGTTGGGGAGGGGCTGTGGCTCAGTGGCAGAGCCTCTGCTTGGCATGCAGAAGGTCCTGGGTTCAATTCCTAGCATCTCCAGTTAAAGGACCAGGCAGTAGGTGATGTGAAAGACCTCTTGCCCGAAACCCTGGAGAGCTGCTGCCAGTCTGAGTAGACAATACTGACTTGGATGGACCAAGGGTCTGATTCAGTTTAAGGCAGCTTCATGTGAGTTTCCTGTGAGGAAGCCATCCTGCACCACAGCCAGAGGTCGCACTGGGAACTCTGTCTCTGCCCTACAAACAGAATGCTCCGCCTGCACTGAAGGCCCCACCCTCCCAGGACTCCTAGCAACTGGTGTCCCTTCCCAAACCCACCCCCTTCTGTATCCGTCATACCTGGAATGCCGCCTCCACCCAGTCCAGCCCCTGGAACACCTGTTAGGGACAGGGAACAAAGTCAGAAGTGTGTACCCATTTTTCACTGTACTTGAGTTCATTCACAAGTTCAGAACAATGGATGCCCCCCCCCCCCGGGTTGAACAGGGACAGAGGATTCTTGTCTCACTGCAGATGCTAATTTTCTGCCCCCAGACGGTTCCCCTCTGCTCTGATCAAGTGGATTACAATGTGCATTTGTCCCTCTGCATCCTTTACGGGCATTCTCGGCAACACCCCTCCCACCTTCTGACTGGGATATAAAGACCCGGAGATCTCCATTCCTAATCATGTCTGACGAAGGCAGCTTTGACTCTGGAAAGCTCACACCCTGAAACCCTGGTTGGTCTCGTAGATACCACTGGACTCAAACCTATCTTTTCTACTACAGACCAACATGGCTACCCTTTGGAACTGTTTTTCACTGATGCAGATCCGGGGTTGCTGTCCATGGCTCTGCATTCTAATCCTATCTTCCACTGATGGAGGCAGAGGTCCATCAGTGGCTATTAGCCACAAGGTATAGATAGGGGCTCTGGGGCAAGTGATGCTCTGTCTTCTTGGTGCTTGGGGGGGCCAACAGTGGGAGGGCTTCTAGTGTCCTGGCCCCACTGCTGGACCTCCTCATGGCACCTGGTATTTTTGGCCACTGTGTGACACAGAGTGTTGGACTAGATGGGCCATTGGCCTGGTCCAACATTGGCGTCTCTTATGTTCTTATGTCTTATCTCCCTTTCTGGTTGAGGGACGGGCAGTCAGGTGGCCTTCACTAGCGGTACAGTGAAACCAGTCCTCTTGCCTGGCAGACTTGGGGTGCCGTTAATAGAAACAGACAAATAGGAGCTGTTTTCGGCAGGCTCAACTCGTGGTTGAGAAAGGACGCTGGGAAAGGAGAATTCCCTGCCAGTTCGGGACCTTGAGTTGATTCAGAGGGGTGTGTAAGGTGCCATCTTGGACTTGGCTTGTTAAGTTACTGGACCAGAAACGATCTCTGCAGCCTCTTAGGTTCCAAAACTCTGCTGGATCCATCCCCCCTTTTGAGGACAGGGTGGCCAGAACCGCACAAGGTGTTCTGATCCCACATACGTACCATATTTCGGGGGCTTGGCTCCGGGCTGTGCTCCAATCTGGGGGATCCCTGTAAGATGTCGAAAGAAATAAGTCCTGTCAGAATGCCTGTTGCCTCGAGCGCCCCTTCAGGCTTGCCCTCACAGTCAGCCATCTTGATCTATGGGTCCAGGGCTTTGCGAATGCGTGCCTCGTAATCAAAGATTCGCAAGTGAGGAGGATCTGAGCACCAAGATTTATTTATATAGAACATTTTGATGAACAGGTCCGTTTAGAAGGCTGCCGACAAAACCACTGGGGAAAACCACCATACTGCAAATTAAAACTCCAAAGCAGTCATCAAATCGAAACTGTTGGAACAAACTGCTTTAAGCTAACTCGCTGTAAGGCGAAATAAATCAGCTTGGCAGTTTTTCAGTCATCGGCAGGACCAAAAAGTCTTTGCGAAATCAGAACCAGATGCCTGAGAAAACGGGGCAGAGCAGGCCCCGTTTAGGTAGGGAGTTTCAAGGTGCCGCACCAGAGAAGACCCTGTCCTGTCTCCTGACCCACTGCACTGCAGACAGTGTGGGGACCTGGAGCCAGAAGGAAGATCTTTGTCAACCATGGGTAAGTTCATATGAGAGAAGGCAATTCTTAAGGGACAGCAAAAGAACCAGTTACCTGCACCAGGTATGCCCCCTACACCAGGTACGCCTCCCACGCCAGGTACGCCTCCCACGCCGGGAACGCCTCCCACGCCGGGAACGCCTCCAGCACCTGCAGAGAGATTCAAAATTTTGGAGGTTTTAATTTATAAAACAAAAGGTGTGGAAGTAATCCACTCTGATACAGAAGCCTGGCGGATGGTGATCTTTCCACATTGCCAAGGAAGGGGCATGACCCTCATCTACTGTCCCTAGCTCTTTTATAACAATTAAGCTCTTCCCGGATCACCGTCACACTGGAAGAGGACAGCTCTAACCCCATCACGGGCTCCTTGTCCCCTCTCCAGTCTCTAAACCAGTAAAGGGTCTGGCTGGCTTTGCTCGCATCAACGGGCATCCTACTCTGTGCTTTTTTGCTGAACACGTGCCTCGAAATCTCCATTTTGCATTCACCCAGGAAAAACAGCTGTGGCCAGCTGCGTGGTGCAGAGGGCTAGGACCAGAAGAGGGGCGCTCCCCGAGGAAAAGCCGGGGCAAAGGAGTTGGGGGCAAAGGGGTACAAGCCAGACTCACCGTATTTTGCTGCTTTAGCTGCTGCTGCTGCTGCTCCGAGCCCAGGCACTGAAACGGGAATGAAAGAATACATCATGGCAGTTCAGACGAGGGGTCCCCAACTTGGCGCCCATGGGCACCATGATGCCTGCCAGCCCCTTCCCTGGTGCCCACCAAATGTTCCTAGGAAATGGGGCTTTTGCCCAGCAAGCCACTAGAGATCTGATTGGCTGTGCAGATTTTTAAAAACGTTAGTTTGGCACCACAAAAGTGACAGCCTGCCTCTCTCCCAGCATCTGGTACTTGCAGATATGCTGCCTCTAAACATGGAAGCTCTGTACTTTACAAGTAGAGTTGAAGGCCTCTGTTGGGAACGAACCAAAGCCTTTAACTCGTCCATCCATGTGTGTGGGTGAATGAGTGCATGCAGGGGGTTACTTTAACCAGGGCTTCTTTTGTAAAAAAAAAGCCCAGCAGGAACTCATTAGCATAATAGGCCACACCCAACAGCAGAAACTCATTAGTATATTAGATCACACCCCTGAAAGCACAGCTCAATAGCATATTAGGCCACACCCCCTTGTTACCAGCCACACCCACCTTTTGCTTGTTATTGTTTACCTTGTTTGTTGTCAAAACTTCTTTGCATGTTAGGCCACACACCCCTAATGTAGCCAATCCTAATGAGTTTCTGCTGTTGGGTGTGGCCTATTATGCTAATGAGTTCCTGCTGGGCGTGGCCAGCTCAGGAGCCAGCCGGAACTCCGTTCCTGTGTGTTCCTGCCCCAAAATAGCCCTAACTGCAAATTAAGGGTCCACGTTAATTTTTGAGGCTATTTCATTTCTGATGTGGTCCTGCAACGGGACAGGAAAGAAAATACTAAGGAAAGGTTTGGAGAATGCAAGCAAACTTTGGGCATCCTGATCTGAAACGCCTCTTTCCTCTCCTCCCACGCCTTTTTCTTTTCTTTTCTTTTGTTCGTGTACAGAATCGGATCATCTCATTCGATGAAGTGTTCACGGAGAATCCCAATCACTGAATCACAGAGTTGGAAGGGTCCATGCAGGCCATCTAGTCCAACCCCCTGCTCAGAGTTCCTGGGAACTCAGAGGTTATGGACGACTCTGAGATATTTCAGCTGGTCCTAATAAAAAAAAGTATGACGCTGCTGTTCCCCCCCCCCCATGGATCCACGTGTGACCGATGAGCTTTTGTCTCATTCCAATGACACGCAGCAGATTTTGTTTATTGGCACTGCGGTCCTAAACAGAGTTACATCCAGATTCAACAGGCATGGAAGGGTGCAACTCTGTTTACGACTACCCTGCCAGAAACGGGTACTTGGCTTCATGTTTTGGTATTGCCCCAGTGGATTTAATTGCAGGGACTGGTGGGCCATGTGGTCTTTTCAGAGACGCTGTCCCACCAGCCCCGATTTTTTCACTCAAGAGCTCCTGATAAGAGTCACAAGAACCCCCCCCACCTCCAGGATTCCACAGAAGGGGGGGGGGAGACAAACACCCTGCATTCCGTTCCTTTATGGTCATGGAATTCCCCCTGGATTCTGGTTTCACTAGGGAAATTTCTAATGCTAAATCCAGAATAACAACAACAAGAAGAAGATGAAGAAGAGTTGGTTTTTATACCCTGTTTTTCTCTACCCCGAGGAGTCTCAAAGCAGCTTACAATCACCTTCCCTTCTCCCAACAGGCGCCTTGTGAGGTAGGTGGGGCTGAGAGAGTACTGAGAGAACGGTGACTGGCCCAAGGTCACCCAGCAGGCTTCATGTGGAGGAGGAGCGGGGAATCAAACCTGATTCTCCAGATTACAGTTCACTGCTCTTAGCCACTACACCACGCTGGCTTAGACCATGCACAGCTTGCCACAGCTAGCTCATTAGATCTTCACTCCCCCCCACAGACACAAGTTAATGATGCACAGATGTGCATTTATAAGACACTATGAGAAAGCAGTCTTGCTTAGATTGTATGCACAGATGCATCCAGATTTCCTTTTCTGTACGTATAACCACAGACCCAATAAACTGAGCACACCAGACTGCATGTGCAAACGCTCTGTACAAAATGCAGAAATCAAAGCACGCACAACACTGCGTAGTATTCCTATTGCATCAGTTATGCTTTGGAAACAAGACCGGGCAATTTGGAACTCCAACATCCAGGGAGAGATTCAGATGGAGAGAATTTTGGAACAACGCCTACCTGGAAGACTGTTTGAAAATCACAGTGATACACGGTAGTACTCTTAAGCAATGCGCAGGGTTGTGGCCCTTGGATCTCTTCCACAAATCTTATTGTGTCTGAGCATCTTGCATCAGGGAAAGGGTCCTTCCACTGGAAGAAAGGGCTTCCACTGCAGGAACAGATCCAGGGATGGCAACCCATGAATTGTTAGATTTACCACAAATGCATTTGGAATGAAAAACTGGGGGCCTTCTTGGTGGTGGCCCCCTTGGTTGTGGACCTCCCTGCTCAGGGAGGCTCAACTGATGTTCATTTCATTCCAGAGCTTTCACTGAGCGAGCTTTTCAACTGGGAGGGCTGGTTTTACAACCTTGCTAGCATTACTAATTTTGTGTTGGACGGTAATCAGGTACTACCAACCAGCTTGGCACCTCTGCTCCAAGAAAGTCTAGAAATGTGGAAGATGAAATAGAAGGAAAGAAAGAAATGCCACAGGCAACAAGCACCACCACAACAGAACACATGTAGGGCTGCTAACCTCCAACGCCGCCAACTCCGACACCGGGCACCAGGCCGCCAACCCCTCCGACGCCAGGTGCCAGGCCGCCAACTCCTCCGACGCCGGGCACCAGACCTCTTGCTGCAGCAGCTCCTGTTTGATTAAAGCACACCTTTAACAAAAATAACAACAACAAAAATAACAACAGCAAAAATAACAACAACAAAAATAACAACAACAAAAATAACAGCAACAAAAATAACAACAACAAAAATAACAGGTAACAGCCTGGGAACTACTGTGACACAAGGTCAGCAAGCATCTGTATGCACTTTTATTAAGGCTACAGAAGAAGTCAAAATGTGCCCCAAAGAACTGACATTCTAAGGCCTGCAAAGGGAGTCTAAAGAGGGCACCTCTCTTCTCTTGACGCCTCACCAAGGGCCGGGCTTCCCAGTCTTGTAGGAAAGGGAAAGGGCGGCGTGATCGATTGCACTTGCAACACTGGCTGTTCTTTTATTTCTTTTAGGCAGTATCTGCCAGGCTGCTGTTCCTCTCCTTCTTTTCTTCTTTTCCTACCCTAGGTATTGCTGCCAACTCCAGGTTGGGGAGATCCTGGAGATGTGGGGGTGCAGCCCTGGCATGGTGGGGTTTGGGGAGGGAAGGGAACTCAGCAGAGTAGAGTGCCATAAAGCTCACCCTCCAAAGCAGCCATTTCCTTCACGGGAAGTGATCTCTACAGACTGGGCAACAGTGGTAATTCCAGGAGATCTCCAGGCCCCAGCTGGAAACTGGCAACCCTAATCCCTAGGCCGGACGGGGCACCTGCACAGTCAGCCTCTTACTTACCGTATTTAGCTGCCTTGGCGGCTGCTTTTGCTGCTCCAGGACCTCCTGGTACCAACCCTAAGAAGAAGAAGAAGAAAGGAGGAGGAGAGTAGAAACCGCCTATCCTAATTCCATCGAGTGCCCCCGCAACCCATCCCCGCCTTGTCTTCACTGGCCAGATGGGAAAAGGCCTGGCAAATGTCTGTGGCATGTCTAAACCTCAAAGGGAAAGTACAAAGAGAGAATCACGGGAACGAAATAAAAGAGGAAAGCAAAAACCAAGACTGAATTTTACGAATATACTATTGTATAACCCTTTTAAAGGCATCATAAAGTTCCATTCACAATATATAGGTCCATGCAGTCATAGATAACAGATGCCAACTATACTACACAGTTAGTTACAGTGGAAATCACTTTGGAGGCCTCCAGCCCCAAACCTCAGTTCAGAAGGATCCAAGTGCAGAAAATTCCAGAAGACTTTGATCAATCCGCAAGACTGTGATTAGTACCCAGTAAAGTGCTTGTCAAATATTACTGTCTTGTTCTTGAGTAAATCTATCTTGAGATTCTTAAGGTGCTTCTTGAAAATTTAAAGTGCTTCGTGCTCCATGCCTGTTGTATCCATCAATATCCAAAATATAGAGGTGCAATAATCCATCCAACGGAATTTGCCAGCATATGTACTTTCCTCACAGATGGAAAATTACATTTTACCAATCCACAACAGCAAAGCACTCAAACCATGTAAGAAGCAGGTCTCCATCCTGGACTAGATGGAACACTGGTCTGATCCAGCATGGCTCTGCCTATTATGGAAATACCCAAATTTAGTTGACAAACAAAAGGAATCATCGACTGGAGAAAAATTATTTGGGAAGAGACTGTTCTCATGGGCCTTCCTGGTAACCCACTAGGTAATATTATCAACTTTGGCTTCTGTTGGCTATTTCCTGGTACATCAATATCCAGTTTTGTTAATATCACGATTGCTACAAATTTCATCCGCTCTTGGCCTTTTAAGTGATCTTTGTGTTCCATTATGGTTGGGGTAACACTTGATCAACTACTGGGTTTCCTGTTTTCAAATGGAAGCTGCCTTAACCATCTGTTTTTCTGTTTTCAAATACTGTTTTTCTGTTTTTCTGTTTTCTGTTTTTCTGTTTTCAAACCATCTGTTTTCAAATGGAAGCTGCCTTAACCATCTAACGGAATTTGCCAGCATATTTACTTTCCTCACAGATGGAAAATTACATTTTACCAATCCACAACAGCAAAGCACTCAAACCATGTAAGAAGCAGGTCTCCATCCTGGACTAGATGGAACACTGGTCTGATCCAGCATGGCTCTGTCTATTTTGGAAATACCCAAATTTAGTTGACAAACAAAAGGAATCATCAACTGGAGAAAAATTATTTGGGAAGAGACTGTTCTCATGGGCCTTCCTGGTAACCCACTAGGTAATATTATCAACTTTGGCTTCTGTTGGCTATTTCCTGGTACATCAATATCCAGTTTTGTTAATATCACGATTGCTACAAATTTCATCTGCTCTTGGCCTTTTAAGTGATCTTTGTGTTCCATTATGGTTGGGGTAATACTTGATCAACTACTGGGTTTCCTGTTTTCAAATGGAAGCTGCCTAGTGCAGGGGTCTTTGAGAACTTTAACATTAGCATACTGGTTTGTGTTATTTAAAAGGCATTACTCAACTTTGGTTGTGGATTTTACCTTGGACTAACACAGCTACCTGCAAACACAAGAGTCTTTTGTTATTCTAGACCTCATGGTTGCCCTGGGAGGGTGAATGGAACCTCCCATCTTTTGAATCACTGCAGAAACACAACACTGAGCCAAGACATCACTACCTGCACTGGTTGCCATACCCTGATGACATACCTCCAGTTCCAATGCCACCGGGTGCCACACCACCAGGTACCACGCCACCAGGTGCTACACCAGGAACAGTTCCAAAGCCAGGTGCTACCCCAGTCCCTGAGGAAAATGTAGTTATTTATTTTAAAATTATCGACAAATCACCTTTCTTCAACCAGTTTCAGGAGGGTAGCCATGTTGGTCTGAAACAGAAAAGCTAGATTTAAGTCTATTAGCACCTTAGAGACCAACAAGAGTCTAATTAAGGGAGCTTTGACTCTTGAAAGCTTATACCCCCAAAATCTCACTGGTCTCTAAGGTGTTACTGGACTTCTAGCTCTTTCTTCAACCAGTGGACCTAAGGCCCAAACATAAGGTCAAGTTAAAAAGGAATGCAGTAACTTATCTAACACCTTTCTAGATTGTCACACCAAAAGGGACAGAGACTGGGACAATCAGAAGGCTAGATTGTATTGCCTTCCTTTTGAGGGCAGGAAGACTCCAAGAAGGGGATGAACTCTCAAAGAGGAGATTATAAATTCTCAGGAAGAAGCTCTTGACTTTTGTCCAGGAAAGTAATAGTCATGAAGGACTAAACCTTTACATCAGGACTCCATCGTGACCATGTGTTGAGGGACAATGATCAGAAGTCTCATCTCTGAGAGCTAAGATTATGATGGATTTTGAAATGCTGCAACTTCAAGAATTATTAGCCTATCTTAATTAGACATTGGCTAGGGTAAGTATAGTGTTCAAGGTTGAGAGGACTGCATGGTTTCACCTTTTCTTTACATTCTTGCTTAGGACTGATGCTTGAACAGATCATGTGTTCTTTTTTTTTTTTTTGCTGTTTACGAAACTTGTATTTTGAATGCTCAGAGCCTGGTTTATGCAAAGACACCATATCTATTCAGTCCTCAGGGCTTTTCTAAGCTTCCAGAACCTGAGGGAATGGGGCTTGCAAGCCCATTCCATCACAGGTATGATTTCTTATAATTATCTGGGTGCTTGGCTTTTATTGTGAGCAGCCTCGAGCAGGTCTTGAGAAGTAGCATACAAATTTTCTAATCAAATAAGAAATGGGTCAGATGGCGCACATAAGGAACGTAAAGGAAAATCTTAATATTTATATTTTACAGTAATAGTTGTGGAAGTTGTGGAAAAGTGGGATCAGCTGCCTAGGGAGGTGGTGAGCTCCCCCTCACTGGCAGTCTTTAAGCAGCAGCTGGACAAACACTTGTCAGGTATGTTCCAGACTGATCCTGCATTGAGCAGGGGGTTGGACTAGATGGCCTCTGTGGCCCCATCCAACTCTGTGATTCTATGTATGCACAGAAGATCGATTCAGCTTCTGCCCTTTGGAATCCCATGGATCTCTCCCTGTCTGGACTTAAATCAATGAAACAGAAGCATCAATTACTCCAAGCTGAGCATAACAGTAAATTTCAGGCCAGCCTCATCTGGTTCGTTTGCATTACAAGACTATCCATAACAATCCTGTGAGTGACAGATAAGTGGGCCATTCAGCTCACCATATGCTGCTGCTTTAGCTGCTGCCTTTGCTGCTGCTGCCGCCGCCGCCGTCCCTGGAGCCACACCTGAAGGTACATACAAAAGACATGGTCAAGAAGCAGGACAGAATTTGTCCCATCAGGGGACACGTCTTCTTAATCTAACTCACCAGGAACACCACCTGGAGCCACACCTGGAAAGCCACCAACACCTGGTACTCCGCCTGGGACCCCACCAACGCCTCCGACTCCACCAACACCTGGGACCTGACCTGAAACAAAAGAGGTGAAATTGGAGGGCAAGCTTGTTCTGAATGGGCTTGCTAATAACTTTTGTAAAAAATGTTCTTATATTTTAAAGCCAACCCAAACAGGGAAAAAAACATAACAATGGTGGCAAGTCTACACTTAAGCCTCTATAAAAAGCTTCCTATTATCAAAAAATATGTCCATGCACAGTTCTTGTCTGTATGCCATAGGCTCAAATGTTAATAAAGCTGTAAGGTCCTCAATCCACTGAATTACTGGTGTGGGCATTTATCTTTCCAGTGACATAATATAGGTCTTTTAGCTACAGCAAGAGCACAGAGGCTCCAAGCAAACAGTTGAAAAGTACATAAAAGCATCCTCAAAGATCAATAAATGTTCTAATGCAAAACTGATATAAGTAATTACTTCTTTCCAAAAAGACCGAATAACTGAACAGGCCCAAAGCATATATTTAAGAGATGCATCTTGTAAGTTACAATACCAGCAATTAGACACCTTACTTAGTCCTTTAATGAAAAGATGCTGTGCAGTCCAGTGTATCCTAAATATATATATTTTTATTCAATAAATTGTTGCGCGATGGCAATAGAAACCACAAGTACAAGATTTAGGGCCAGATCCCTTAGTATTGGCAAAATAGGGTGATCTAGCTCCTCATTCCATTAATTTCTGCAAGTTCACATATCATATGTATTAATTGGCATCAATGATTTATAAACAAATATTTTTCTTCCTTGATTCAGAGAGAGTTTCCGAGAGTAATGGAGATTCTGAAGCACTTAGTGCTGCAGGGACATATTTAGATAACAACAGCTGTCGCAGTTGTAAACACTGCCATTCAACAGAGGTTGACAGATCATATCTAGACCTCAGCTGAGAAAATAACAAAAAAATTTCATCATAGTCTATTAATTGGTCCAAAGTAACTCCCCCCATCTGTCCTAGCCTCCCATAAAAAAATTCTTCCCAATTTTTAAATCTCGAAGGGCCCATAATGTTCATTTAGCATGTGAAAATGAGTTGACCTTATATTGTCATGACACTGCATGCCATCATTCTCTAACTGCAGAAACTGCAGGTGGAACAGGATCTATCTTAGCATTTATCACCCTTAATGCATTCCATTTGAAGAGCGGACCCAGACAAGAAGTCTCCAAAATAGCCCAACAGAGAGTCCAGTCAAGAGGAGTGATCAGCAGTGGTCAGCACAAGTTAACGAACATGCCTGATGATATAAACTAAGATCAGGAAAACCAAATCCTCCCTCATTAAATGGAGTTACATCCACTTTACAGAAAACGGAGGCTGTAAGGACCAGTGTTCCCTCTAAGCTGAGCTAGTGTGAGCTAGCTTACAGTTTTTTAGCCTCCGGCTCACACATTTTTGTCCTAGTTCAGGAAGGATGGGGCTCCAGAGCAAACTAATTTATGCAGGAGCCGAATCGCTCGCTCACAGCTTTAATGCCGGTAGCTCACAAAGGAGAATTTTTGCTCACAAGACTCCACAGCTTAGAGGGAGCATTGGTAAGGACCCCACATACATTTCCAAAATCCAGCCATGGAGATTTGCCATTGTTCATATTGATTTACATTCATTATCACTGCCAATTTCATCCACACACAAAGGTTCAGTAAGAACGTGTTGTTGAGTAACATCTCAAGGTGAAAAAAAAATGCTTCTGTATCTCTCCCAAAGGATTCTTTGCCTTTACTGTAGAATTCAGATCAGAACTCATAAAACGGTAAATTTGTTTCAGTAGTGGCAGTACATATTTTATTCTTCTCATTCTTCATCAGAGGAATATAATTCTTTTTCTTTTGATATCTTAAATAGTGTGATAAGATTTTACATGTTCTCTCACCACCTGCCCTATATGACAGGCATGAACAAGTTAAAGCGTACTCTGCTTTTGCTGACAATATGTTATTGAGCTTGTATTTAACTTTTCTCAGTTCCCGATAGCGACCCAGTGTGGGAGATACAGAAAATTGACTTAACAAATATTTCAACCTGTTTTTCAAAGTTGTTTCTTCCCCTTCTCTAAGTTTCTTCTTCTTGTGAGAAGCATATGCAATAATCCTTCGTCTGATAAAAGCTTTCCAAGCATCCCATTCAATAGCATGAATACCACCTGGTCCTTGGTTGATACTAAAATATTCTGATAATTCAGACATCATCTGAGTTTTAAAAGTTTCATTGGTAAGAAGAGAAACATTAAGCCACAGTAGACCAGGTGCTGTAACCCAATCTGGAAAACAAAGGGCTAGGAACCTGGGTGTGGTCAGAAATAATAATTATATCCATATTACAGGCTATATTCTGGGGCATCGAAGGAGCCAAAACAAGAAAATAATCTGATCAGAAGCAATAGTGATGCAAAGAAAACAGAAGTATAATCTCTGTCCCTTTAGTGCAAAATATGCCAAGGATCAATCAAACCCAGTTCAGCTATATAAGCTCTAAGTGTAGATCTCACCAAAGAATATTCTTTGCATGGGGGTATACTTAAATCTAGAACTGTATGTAGTATTTCATTAAAATCTCTCCCAAAGCACAGATAATCATATGTAAAATTTACCAGGTGGCTGAAATACTGATGACACATATCTGAAGAGTCCGTATTTGGACCATACACATTAATCATAACAATAACAGAATCAAAGCTTTTCACTACGAAAATAATAAAGAAAATGTTTCAGTCTATTATCATTTGTTGTCCTGAAAAGAAATCAATTTATATATCAATATAGCAATGTGTTAGTTAGTTTGTTAGTTGTATCTGTAGTTAGTTAGATGTATCTGTAATATCTCCAACCAAACTCTACACAGATAATTCTTATTGTTTGCCTTTATATGAGTTTCTTGTAAAAAAGCCACATCATCAGAGCTTTCAGTTTAGAAATAACCTTTTTGTGCTTAGTAGCACAACATCTGAAAATATCACACTGAACATAAAGCTTGAAAATAATGTATTTAATCAACAATGCCCAATTCCCCAATCTCAGAAAAGCTGCAGCAAGGAACTAAGGCTTTACATCAGGATTAAATCTTTACATGTTGACCATGTGTTGAAGGACTCTGAAATGCCACAACTAGTCTATCCTAATGAGGCAGAGTTTAGGACAAGTATGGAGTTCAGGGTTTAGAGGACTGTGCGTTTTCACCTTTTCTTTACATCCTTGCTCAGACTAATTCTTTTAAAGATCATGTGTACTCTTTTGATTGTTGTTTATGAAACTTGTATTTTGAATGCTCAAGGCCTGATCTCTGCAAACACACCATGCGTATTCAGTCTTCACAGCTTTTGCAAGAGAATCTGAGGGAACAGAACTTGCAAGTCCATTCCATCACAGGTATGATTTGTTTTAACTGTCTGGGTGCTTGGCTTTTATTGTTGTGAATTGCCTCAAGCAGGTCTTGAGAGGCAGCATATTAATTTTCTAAACAAATAAAAAAGGTCACATGGAGCATGTAAGGAATGTGTGCATAGAACATCGATTCTACTTCTGCACTATGGAATCCCATGAAACTCTCCTTGGCTGGACTTAAATGAAAGGAACAGGAGACTCAGTTACTCAAAGCTGAGTGTAACAGTGAATTTCAGGCCAGCCTTGTCTGGTTCATTTGCGTTACAAGACTACCCACAGCAATCCTGTGAGTGACAGATAAATGGCCCATTCAACTCACCATATGCCGCTGCTTTAGCTGCTGCCTTTGCTGCTGCCGCCGCCGCTCCTGGACCAGCACCTGCAGGTAGATACAAAAGACACGGTCAAGAAGCAGGGAAGAATTTGTCCAGGTAGGGGACACATCTTCTTATCCTAACTCATCAGGGATAGTACCTGGAGCCACACCTGGAAAGCCACCAACCCCTGGGACTCCACCTGGGACCCCACCAATGCCTCCGACTCCACCAGCACCTGGGACTTGACCTGGAATAGAAGAAGTGAAATTGGAGGGCAAGTTTGTTCTGAATGGGCTTGATAAATAAATAAAGTTAAATAAAGTCCTAATTTTATGAAGATATCTACAAGGTAAAAGGAAAAGAACTGCATGTAATATTGTTACCTAAAGACTGTAACTATATGATAACAATAAATTTTAATAATAATAAGTTTTAACAAGTTAATCATTAATATATCTTTGGACTTGGACAGATGGGAAATCGTAAACCTTTGTTTGTGGGGTAAAGAAAATACACTCAAAATGAACATCACAGCTTGGATTATGTGTGTATTCTAACATAAGTAATGACATCTGGGCACCACCAAAAATGCCCGTCGGCAAATGTGTGCATATAAAGTGCTGTCAAGTCACAGCCGATTTATGGCGACCCCAGCAAGGGGCTTTCAAGGCAAGTGAGAAGAAGAGAGGTGGTTTGCCAGTGCCTTCCTCTGCAGAGTCTTCCTTGGTAGTCTCCCTTCCACGTACCAACCTGCTTAGCTTCTGAGCTCTGACGAGATTGGGCTATACCATGCCGCCTTCCCTCCCGCATCAGTAAATTCAATCCATGATATATTGTCTCCCAATGGCATCACCTCAGGTTTTGTTCCGTTAATCGAACAGTCAGACAAATCACCAAAAGTTTTAATTATGTTCATTAATACAGGAATGCAAGACTGGGGCTCCAAACTGAACACTAAAAGACCACCTGCATAAAGAACAATTCTACATTCCGAAGAGTTATGTACGAAGCCATGAACTGTTACTATTTCGTCTGATAGCATAAGCCAGAGGTTCCAAACACAGATCAAAAATAAGAGGAGGAAGAGGACAACCTTGTCTAGTGCCCCTCTCAGGTGGCAATCTTTTCCAAAAACTTTTGGAAGGAAAGCCACACAGCAATTCTGCAATCGATAGATAAATGGGTTACTTGGCTCACCATAAGCTGCTGCTTTAGCTGCTGCCTTTGCTGCTGCCGCTGCTGCCGCCGTCCCTGCACCTGCATACAAAAGACATG
The DNA here is from genome assembly GCF_001447785.1 of Gekko japonicus. Taxonomy (NCBI): domain Eukaryota; kingdom Metazoa; phylum Chordata; class Lepidosauria; order Squamata; family Gekkonidae; genus Gekko; species Gekko japonicus. Next base: position 639,021 of record NW_015167538.1, on the reverse strand, counting down.
GTCAAGATGCAGGGAAGAATTTGTCCAGGAAAGGGATGCATCTCCTTAGCCTAACTCACCTGGGACAGTGCCTGGAGCCACACCTGGGAGGCCAGCAACACCTGGGTAGGCGCCCGGGATCCCGCCAACACCTGGGTAGGTGCCTGGGACTCTTCCAACACCTGGGACCTGACCTGAGACAGAAGAGGAGAAACTGAAGAGCAAGCTTTGTTCTGAATAGGCTCTATAAGAACTTAACCTTGACCCCATCAGTTTGGCTGATCTCACTGGGCATTTGCAAGCCAGGATAAGGCAGGACGTGCGGAACATGTTCAGCATGATGATTCACTGTTGCCAATATCAACCCACTCTCGTCCATCGAGTCTAGCGCAGTGTCTCCAAAATTTTGTGCTCGGGGCGAGACGACTGTGCCAGGAGATGCAAGGCAATTATAAGTGTGTGCTCTAATTAAGCCCAAGGTGTCCGCCCGCAGACAAAAGCACCTGCCATGTCTCTACATGATTCCCTGTCCTGCTTCTTACCCAGCTTCGGAGTCCTGCATACAATTGCCCCCCCCCCCGGCCAAACCGCCCAGAGCCTTACCATACTTGGCTGCTTTGGCTGCTAGTGCTGCGGGAGTTGCAACTCCTGGTGGGGGCAGAGAAAAGAAGCGATAGAACAGACAGGATTTAATGATAACCACGTGACCAGTTTGAGATGCACACCAAGAATCTTCAGATCTGAGTCCCATACTGAGTCCCATAGCACCTTGGAGACCAACAAGGTTTGGGGAGTATAAGCTTTCAAGGGCCAAAGCTCCTTTCGTCAGATACGCCCTGACTTGGATGGCCCAGGCTAGCCCGATCCCGTCAGAGCACAGGATCTAAGCGGGGTCAGCCCTGGCTACTATTTGGAAGGGTGACCTCCAAGGAATACTAGGATTGTGACGCAGAGGCAGGCAGTGGCAAACCACCTCTGAAATGGCTCTTGCCTTAAAAACAAGTCTAGCTCACCACCTAGTGGTGCATAATGCTAAAAAAGTGGAGGCGGAGCCAGAAGGTATGAGGACGCAGAGGTGCAGGCGCGGCAGAGCCTAAAGGACAGAGCCGGAGCCACGCCGACGCAATCTGCGCGACAGGTGGGCCCGCCGGGAAAAAAGCCGACTCCGAAGACCACCTGAAGAAACAGACGAGAGAAGCCAAGCCGAAGCTGAGCCGAGCTGAAGGAACAACAAGCGAATCCCACCACTGGGTGCCGGTAGGCAGTCCCCGCCCCTGACCATGTGTGTGCCCATAGATAGGGATAATGAAATATGTAAGCTGCTCAGAGACCCCTTGGGGGGGTTTGAGCGGGGTATAAGCTGAATGTATAATGATAATAATAACAACAACAACAACAACAACAACTTCTGGCTGCCGGACCATCTTAGGATCTCCTGGCTATACTACACACACAATGCCATAAGATAATAAGAATAATAATGGTCAGATATGTGACAAGATCCGCTTGAAGGCTCATACCCCCCAAATCCTGTTGGTTTCAAAGGTGCGCCTGGACTCGAACCTAGCTATTCTACTGCAGACCAACACGGCTACCCACCTGAAACCAAGAATCTTTGTCGTCACTCATGACAACAAGGGTCTGTCTGCTTCGCTCCTCCTATCTCAGAAATAGAAATCCAACAGCCAAGAACTTTAGGAAGCTCAAGAGAAGTGTGGAGAATATCACAAAAGATATATAAAATTTGTGGCAGAGTATAAATTTTCGTGAGTCACAGCTCACTTCTACATCTGAAGAAGTGAGCGGTGACTCAAGAAAGCTCATACGCTGCCACCAGTCTTGCTAGTCTTTAAGGTGCTACTGGACTCTTGCTCTTTTCGACTGCTGCAGACAGACTAATGTGGCTACCCATCTTTGTTTTTTTTAAAATAGTTTTTATTATTTTAGGATAAACAGCATACAACCAACTATAACATAACATTTTAGCATAGTAAACATACAAGGAATCTGAACAACCTTGTAATCAAAATATTCGGCAATGTTAAAATTTTCACATTATATGTAGATTTATTAACACAGAGGACAGTCGCACAAAAGTTTAACTCTGTATACAAATTCAGAAGAAAAGTAAGTCTTTGTAATACTTGTTTTTAGGAATAACCCTATGTTTCTACCCATACCTATGGCTACCCATCTTGATCTATAAAAGATATATGTCTGAGATCTTATGTTCTTAGGGTTCTGGTGGGAAATCACTGGGGTTAGAGCCTCATCCTTCTGCACATCACTGACCCAGAGCATCTCCTCTGTGTTGGCAGTGGATAGCACATGGAGTCTGCTTCCCATATGCATGGTAAGGCCAGTGGGCAGACTTATGTTCTGACATTTGGTGGGGCTGGGAGGCTTAGCTTTCTTCTGGTACTAGGATGGAAGCAAGCAAGACTGCCTCCTTCTCCTCCCCTTTCGCCCTCCAAAACATGGGAAAGCTGCCCAAATAAGCTCACCTGGAAGTACTCCAGTACCTGGCACTACACCAGGACCCACTCCTGGCACCCTACCAACACCAGGGACTACACCGCCAACGCCAGGGACTGCTCCAGCACCTACCAAGAGAGAAAAAAGCAGTCAAAGGAAAGAACTAGTAGACCAGCAGGGTGCTGTTGCATGCATCAATTTAAATCCATCAGGGAAAATGAAGTTTTTTGAATGTTCAAGGAAGGAAAGCTTAGTATCAGGTTGTAACGATTTCTTGTTTTGGTGTGTATGTTTCTTTAAATGCTTAGTTTGACTGCAGTAATGTAAGGAGAGAGATAGAGGGAGACAAGTGTGATGTGACTGGCTGATGACTGAGATTGTGGGAGGAGGGGTGTCTATGAGGTGATTCTGTGTGTGAAGTTTGAAGAGAGAGCATAGTCTGTGTGACTATGGGAGTCTGTTCTGTGTGAATAAGACAAACAGTTTCGTCTGTGTGACTATGAGAGTTTGAGTCTATTCTGTGTGAATAATACAAAGAGTTTAGCCTGTGTGGCTATATATATATATATGAAAGAGAGAGATTAGACTGAGTGTCTAAGCCTATCAGAGTGGAGTTTGGAGTTTGAGAGACTGTGACGCCAAGCTTTGCCAGTTATATTTACAAGTTCCTTTCTTCAGCAACAGCTCAAAATAACCAGAAACCTATTTTGTTCTTTATTAAATAAATCATTTTTTTGTTTCAATTTATCCCAGCAATCAGAATAGTCCTTCCTCAGGGCCACATAGTCCTCTGAAGTTCTCAGACCCTGGGTCATTCTACCAAAAGAGAGAGATTTGGATTTTTTAATTCCTGATGGCAGCAGAAATCTACCAAGTTCATGTACACAGAGTGTGTTTTAAAGGTAAAACCGTCTCCCCAATAAGCGAGGACGTCACACAGGTGTTGTTGAACAACAGTCTTTAATTTAGTGGGATAGTTGTAACAAAAAGCTGGTGTCCTGTTTTGGCAAAGGGAAGCAGCAGGAGTCCAGGAGGTCCTCCATTCAAATCTCCCATCTGCACGGTGAGGGGAAGAATGGGGTGGTGGAAAGTGCCATCAAGTCACAGCTGACTTACGTGACCCCATGGAGTTTTCAAGGCAAGAGACATTCAGAGGTGGTTTGCCATTGCCTGCCTCCGTGTCATGACCCTGGTATTCCTTGGAGGCTGCCCTTCCAAATACTAGCCAGGGCTGACCCTACTTAGCTTCCCAGATCTGACAAGATCAGGCTAGCCTGGGCTGTCCAGGTTGGGGTGAGAGTAATAATACTGGCCTACTTTATAAGAATGTTGTATGGACTACAACTAGGTTATGTATACGAAGCACTTTGACCTCTGACAGGGCTAGACAAATTGTGAGTTTTAAGAAACGGCAGAAAGCTGTCAGCTAGCTGTAAAATCATTGTATTCTTGAAAACTGCAGAGTGCTGATCTCTATTAGGACTGAGCTGCCTGTCATACTGGGGCATGTAAAGTCCCCCCTCCCCACTGATGTGTTCACTCTTTCTATAAAATTCAACTGCAAAAGTTTTATTTGCTGCTGAAAACTCCCATGGGGAGGAGAGGCTCCTTAACCCCTTCCCTGCTGGTGGCTTTTCCAGTAAAAATTGCCCCCCCCCCCAAATCAGTGCCTGTTATCAGATGTAATATTCCTGACTAGGGGTGTGCAAAAAAAAAAAAAATTCGGCCCATTCGGATTCGGCCGAATTGGGCAGAATCAATTTCGGCTGGCAGTAAGGCTCCCGCATGTCAGTTTCGTCAGTACAAGTGGATTTGGGAGTCTTTAGGCCAGCCGAATGTCAATTTCAGCCCCATTATATCCTATGGGCCATTGAAGTCAAAGGCGAAAACATAGGGTATATTCTGGTGGCTGGAGGGGAGGGGGCTTGAGGGAGAGACTCCAAACTCTCAGGGTAGCTGCTGGAGCCTCTCCCCAAGATACCAAGTTTCAAGAGCATTGGACCAGGGGGTCTAATTCTACAGGGCCTCAAACAGGTTGCCCCTATCACCTCCATTGTTCTCTATGGTGGGAAAAAAGAAAAAAGTATCACCTCCATTGTTCTCTATGGTGGGAAAAAAGAAAAAAGTATCACCTTCATTGTTCTCTATAGTGGGAAAAAAGTAACTTTTTTCCCACCATAGAGAACAATGGAGGGGATAGGGGTAACCTGTTTGGGGGCCCATGGAATTGGACCCCATGGTCCAATGTTCTTCAAACATGGTTGGTATCTTGGGGAGAGGCTTCAGCAGCTACCCTGAGAGTTTGGAGTCTCTCCCTCAAACCCCATCCTCTCCAGCCACCAGAATATACCCTATGTTTTCGCCATTGACTTCAATGGCCCATAGGATATAATGGGGCCGAATTGCTGCCGTTTCCGTAGTCATGTGGCTGGCATGACTAAATGCCGAGGCGCACAGAACGCTGTTACCTTCCCACCAAAGTGGTACCTATTTATCTACTTGCAATTTCTTGCTTTCGAACTGCTAGGTTGGCAGGAGCTGGGACCAGAGACAGGAGCTCACTCCGTCACACGGCACAAGGGTCTCGAACTGCCGAGCTACAGACCTTCCGGTCTGCAGCTCACTGTCTTAACCTCTGAGCCACCAGGGCCCTATATTCTCTGAAGAGATATCCAATTATTTGGCCCCTTTTCATTTCTTTAACCTTTTGGCTCTTAATCCAAGCTCCCCTTCCCCACCCACCACTTCTCTCTCGCAAATCGCACCCTCCCTGTTGCTGTTTTAAAGAAGTCTGGCAGAGCTCCAGATCACCGCCCAACATCTGGTTTGCTTCAGACCCCCCACTGGATTTACAGCACAAGGCCAGCCGACTCACCACCATAAGCCGCCGCTTTGGCCGCTGCTTTAGCCGCTGCCGCTGCTGCTGGACCCACGCCTGCAGGAAAATTGGAGATGTTCAGAAAGAGTTAAGGACAACGTTAAGGTGACTGCCAACCTTCTGGAGGTGCTCGGGCTGTGGGTGACTAAACACAGAATCTCCACGGTTAGAGGCACGCATGTCTATGCGCTCCATGACATTCAGGGAATGGGCCATTATCTTTATGCACTTCACATACTGAGCAGCATGTGGCACAGATTAATGTTGGAAGGAGAAAGGCTGGTTTACCAAAGTCACCCAGCTGGCTATATGTGGAGGAAGAAGAGGGGGTTTTATACCCCGCATTTCTCTACCCTAAGGAGTCTCAAGATGGCTTACAATTGCCTTCTTCTCCCCACAATCAATCTAATTTATTGCGGCAGGAGCCAGTAAATCTTATCCCCACAACAGGCACCTTGTGAGGTAGGTGGGGCTGAGAGAGTTCTGAGAGAACTGTGACTGGCCCAAGGTCACCCAGCAGGCTTCAGGCGGAGGAGTCGGGAATCAAACCCGGTTCTCCAGATCAGAGTCCGCCGCACTTAACCACTACACCACTACACCAAACTGGCCTAGGAGAGATGGAGTGTCAATTGTGCAAGCAGGAGATAAACTTAGAATGAGAAACAGTTTAAAAATGGTCTACACAAATGTAGTATAATGCAGAAAAAGGAGGAGAACAAGTTTTGAATACAAATGTATAAGGAAGTGGATTTTGAACCAAATATTCCTTATCTATTATTTTTATTGTGATAGAGAATAGATTTCCCTTCAACTTTGTTATATTAAAAATCATAGCTAGTGCGTATATATTAATGATGAAGCTATATCAGAAAATGTCTTCAAAATTCTAATGAAGGGGATGCCCTGCCCCTAAGCTCCGCCCCCAACAGTGACCACCAGTGGCCACCCCTCCCGTGAGATTTAAAGGGCCCTCCAGCTGATCTGCGGGAGTATGTGGCCTGCCAACTAGCTGGAGGGCCCTTTAAATCTTGCGGGGGGGGGTTTTTTTTAGTGGCGCCCGCCAGCCACATGCCTGAATCCCAAGTGGCAAATTCGCTGCTTGGATTTCAGGCATGTGTGCCACCTCCCCACTTCTTGCCCAAAGCTTTTAAAGGGACTCTTTAAATGCTTTGGGCAAGAAGCGGGGTGTGTGTGTGTGTGTGCTTGACCTCCAAGTGGCAAATTCGCCACTTGGAGTAAAGGCGTGCAGGGCTAGAGATGTAAAATTTCCAGAAATTTTGAAGCTCGGAAAACCCCCCGGTTTCCCCCCGTTTTTTTCCGGGGAAAACGGAAATTTTCGGGAAAATTGAAAAAAATGCTATATTAGCATTTCTTTTGTCTTTTCTAGATTGAAAGTCATTCTGTTACTTTAGGAACATAAAATATGACTATGGATATTTTTACTTGGCATGAAATTATCACAACTAGCATATTAAAAATATAATGTATCCAAACAATTATTACAAACATAATACCCACCAACATGCAAAAACAAAACTGAAACTTTTTTATTTTCTTCTGACAATAGCACCTCCTAAAGGAAGAAATGCATCTTGTTCTTGCATTGGAGAGTTCAGTTTGTAACCTAGGACTTGCTTGTCCTCAGTGCATAGAAATTAGATCAATCTGATACCATATATATATATTTTAGAAATGATTTGGAAAATATTTGAACACCTTGTCTGAAAATATTTTATTCATCATGTTAAAATAAAACGTTCCATAATCAATTTTTTTTCTTTGCTTTTCTTTTTTCAATTTTTTCAATTTTTCGGAAAAAAAACAAAAAGGCTTCAGGAAAAAAGTTTTTTTTCCTGAATTTTTCCGGGCCTTCACATCTCTATGCAGGGCACCAATCCCCAATGTGATGATGTCCCTTTTGTGTGATGTCATCACATTGGGGATTTCCCCGCTCCCTCCAGAAACGCCCCCCAAAGTCCACTGCTGGGGACTAGGAAGGACCTGGCGACTCCACACTGGCTGCCTGCATGGACAAAAGCCCCATGAGATGGGGGAGATAGTGAGGAGGGGAATTGGCTAAGATGGAGCAAAAAAGCTGGATGGATCCCACCCAGTGCACAGACAGCAGGATCGGTTGACCACCATGGGAAAACGAAGAAGCCACTCTATATGGATGCTTGGTCTGGACCAGCTCAGGTCCTTACAGTTCTGTGAATGGCGATTAGCAAGGGTAGCTGAACCCCCCTGCTGAGCAGCCACAGCGTCTCTCTGACACACACCCCTTTCCTGCCTCGTGGGAGTGTCCGAAAGGTTGCTGGTTGCTGCTGGAGGCCGAGTGCGAGACTGGAGAGGCCATCTTGGCTGCATCCAGCAAGGCAAAGGTTGCGTTCACAGGACGGAGCATCTCCACTCCCCCCCCCCCGCAATGACATTTACCTATACCTCCGGGAAGGACAGCGCCTCCGGGCCCCACACCTCCTGGGATGACTCCACCCCCAGGCAGGACACCAGCTGCTGCT
>NW_015167538.1:551053-631116 GCF_001447785.1 Gekko japonicus | reverse complement strand
CTGTGGATTAGGGCTGCTAACCTCCAGGTAGGGCTGGAAGTCCTCCCGGAGTTACAGCTTATCGCCATACTACAGAGATCAGTTCCTCTGGAGAAAATGGCAGCTCTGGAGGGCGGACTCCGTGGCCTCACATCCCAGCCGAGCTCCTCCCCCTCCTCAGACTCTACTCCTTCCCAGGCTCTGCTCCCAAATCTCCAGGGATTTCTCAACCCAGAGCTGGCAATTCTATGGTGGGGGAACCTCTGCAAAGTCAGGGCCGGCGAAAAAGGACCCTCTGGACGCCAGCTTACTTTTGGCATCCCATAACTGCAAGCCCTCTCACTCCCACTCACCGATTCTGTCCCCAAGATCACACAGACAAACATATATAATGTTTGGGGTATTGGGGGGGAGGGGAAAGTGGCCGATCAATAGTAGCCTAAATAAAATAAAAGCTCTTTAGCTACACTGCAAAACAAAATTTAGGAAGGGGATCTTTGGGGACGCTTGTGGACAGGAGTGCAAACTCTTCTCCGAAAAATCTGGGTTGCCCCCTTAAAAAACCCCAGAGAGAGAGCAGGTCACATGGGTTGCTCTGGGCTGGCCTACTTCTTCTGCATATTCTACTGCACTCGCCATTTCTTTCACTTCTGGTTTCCCCCTCCAGCGGTTCATGGAGGACCTTCTGAAATGAGGTCCACTTCTGCATTCCTCATTACAGCAGCTGAGCTGTGCCCAGGCCGGGAGGGCGGGATGAAAAATTGAATGAATGAATAAATAAATCAATAAATAGGGCCTTTTTGTGGTGGCACCACAAAACTTTTACCCATGGAGACCTATCAGGCCTTATCCCTTTGGATATTAACACATTAACTTTTGGTCCACGGTGCTTCTAATCAAGATTTTTAATTGAGGCGTTCAAGGTGAATGGGACTATTGATGGCTAAAATCTGTAGGCAACCCGGGCTCCTGGGCATTCCTAGCGGTTCCCCCGGCAAGTTACTCACCGTATTTTGCAGCAGCTTTCGCGGCAGCTGCCTGTGCTCCTACACCTGCCAGAGAAACAGAAATAGCCTCAGAGGCGGGGTTTTCTCGCTCACATGCGTGACTTAGGGATGCAACCGTTTCTCGTTTCATTTAATACTTTTGTCTACAGTTTTCGTTCTCTGCTGGTTGTCAGTTTGGTAAGGCTGCTTGGCTCTGATACACAAATAACATTGAAAAATGTATACTTTTTTTTTTTGGGGGGGGAGAATTAGTATGAGAAGATGGTGCAGGAATAAAGATCCAGGGCTTCCACAGGCACGAGAAGCAAGATCAGAAGGGTGGGTTTGGGGGTCGAAACATCAAAGATGTGCAATTTGAATATCATCCCTGGTTGAGTTGCTGTGGAACAACTGACCTCCATTCCAGGGAATTGTACAGTTCCAGCCCTGCTCACCAGGAATCCCATTCTAAATTGAGCCTAACTACATGTTACATGGTTTCTGGGTCCATTCCAGGTCTTATCGAACCAGACGTGCACTGGGGATTGCATGGTGAAGCTTAATCCTCAGACACGTGAGAGACCGATCCAGTTCGAAACTGTGGCATGAAGAGAGAAAGGGCTGAAGTACACATTATGTTTCCCCAGCAGAGCAAACAGCAGTTCCACTGGGCTGTTCCAAGAAGGGGAAATGGCTCCCGTTCCCCATCTCTGCATGCCACAGTCCTGATCCGAATCGGACCCCCCCCCCACAGGCCTGACTGTTACGTTTCAGCATGGAACCTTCAGCACCCATCTGCTTTGATGGGACCCAGGGTGGACCCAGAAACATTGTAATGTGCAGCTGGGCCCTTGATGACAACCAGTGCTCTAAAAAAACCCGGAAAACAAACCGAAAAGAACAAAGGCCAAGGCTTTCGTGATCTTCCCTGCCTACATATATCCCCCCCCCCCCAATCCAGTTAACTCCACCAGTGAAGGCTTCCACTGTTTGCCACAAAGGTCTTCCAACAGCTATTAGTCATGCTGGGAAAACAGAACCTCCATATTTAGGAGCAGTATATCTGTGAACACCAGTTGCTGGAGGGAAACAGCTGGGGAAGGGATATTTATTTCATATCCTCCTGTTGAACTTCATGGAAGCATCTGAGTGGCGGCTGCGAGAAACAAGATCCTGGACTAGATGGGTATTTGGCCTCATCCAGCAGGGCTCTTCTGAAGTTCTGACGTCCCCTAGCCATGGCAGATTGACTTTGAGCATACCCAGATGCCAAATTCATGTGATTTTGTGTGTGCAGGGGAGTAGAGAGGCAGCCGGGGGACAGGGATTAAGAAGGGGACCCCTTTCACCCCCAAGGCGTTGCAACGTACCAGTGCCTGTCGGGTAACCAGCCTTCCCTCCAGCTCCACCGAGCACTCCACGAGCTCCATTACCTGCAAACACAAACAGAAAGCAGGTCCGATTGACTTTTGGCCCTGTGAAGCAAATCTGAGGGGCTCTTCCTGAAGCACGGCTTTTAAAAGAGGGGAAAATGGAACCGCGTTGTTGCACGTGACTGTAGTTCATGCACCAAATGTACAGTGCTACAACACAGCTGCACATTTGCCCGGTGTGCACGTCACCACTCTTACTGACAGCTTCACACACCTTGTCAGGAAAGGGCTCCCCACATTTTATTTTGGAAACGTTAGTGTAAATTAGAGTTGCCAGTCCTGGGTTGGGAAGAAGCCTGGAGATTTCAGGGGTGGAATCTGCGGGAGGCGGGGCTTGGGGAGGGGAGGGGCCTCAGCAGGCTATGATGCCACAGAGTCCACCTTCCAAAGCAGCCATTTTCCCCAGGAGAACGGATCTCTGTTGTCTGGAGATCAGCGGCAATCCCAGGAGAGCTCCAGCCCCCACCTGGAGGTTGGCAACCCTCGCACTGACCCCTCTGGAGCCAGCCGCAGCACAGTCTGCAGGGAGTCTTTTGGCAGAGGGGAAAGAAATGGGCATGCCCGATCCAAGCCTGGCACCCTAGAGGAGCTCGAAACAACCCAGCTTGCTTTCCACATCATCCTCAGCCACTTTTTACATTGCCATACAACTTTTGCATAACTTAGATTTTTGAGCCGTACAAATGTTATTTTGGAAGCTGCACAGTTTTTCCTGGAATGACACTTTTTTCCCCCCGGGAACTGCATTTTTAAAAAAAGAAAAGAAAAGAAACCCAGAGGAAACATAGGCTGGATGTTCAGGGAAGCCCAACAGAACTTTGCTGAGGCCGATCTGAACAGCCCTGGTCCGCAGGAGTGCTGTGGGGTACATCTGTAGACCCCCCCCCCCATGGAGGCACACAGAGAAGTGGACACCGGCAGCGTGAAATTCAAACTGCTTCCAATCCTGCTTTCCCAACCAAGACTGGGATTGCAGTTCTAAGAAGCGGGTGAGAGCCTCTGACTGGGAATTCTCAAGTCTGGTGCATGGTTCACCATTCTCACGATTCTCAGAGGGAGGCCCTGGCAATTTCAAACTGGGTCAAATACATAGAATAGATGGGCCCACAAATGCTGACTTTCCTGGCTTGGAGGAGCCCATTCCTCTGGGGAGGGTCAAGCGGCCCCCCATCTGCCCTCTTCGCCCACTCTCATCCCGAGCCATTCTGCTGGGCTGCTTCTGATGTTCTGATGATCCCCTGATCTAGGGCCACGTCGCCAGGCTGACTTTCATGAAGCCCCACCTCCCTCAGGCCACCCCTGGGTCTTTGGTACACAGCCACAGTAAAGGACTGGGCATATGAGAAACGAGGCAGAGTCACTCACCGCCGTATGGCAACTTCCCCGTGGTGTAGGGCAGCCCATAACCACCTGGAAAGAGAATCAACGTATGAAGCAGCCGTAAAAAGAGTCAGCCCATCCACTCTCTATGACAACTGGCCAGAGGGCTGCTCTGGAGTATTTTGTCACCCCAAAACAAGTTATAAGTTTGTCCCCCACCCCACCCCAGTTAGTTCCTAAAACACACAACATAGTTTTATGGTAAATATAAACTACAGTGTCCTGGTGTGTTGTTTTATGTTTAATTTCCTTTCACATTTCTAAGAGCAGGTTGCCTCTGAACACAGGCTCTTGGGCAGGATTTTCAAAGACAGCTGGAGAGCCAAAAAACCCTTTTCTCCAGGGGGAAAACAGCCTTCCACTCCAGATTTTCTCTCCCCAAACCGCCTTTGCCAAATTCCAGATCTTTAAGAAACAAAGATTTTTGTTTTAAAAAACAACAACTAACCAGAATAGTGGGGAGGGAAAGACAATTTCTTTTTATATAATGATTTTGATGTTTATCTATAAGTTTAAGTGTGTGTAGAACTTATGCTTTAAAAGCCCTTTCCAACCCCAAGTTCTTCCGCTCCTCCATTTCCCATCCCTAGTAGCTTCTGTCATAGCCCCCGCCTACCGTCCTTATAAATGAATCAGACCCTTCATCCATTAAGGGCAGTATTGTCTACTCAGATTTGGCAGTGGTTCTCCATGGTCTTATGCAGACATCTTTCACATCACCTGCCACCTTGCTCCTTTTAGCTGGAGATGCTGGGGATTGAACCTAGGGCCTTCGGCATGCCAAGCAGATACTTTTGCCACTGAGCCACAGTCCTCTCCCCTTAATCTGAGTGCTGAATAATAAATACATTTAATTTGCATTCAGCATTGAAATTTCTGGGAGGAAAGTTTAGGGGGGGGGGGGGGGGAAAGAATCAGCAAACTGGTTTAAAATGATTTTATGCTGGTATCTTTCCACGTGCCTGTTCCGTAACTTACACGATTGACAATTGTAAGGGTGTGCTAATGGACGCTTTCACACATGCTGAATAATGTGCTTTTAATGCACTTTAGCAATTGCTTGCAAGTGGATTTTCCCATTTCACACAGTAAATTCCAGTTGCAAAGTGCATTGGAAGTGCATTATTGAGTATGTGTGAGAGAGGTCTATGTGTCACTATAATCAGCCACTCTTCAATATCGAAGGCTATGTCTTCCAGTTTAGTGAAATAGGGGGAATTTTTTAAAAAAAGAAATAAAAAAGTAGAAATTGTGAAGGACTCATGGAAAGGGCTGTGGCTCAGTGGCAGAGCCTCTGCTTTGCATGCAGAAGGTCCCAGGTTCAATCCCTGGCATCTGCAGTTAAAGAATCAGGTAGTAGGTGATGTGAAAGACCTCCGCCTGAGACCCTGAGTAGATATTCTGAGTAGACAATACTGCTGATAGAGCAGTGGTCTCATTCAGAATAAGGCAGCAGGGCAGCTTCATGTGTCACAAAGTCAGTGTCTATTGGAGGAGAAGCATGAGGAAGCCCCAATGAAAAGAAGGAAGGACTGGCATGTACAGAAGGCTGGCCATGACTCTTCAGCAGAAAACAGGGCCCTTTCCAATACCTGCTACCTGCAAGTGTGAACCTGGGACCTCCTGCAGGTACAGCGTGCACTTTCCCACTGAACTGTGTGCCTTTCCCATATAAATAAAACTGCCTTATATCAAGGCATGCCATCGCTTCATCTAGCTCAGTGGTGTCAAACATGCGGCCCGGGGGGCTGGATGAGGCCCCTGGAGGGCTTCTATCAGGCCCACGGTGGAACTGGCTGTCTTCTGCTTCTTCTTCCAGTTCTGCTGCTGCGTCATTCTAGGTTTGCAGCTTACAGATACACACCTGAACAGCATACTCAAGATTGCAACAGCACAGACATTTTGATGCATTAATTCTGAGCAAGAGGTGTCAGTTATTAGACACTGTTAAATAAACAAAATATTGCAAGAGTGCTAATGTTTTAAGCATGTTTTTATTTTAAGTAAAAAACCCCACCCTTTGTGTGTGTGTCTTTTATAAAGTTTATATCTCGGCTACCTGACATTACATTTTATGACACACCTGGCCCGTCCCGTCCCAACAAGGTCTCATTTATGTCAGATCCAGCCCTCATAACAAATGAGTTCGACACCCCTGATCTAGCTCATGTCCATCCTGACGGACAAGTGGCTCTCAGGCAGTGACAGGTGGTTCCCTACAACTGCTGATCCCACCTGAGACCTTTGGAGCAGGGATGTAAATTTTTGCTCATGAACGTAGAAGGCTGCTTTATACCAAATGAGACCACGAGGCCACTAAAGTCTCTTCCTACTGGCAGTGGCTTTGCAGGGTCTCGGGCCTTTCCCATGTCTAACACCTGCAAGATGCTGGAAGTTGAACCCAGGACTTTTGCCATACATAGCAAGTGGCCTACCACAAGCTGCCACACGAGAGTTATTGAAACGGTTATAGAGTGACTTCTGTGTACGTTTAGTGCTGTCAAGTCACAGTTGACTTATGATGACCCCAGCAAGGGGCTTTCAAGGCAAGAGAGAAGCAGAGGTGGTCTGCCAGTGCCTTCGTCTGCAGAGCCTTCCTTGGGGGTTTCCCTTCCAAGTACCGACTCTCCTTAGCTTCTGAGATCTGATAAGATTGGGCTACAGCCTGCTGCCTTCCCTCCCAGAGTGCCTCCTAGTATGTTTTAATGGGTTTAACGAAACAGCACGCATTTGCTTTAAAATCCATCAGCTCTGCCTTTGAGACAGACAAGCTGTCAATTGGCACAAAACAAGTTCTACTTATTCTTACAAATGAGATGCACTGGACGTTTCTAATGTCTGTGACCATCTTTTTATGAAGAACCCCTCCCCAACAAAACCTACCAACTACAGTGGATTCTCGTTCTGTCCCCCCACCCCACATGGAGGCAACTGAGCCAGAACGAGATGGTGACTCATCCACGATCACACATAGTGAGTCCGTGACCAGTCGTGGAATTCGAACCCATAGCTCCCAGGTCTTAGTTCTGCACTCCATCCACAGGCTTCTAGTGGCTCTGATCTGCAACACTGTGTGCAGGTGTTGCCAATTTACCACATCTACCCTGTTTCCTCGAAAATAAGACCTACCCCAAAAATAAGCCCTAGCAGGATTTCTATGCATTTGTGGTATAAGCCCTAGTGTGTCTTCTTGAGAAAAAATAAATATAAGACAGTGTCTTATTTTCGGGGAAACACGGTAAGTTCTAATTGCAGAAAGAGAACCTTTTGTTCTTGTTGCTGCCTTTTAAAGTTCTCGCTTACCGGGGAGCTTCGGTGCCTTGATAGGGTAGCCCAGAGGCAGTCCCGGCTGCTGCCCCCCAAAGCCTCCAAACCCTAAAGCAGACAAGGAGAGAACCATCAGCATGAGGCTCACGGGCTCCCTGCAAACCCATCCAGTCCACAGCCAGTGATGCAAACGGCAGGGTCTCTCTCTGGCTGTGGTGGAGCCGGAGGGGTGAATATACTCTCACAGAAGCCAACTTACCTGGGATTCCTGCAAAGCCACCGCCTCCTGCTCCTGAAAGGGGAAGAGAAAATGAGCAGAGTCCAGTTCCTTGTGCAGAGGACTAGTAGCAAGACGTTCTGAAACACTGAGGGCGAGGCTGCCCCCTACAGGAGGAGCTAATGTCACGCAAGACCAGGCCTGTAGCCAGGCTTTTGTGGCTTGAGGGGCAAAAAATTCCCTGGAAGGTCTAGTGGGGCTGCCATTATTTGCCATAATGAAGGGAGGGTGGGGACCGGGGACCCTCCCTCCCCTCCTCCCCTCCTGCAAGATTTAAAGGGCCCTTCAGCTGATCAGCTGGTAAAAGGTAAAGGTAAAAGTTTCCCTTGCTTGAAAGCTAGTTGAATCCTAGGGGGGGCGGTGCTCATCTCCGTTTCCAAGCCAAAGAGCCAGCGCTGTCCAAAGACATTTCCGTGGTCATGTGGCCGGCATGACTAGATGCCGAGGCGCACGGAATGCTGTTACCTTCCCACTGAAGTGGCACCTATTTATCTACTTGCAATTTCTTGCTTTCGAACTGCAAGGTTGGCAGGAGCTGGGGCCAGAGACTCACTCCATCATGCGGCACACTCGGGTCTCGAACTCCCAGACTACAAACCTTCCAGGCTGTAGCTCAGCATCTTAGCTTCTGAGCCACCGTGGAGGACCCTTTAAATCTTGCAGGAGGGGAGGGAGAGGGGTGCACCCCCCCACTTCTTCCCAAAAGCATTTAAGGGATCCCTTTAAATGCTTTTGGGAAGGGGGGGCTTTAAGAAGTGGGGGGCCTTTAAGGAAGGGGCAGAGCCCCCGATAGCCCCACCGTAGCTATGGGCCAGCTCAACACACACGAGGAAAGGAATTTAGAAGCCAGAGAGAGGCTGAAGTTTTTTGGTACCAAGAAGGCTTGTGGCGTATTTGAGGAGCACGATCCACTTTAAAATCCTCATTTTTGTTGGGGGCAGGGAAAAGAGTATAAACATGCCATGGATCAGAACAAAGACACAGGCAAGCTGGCCGGCGTCGTATCACAATGCAACCGCAGTGAAACCTCGCATCCAGTTTCCCGACGCATTCATCTGTCGGCTGCTTTGCTTCCTTCCCTGCCTGCAGGAGGAAGAGAAATCTACGCGACGGTTCACAGCAAGTCAGTTTTGCTGCAAAACCACGGCAATTAATCATCGGCAACAATTTGTCGCAGTTCTTCAGAGTGTGCCGTCAAAACCCTGCTCGGCGTGTAAGGAATACTTTGCTAATCTGATACTGGAGAGACTCCAATTAAGGCTCAAGGACAGATCATTGTATTTAAAGGAGCTGAAAGTGATTTGAGAGAGCTTTGCTAGGGTTTTGGAGGTGGGCTGTGTGAGATCAGGAGGGAGAACAAGCTATGCTGGAAGAGAAGGCTCCGGAGGGAACCCTAGCTGGCAAATTTGAGTTTGCCTCTGTCGTGAAGTGACTAAGTTTGCAGAAGGCAACAACTTATTCAGGAGGGTGGGAACCACAGAATCATAGAGTTGGACGGGGCCATCTAGTCCAACCCCCTGCTCAACTAGGGTTCCCAAGTCCAAAATACTCACCGGCGGGGAACCTTGGCTGGTTCCGGGAGCTGTCCCCGGAACTCCGCCCCCTGAAGCTCAGCGTCACAGGAAGTGACATGCAACGTCGACCACGTTGAGGGCATGGCCACGATAGTGGGAGGGAAAACCATAGAGTTTTCCCTCCCCGATCCGGGCCACGCCCCCAACGTGGTCGACGTGCACGTCACTTCCTGTGACGCTGAGCTTCAGGGGGCGGAGTTCCCCCCCGGGGGCCAATTCCGCAGCGGCGGAAATCGGGCCTCCAAAGCGGGGGTTTACCCGCCCCCACCCCCGCGGCAGCCCTATGCTCAGCGCAGGGTCACCCCTAGAGCATCCATGACAAGTGTTTGTCCATCCACTGCTTAAGGACTGTCAGTGAGGGGGAGCTCAGCACCTCCCTAGGCAGCCGATTCCACTGCAGAACTACTCTGACTGTAAAAATTATTTTCCTAATATCCAGCTGGTACCTTCCCGTCCTTAATTTAAACCCATTATTACAAGTCCTATCCTCTGCTGCCAACAGGAACAGCTCCCTGCCCTCCTCTAAGTGACGGCCCTTCAAATACTTCAAGAGACCTATCATGTCCCCCCTCAACCTCCTCTTCTCCAGACTGAACATTCCCAAGTCCCTCAGCCTTTCTTCACAGGGCTTGGTCTTCATAGGGCTTGGTCTCATAGCTGTCGCTCTCTACTGCACCGGTTCTGAAGTAAATTGTTCTAGAAAGATCACTCCAAACTGGCGGAGAAGGTGGCAAAAGAGGTTCATTGTAAGTGGTGTACTTCAGAGGGAAGAATCCTAACTCTGAATATATGTTGACTGGATCTAAACTGGTGAGGTCTGACCAGGAAAGAGAATTGGGGCTCAGTGGAAAAGTTACGTTCTATGCTAGGTATTGGAGCTGCGGTGGCTCAAGTGGTTAAGACACTGAAGTGCAGGCTGTGGAAGGTCAGTAGTTCAGCAGTTCGAGACCCGGGCGCCGCATGACGGAGTGAGCTCCCATCTCTAGTTCCAGCTCCTGCCAACCTAGCAGTTCGAAAGCAAGAAATTGCAAGTAGATAAATAGGTACCACTTTGGTGGGAAGGTAACAGCATTCCGTGCACCTCGGTGTTTAGCCATGCCGGCCACATGACCACGGAAACGCCTTCGGACAGTGCTGGCTCTTCGGCTTTGAAACGGAGATGAGCACCGTAACCCTAGAGTCGGATTTGACTGGCTTTTGAGCAAGGGAACCTTTACCTTTACTTTATGCTAGGTATTACTAGGAAGAAGACTGAAAACAAGCTTGCCAGTATTGTAGCACCTTTGTACAGATTTCCAGTACTGTCACAATTGGAATACTGTGTACAGATCTGGTGGCTCAGTGGTACAGATCAGTACTCACAAAAATGAGTACTGTAACTCTAGAAAGGGTGCAGAAAAGGGCAGCCAACCTGATCACAGGGTTAGAGGTTCCTTCCTACCAGGAAAGGCTAACAAGTTTGGCCTTTTTTTTAGTTTTTAAAAAAGATGGCTACAGAGAGGAGGACGAGACAGATGTTTAGAACATTATGGATGGGATGGAAGAGTGGGACAGAAAGATGTTTGTCTCCCGTAAGACTAGAACGTACAGGAATCCAATGTAGACGGGCAATAAATTCAGGGCAGAAAAAAAGCAAATACTTCTTCAGTCAATAATAACTGGAATTCACTGCCACAGGGTGTTGTGATGTCCGCTGGTTTCACTGGCTTTAAAAGGGAACTAGATACATCCTTTGAGCATGGGTCCTTCGATGGCTATTGGCCACAATGACTAGTTGGTCTGAATTCAGAGGCAGTAACCCTCCAGATGCCAGTATTGGGGAGGGGGCAAAAACATGGGGGAACTCCGGCCTCCATGCCCCCTGCTGGTAGGCAGGCTCTCTGGGGGCATCCGATCAGCCACTGTGTGAAACAGGACGCAGAAATAATTTTTGTATTTAGAAAGACACACAGGTGTACCATCAGGAAGTTGGGTAGCAAACCCACATTTTTTTTTACTGTGCAATGTGCACAATGGGCCATTTTCTGGCTCATGTGGAGTAAAGGAAGCAGTCCAGTATGAGAAACAAACCTCACTGTGAGCCTCAAGACAGTCAACCCTTCCGCCTCTTGTACGTCAGAATGGGGAAAGGAAGGACACCTACCTGGGACTTTGGGCTTGACTCCGTTTCCAATTGGCACACCCGGCAACACCCCTACGCCAGGATAACGGATCCCTGCAACACAGCAGCGAAAGGAAGTCACATCCTGACAACCTCCACCCCCCACCCCCAATTTAGGTTTCCAATAAGTGTCCTCCCAAGTCAAATTGCTAAATTAAACATCATTTGACATGACAGAAAGAAGAAGGAAGGAGGAGGAGGAGAAGGAGAGAAGGAAGAGTTGGTTTTATACCCTGCTCTTCACTACCTGAAGGAGTCTCGGAGCAGCTTACAATCACCTTCCCTTCCTCTCCCCACAACAGACACTAGGTAGAGATCATTTCGGGGGGGGGGATGCGGGGGATCGCAGTTCCCCCGGGTGAGGTGCGGGGGGTGGGGCACATGATAAAGCCCCACCCCCTGCTTCCGGCCGCCCCGCTTCCAGCCCTCATTCAGCCAGGAGGAGGCAGGAGAAGAGGGAGGGTAAGTTGCTTCCTCCCCGCCTCTCCCCACCCCTGCCTGCCTGGGGCCAGGGAGGGCCTTGGCGGGGCTTCCTTGCACTCCCGCCGGCCTTGCAGGTCCACCATCGGGGTGTGTGGCATATGCTAATAAGTTATGCTAATGAGTTCCCCTAGCTCTTTTTCTTCTAAATGACCCCTGGAGGTAGGTGGGGCTGAGAGAGCTCTGAAAGTACTGTGACTGGCCCAAGGTCACCCAGCTGGCTTCATGTGGAGTAGTGGGGAATCAAACCCGGTTCTCCAGATTAGAGTCCGCCCCTCTTAACCTCTATACCAAGCTGGTTCTCAGGAGTGTTTGCTGAAACTGGAATGTGTGTGTGCAACTCTCCCTTGTCTGCTGAAGACAGTGGGACGGGACAAGTAAGGGGACTGCTCACCTGTGCCGGGAAGCACGCCACCAGGGAGACCTCCGGGGATCCCGACACCTGCCAAGGAAGGAAAAGGAAGCTCTGAACTCTCACTTCACATGAGTTGTCACTGAGGACAGGCAGCGGTATCGCAGCTGCGAGCCACTGGTGGTCACTCTGGGTAAAAGCGGTGCAGAGATCCGATTCAGATCGGGAGGGACCACGGCAGAGTATTTCGCTTGCCGCTTGTGTCTTTATTTGAATTTATGGAATATATGTAACAAATTTAGAAGCTGTCGCAAGACTGTGATGTCATAACAATCCTGCCTGCGTAGGCAGCAAACTTTCCTCAAAAAAGGAGGCGCAGAAATAGATAATTGCAAACCTCTGGCTCAGCCCTCATCTGAACCTGCATTTCCTTGTTGACTTACCAGGGATCTTCCCGGGTTTTCCAACACCTATAAGGGAGCAAAAGAGAGAGAACCATCAGTGCATAGGGTTTTTTTGTGTTTTTTCACAGCTCGCCTAGCACAAATGCACCCTGCCTCCAACTGATTTTCTGTGGGCCTCTGAATGCGCCCCTCTCAGTATGCTCGCGTGTAGAGCAGAAGGTGCTTTCGAATACACCTGGGATTTTGATCACAGTCTTTGCAGCTGGGAGATGAAGGAGAAATTCACTTCTGGCTGAAACGGACCTCCTGCTATCCTAGGAGACTGAAGACAGTGGTCCAAGGAGCAGATCTAGACTCATAGTGATTGGACAGGAAATGGTTTGAACCCTACGGCTTTGAATGGGCCTCTTGCCCCACCAAAAGATGTACCCAGCTCCTTGTTCCAATCAGAAGTTGAGCAATGTGTCTGTTTGGGGGGCTGGGCTTTTGAGGGCTGGATGGCTTCCTTGCCACATTGGAGGTTGCACGTTGACATTCTTTTCTGAGTTAAGGGAAAGTCTGTTCCAGTGAGGCGGGTTGCCAAGAATGGACACTTACCATAACCTTTCTCTTGAATCATCCTCCACTCCCCTAACCCAAGTGACATTAGTATGCGAAGGGCGACAGAGCACCTCCTTTGCATAGAGAAGGTCCCAGGTTCCACTGCCATTACATCCCAAGTGTCAGGGCTAGGAACGATCTCTGCTTCAGATCCTTGGTAAGTCCCTACCCATTAAGGGCTGTGATCAGACGGCAGGCTTGGCACAGTTTGGCTGTGCCTCTAATATCTATGGAGCTATTTGTTCCGGAGATGGAGCGACCAGACACACCAGCTTTCTTTTTTAAAAAAATCCTCTACTTTGTGCATGCGCAGAACCACTTATTCACCATGGGCGAATATGCAATTATGCGCATATTGGTGAGGAAAAAATGGCAGCCAGGGAGCGGAAGCCACAGACCTCCAAACGTTTTGAGTGTGCAACAGGGTGATCAGATGGCCAGAAATGCGCGGTGGGACAATTTGAGCTGTAAATACCAGACTTTCTCCAGTGTCAAGGAAGTCCAGGGTGACAAGTGGGGAAAGGAACAGAAGACAGATGTCGCTGTCTGGATGTGCACATTACATCCGGGAGGGAGAAGGGATGACATTGGACCGTTTGATCACACCCAAGGATAGACAATTCAGGACAAAATAGACCAATGGTCAGTCAAGGCCAATTGCAGGTTTGGGGAGGTCTTGGGCCAAGAATTACCAGGGGCCCCCTCCTATTCTCTGCCCACCACCAGGCCCTGCTCATACCCTCCCACCCATCCTCCTGCCTGACTGTGGGTTCTTCTCCTGCCCATTAGTGAGACCCCCCCCCGTGCTCCCCCTCTGCACCGCCTGCAACCCTTTCCCTGGCAGCACTCGGAAGTGCATGCACCTGGGAGCAGGGATAGTAGAGCACTAGCAAGGGAGTAGGAAGGGGGCAAGAGAGAAGAAGAAGAAGAGATTGGATTTATACCCCGCCCTTCACTACCCGAAGGAGTCTCAGAGAGGCTTACCATCTCCTTTCCCTTCCCCTCCCCACAACAGACACCCTGTGAGGTGGGTGGGGCTGAGAGAGCTTTCTCGAGAACTGCCCTTGAGAGAACTGCTCTGAAAGACCTTGTGACCGACCCAAGGTCACACCAGCAGCTGCATGTGGAAAAGTGGGGAATCAAACCTGGTTCTAGAGTCCATGCTCTTAACCACTACACCAAACTGGCGCTACACCAAACTGGCACCAGTGTTCCCTCTAAGCTGAGTTAGTGTGAGCTAGCTCACAGTTTCTTAGCCTCCGGCTCACACATTTTTATCTCAGCTCGGGAAGGAGGGCTCCAGAGCAAACTAATTGATGCAGCAGCCAAATCGCTCGCTCACAACTTTAATGCCAGTAGCTCACAAAGTAGATTTTTGCTCACAAGACTCCACAGCTTAGAGGGAACATTGACTGGCACTACACCAAACTGGCCAAACAATTAGCAGTGGGCCCCCCTTAGAAGCCCAGGCCTGGCAGCTGTCCCACTTTGGGGTGTGCTGATGCCGACCCTGGATGGTCTCAGTATGCGGCAGCTGCACAGTCCCCTTGGTTTGGATGCCAATATGGCAGGCAAGCTTCTGGGGCACAGGGAGATCAGAGCAGCTTACCGGGTATGCCAACACCTCCTGGTACAGCTCCAGGTACGCCCCCAGGTACACCAACGCCTCCAGGTACGCCTCCGGGTACGCCAATGCCTCCAGGCACGCCAACACCCCCGGGCACGCCAACACCCCCAGGTACGCCTCCAGGAACACCAACACCAGCTGCCGCTTTAATGGAAGGCAGAACCGAGTTTGAAGATTTGGTCTTAGCCCAAGTCACCATAGCTGCGGGCTGGGCAGACTAGGCAAGGTCGAGTTCAACTTAGCCCAGGAGTCTTAAAATCGCACGTGAAAAGGTTTACTTTCAGAGTACGTGCAAGGATGAGAGACACTCCTCAAAGAAGCGGAGAGACACTCCTCACAGAAGCTGAGAGACACTCTCCTCAAAGAAGCTGAGGAGTGTCTCTCCGCTTCTTTGAGGAGTGTCTCGCAGTTTCTTTGAGGAGTGTCTCGCAGTTTCTTTGAGGAGTGTCTCGCAGTTTCTTTGAGGAGTGTCTCGCAGTTTCTTTGAGGAGTGTCTCGCAGTTTCTTTGAGGAGTGTCTCGCAGTTTCTTTGAGGAGTGTCTCGCAGTTTCTTTGAGGAGTGTCTCGCAGTTTCTTTGAGGAGTGTCTCGCAGTTTCTTTGAGGAGTGTCTCGCAGTTTCTTTGAGGAGTGTCTCGCAGTTTCTTTGAGGAGTGTCTCGCAGTTTCTTTGAGGAGTGTCTCGCAGTTTCTTTGAGGAGTGTCTCGCAGTTTCTTTGAGGAGTGTCTCGCAGTTTCTTTGAGGAGTGTCTCGCAGTTTCTTTGAGGAGTGTCTCGCAGTTTCTTTGAGGAGTGTCTCGCAGTTTCTTTGAGGAGTGTCTCGCAGTTTCTTTGAGGAGTGTCTCGCAGTTTCTTTGAGGAGTGTCTCGCAGTTTCTTTGAGGAGTGTCTCGCAGTTTCTTTGAGGAGTGTCTCGCAGTTTCTTTGAGGAGTGTCTCGCAGTTTCTTTGAGGAGTGTCTCGCAGTTTCTTTGAGGAGTGTCTCGCAGTTTCTTTGAGGAGTGTCTCGCAGTTTCTTTGAGGAGTGTCTCGCAGTTTCTTTGAGGAGTGTCTCGCAGTTTCTTTGAGGAGTGTCTCGCAGTTTCTTTGAGGAGTGTCTCGCAGTTTCTTTGAGGAGTGTCTCGCAGTTTCTTTGAGGAGTGTCTCGCAGTTTCTTTGAGGAGTGTCTCGCAGTTTCTTTGAGGAGTGTCTCGCAGTTTCTTTGAGGAGTGTCTCGCAGTTTCTTTGAGGAGTGTCTCGCAGTTTCTTTGAGGAGTGTCTCGCAGTTTCTTTGAGGAGTGTCTCGCAGTTTCTTTGAGGAGTGTCTCGCAGTTTCTTTGAGGAGTGTCTCGCAGTTTCTTTGAGGAGTGTCTCGCAGTTTCTTTGAGGAGTGTCTCGCAGTTTCTTTGAGGAGTGTCTCGCAGTTTCTTTGAGGAGTGTCTCGCAGTTTCTTTGAGGAGTGTCTCGCAGTTTCTTTGAGGAGTGTCTCGCAGTTTCTTTGAGGAGTGTCTCGCAGTTTCTTTGAGGAGTGTCTCGCAGTTTCTTTGAGGAGTGTCTCGCAGTTTCTTTGAGGAGTGTCTCGCAGTTTCTTTGAGGAGTGTCTCGCAGTTTCTTTGAGGAGTGTCTCGCAGTTTCTTTGAGGAGTGTCTCGCAGTTTCTTTGAGGAGTGTCTCGCAGTTTCTTTGAGGAGTGTCTCGCAGTTTCTTTGAGGAGTGTCTCGCAGTTTCTTTGAGGAGTGTCTCGCAGTTTCTTTGAGGAGTGTCTCGCAGTTTCTTTGAGGAGTGTCTCGCAGTTTCTTTGAGGAGTGTCTCGCAGTTTCTTTGAGGAGTGTCTCGCAGTTTCTTTGAGGAGTGTCTCGCAGTTTCTTTGAGGAGTGTCTCGCAGTTTCTTTGAGGAGTGTCTCGCAGTTTCTTTGAGGAGTGTCTCGCAGTTTCTTTGAGGAGTGTCTCGCAGTTTCTTTGAGGAGTGTCTCGCAGTTTCTTTGAGGAGTGTCTCGCAGTTTCTTTGAGGAGTGTCTCGCAGTTTCTTTGAGGAGTGTCTCGCAGTTTCTTTGAGGAGTGTCTCGCAGTTTCTTTGAGGAGTGTCTCGCAGTTTCTTTGAGGAGTGTCTCGCAGTTTCTTTGAGGAGTGTCTCGCAGTTTCTTTGAGGAGTGTCTCGCAGTTTCTTTGAGGAGTGTCTCGCAGTTTCTTTGAGGAGTGTCTCGCAGTTTCTTTGAGGAGTGTCTCGCAGTTTCTTTGAGGAGTGTCTCGCAGTTTCTTTGAGGAGTGTCTCTCAGAAGCTGAGAGACACTCTCCTCAAAGAAGCTTGAGAGACACTCCTCACAGAAACTGAGAGACACTCCTCACAGAAGCTGAGAGACACTCCTCACAGAAGCTGGGAGACACTCCTCAAAGAGGAGACACTCCTCAAAGAGGAGACACTCCTCAAAGAGGTTGAGAGACACTCCTCAAAGAAGCTGAGAGACACTCCTCAAAGAAGCTGAGAGACACTCCTCAAAGAAGCTGAGAGACACTCTCCTCAAAGAAGCTGAGAGACACTCCTCACAGAAGCTGAGAGACACTCTCCTCAAAGAGGCTGAGAGACACTCCTCACAGAAGCTGAGAGACACTCCTCAAAGAAGCCAAGCCTTTGTGATTCTGTATGAGTCAGTGTTCCGGAATGAGTTAAGTGTTCTGGATGCCTCTCTTGATGGGCAGGAGGCAAGCACAGAGCAATAACTCATGCAGAGATAGATATTCAACAGCCATCTCTGAGGATAGGTACTTCCACTGCATCTCTGCATCAGAAGCGACTGAATTCTCCAATTGCACCCAATGCAGAGTAGAAATGTGCTCCCTCTCTCACACATGTACAACTAGAGACTGCCTGAACACAGCCAGATCAGTAAAACTTGCAGAGATGTAACAGGCAAACTCCTCTGACATCAGATGACTTTGCAGTGTGTCTACATCAGGACTGACAGAATGAACCAATTGCTATTGTTGCAGAAATAGGGTACACGCCCTAGAAGAGGTCGGAGCCAAGGCCAGATCAGTGAATCATGCAAATATGTAGCTTGCAGCCTCCTCCATGGATGTAGCCTTTGGGTTCATTAAGTCCTTTAATTTTTAAAATTAATGTACCTCCTATGGCACATTGGGGAATGTGGTCTTAGTACCAGGTGAAATGCTGAAAAGAAAACGAATCCATCCTGGCTGTGATTATTTCAGCCTGGGATGAGACTGCAGTGATGGCAGACAAGGGCACCGAAGGGCAAGGAGGCGAGGGGCACCGAGGGCATCAACTCACCAGCTTTGGCAGCGGCTTTATAGGCTGCAGCAATTCCCCCAGCTCCGGCACCCGGGTAGACACCTCCTGGGAACGCTCCTCCTTGATAGACGCCTCCTGGGACAGAGAAGGAAAGGCGAGCTCGACCACCTTCCCAAGGGTCCAACTCTAGGTTCCCAAAGTCTTCATCATGCAGCGCCCTCTCTCTGTATCTCCCCCGCCCCAACCCACTCTGAACTATTTGATGCGGCCATGGAAAGAACCAAACTCTGCTGACGTTTTAAAATGCGCCACGCTCCCCTCCCCACAAGTCACATGACATCCTGGCCTATCCTTGGCTAGAGCCTTCCCCATCCGGCGGCTGAAACATCTCAAGCAAGAGAAACCAACCTAGTGTTCCGACACCTCCCACTCCTCCGACACCTCCGACACCTGCAAGGCAAAGAAAGCGTTAAAAGCACCAAGAGCAAGACCAGACACAGAATCAAGGAGAGAGCCAAAAGGGAAGGGATTGTGCCAGAAACAGTCTTCACAGACTTGAAAATTCTTTTCCCAGAATTCAGTTTACTTGAAGCAATTCAAACGCCATGAACACCAACGAACCATGCATATTACATCTTGTTTCGTGTATAACTTTATCAAAGTGGGTAGCGTTGAAATACCCAGGGCTTTTTTTGTAAAAAAAGCCCAGCAGGAACTCATTAGCATAATAGGCCATACCCAACAGCAGGAACGCATTAGCATATTAGGCCACACCCTGACAGCACAGCTCATTTGCATATTAGGCCACACCCCCATGTTACCAGAAGTGTGGTCATCCAGCCACACCTACCTTATGCTTCTTATTCTCTTTACCTTGTTTGTTGTCAAAACCCAGGCCTTTTTGCATGTTAGGCCACACACCCCTAATTGTAGCCAATCCTAATGAGTTTCTGCTATTGGGTGTGGCCTATTATGCTAATAGGTTCCTGCTGGGCGTGGCCAACTTGGGAGCCAGCCGGAACTCCGTTCCTGTGCGTTCCTGCCCAAAAATAGCCCTGGAAATACCTATATAATAGTAATCCATTTGGCAACCACTTTAGTCAAATCTAGGAGATATGACTAGAGTGGTTGCCAAATGGATTAATATTACACAGGTATTTCAATGCTACCCAGTTTGATAAAGTTATACCCAAAACGAGATATAATATGCATGGGTCGTTGGTGTCGATGGTGTTTGGATTGCTTCAAGTAAACTGAATTCTGGGAAAAGAATTTTCAAGTCTGTGAAGACTTTTTTTTGGCACAATACATCACGGTTGTTCATTTCCTTTCTACCTCCATCCCGTGATCTCTCTCTTTCGTTTGCAGGAGGGGAGGGATGCCTGCTCCCTCTGGAAAGACGAGAGTTCCATGGAACTCCCCCCCCCCCAGCCATCAGGTCCGCCTACATATTACAAGGGGAAGCCTGCCACCTCGGCCACAGAGGGACAGGAGCAAGGAGCGTGAGTGGTGGAGTGCTAGGGAGTGAGGGGGTGAGCAGGGTGACAGTACTGGACCCTGCTGGAAGCCCAGGGCTCTGGCAGCTGCCCCACCTCAGGGTATGCTGCCGCCAGCCCTTGTGCCTGCTGCTGCATGCAACTTCTTCCCCTAGCAGGGAAATTTATTTATTTGATTTGATTCATTTACACCCCACCTGTCTCCCCAATGGGGACCCAAAGTGGCTTGCAGCGTTCTCCTCTCCTCCATTTGATCCCCACAACAACCCTGTGAGGTAGGTTCGGCTGAGAGTGTGTGACTGGCCCGAGGTTACCCAATGAGTTTCCATGGGACGAGTCGGGCTTTGGACCTGGGCCTCCCAGATCCCAGTCCAGCACTCTTAACCACAACAGCACACTGGCTCTCCTGCCAGAGAAGAGAGCCTCGTTGTTTCCGCAAGTCATAGCCCTGGCCTGGATAGCCCAGGCGAGCCCGATCTCTCAGATCTCAGAAACTAAGCAGGGTCAGCCTTGGCTAGTATTTGGCAGCTTCCAAGGAATACCAGGGTCATGACGCAGAGGCAGGCAATGGTAAACCACCTTTGAAAGGTCTTTTGTCTTAAAAACAAGCCTAGCTCACCACCTAGTGGTGCATAATGCTAAAAGAGCTAGAACTTCTGGCTGCCAGACAATCTGAGGATCTCCTGCTACACACTCTGCTATACGATAATAATGGTTATTATTATTCCCCAGGTCATAAGGAAGAGGAGGAGGACAGTGTGGGAGCAGCTGCCCCTTACCTGGTTTGGGTGGTTTTGCTCCTGCACCAAATCCTAGAGAGGGAACAACAGGGGCCAATGAGACGAGGATGGCATGTCCAGAGGAAACTGTCTCTTCCCTCCACCCCCTACCCCCCGCCAGCCTGCGACCCATTTAAAAAATGTTTTTGCCCCTTTTTATAATACTGCTTTCCCAGGAAATTATGCACCTGAAGAATTTTGTAGGAAAGGTTTCAAAACAAAACTTGCAAATGGGCTAAAATTTAACTAGAAGACACCACAATAAAGAACGCTGTGTTGTAAAAATCAGCAACCAAAGATAAATTAGCAGCCAAAGACTTGCAGAAGTGAAATGCCCAAAGGGCTCCAGGCTCTCTGGAATGGTCCCCAAAGGTTCTTGAAGGCCTTGCAGAGGGAAGGCAAACAGTTCCAAGAATCACCAAAAGACACACAAGGTGAACTTCCGTCTTCCACTCTGGGGCCCAAATCACTTGCCAAGCCTTATATCCTCCCAGCCAGTCTTGCATCTAGTATGGAAACTCAGCTCAGAAGAAAAGCACTTTCGGGAAGGAAACTACAGGCAAGGGACACTTTACCACTCCCCGTCCGCACATCGCTTTGATGAAACTGAATCCACGTCACTTTCTATGACATTCGGGGAGATATATATTTAAATGCACGGATCCGCTATCAGCCACATTCAGGATGTTCCCGAGGCACCCTTTTTCAGAATTAAAGTTGAAGACCCTCAACCTTCGTCCTCATATGTGAAATTTCTTTTTAAAGCATGTCGATCTGACCCATCTTCAGAGCAGCTCTGCGTTTCTGGGCAAGTTGCTGATCTGGATAGTTGCTGATCTGATCTGGGTAAGTTGATGATCTGATAGTCAGTGGATAGAAGCAAGCCCAGGACAATGACTCACGCAGAACTGCAACGGGCAGCTTTCTCTGAAGAGGCTTCTCTGCTGTGCCTGGGCCTCAAAAGGGATGGAATGATCCAACCGCAACAGACTAAGATGAGGCACAACTGTATGCCCACAGCAGATGCCGATTAGAGGGAGGCGAAGCCACAGCATCACGCAGATATGCAGCAGACATCCTCTTTGTGGGCAGGTACTCTGGGCTCAGGGAAGCCTCTACTTCTTATTTTATTAACTTAATTTTTATGCATCTTTTCTCCCCAATGGCTAACAACATTGTCTCCTCCTCCATTTTATCCCCACAACAACCCTGTGAGGTAGGTTAGGCTGGGAGTGTGTGACTGGCCCAAGGTCACCCAGCGAGCCTCCATGGCATGAGTGAGGATTCAAACCTGGGCCTCCCAAATGCTCATCCAACACTTATAACCACTCTACCGCACACTATCAAAGTGCTTGTGGGGTGCAATGTATATCTAACCCAGCACTGGCTCTTTGGAAGCAGTTCTCCAGGGTCTCAGGTAGAGAGAATTCTTTCCTCTCGACTCCTGCCTGAGATTCCTAAAATGGAGAGGCTGGAGAATGAACCAGGGGCCTTCAACATATAAAGAAGGTGCGCTTTAGTTGTAAATTCCCCTTCTCAATAAAGGAGGGAGGTCCGTTGCCCGGAAAGGCGTTTGCCTGACTTCCACCAGCCTTGCCTTGCAGAAAGGAACAGTTCTAGCAAGGACTCACCTGCTCCTCCAGCTCCGGCCCCAAGGCCTCCTACTCCCAGGCCTCCGACACCGGCTCCTGCAAAGGGCAGAGGGGGAAAAAAGTTCTGTTTGTATCTCCCCTCCAGGACAGGAGTTTCTTAAGGACATGCAACTCCAGACAACCAAACTGATTATTACAGACTCAGAGGAAATGCCATTCGCCATTCAACGAAACTCAGACCCAGTGTAATAAAGTGGTTAGTATACGACTAGGTATGGGAAAATATATACAGATGTGTGCTAAATGCCCACAGAATAATACAATGACAAAAGAGACTAGATTAAAGCCATAACATCATTTAGTGTCTGGTAATGAAAAACAACCACTTATTCCTTCATACTCTGGAGGCATAGTCTGTGTCCATTTGACTTTGCTAGTGGCAGCAGCATGCTTGAAAATAAGTGAGGAGACCTTGCCCAAGTAGATTAACAGAAAAGTAAATCAATGAATGTGTCAACTTGAAGGTAACATTGAATGTGAGATTCCTATATAGGATTTGTTCCTGAGGAAAGACCAGCGGTCTGAAACACTTAAATATCTGGAATAAGTGTTGAAAGAGAGATTGAATTTGGAGCAGACTGCTTTTGAGAATACAAGACTGTTAGAAGGATATTGACTGAGAGAGTTTGGAGCAGACTGCTATGTGTAATTTTATTGACCTTTGCATTTTTTCTATGAAGGAATAAGTGGTTGTTTTTCATTACCAGACACTAAATGATGTTATGGCTTTAATCTAGTCTCTTTCGTCATTGTATTATTCTGTGGACATTTAGCACACATCTGTAAATATTTTTTCATACCAGACTGTCTTGGGATTGGGTGTTATTCTTGTGGATAGTATACGATTAGGGTCTGGGAGACCTGGGTTCAGATCCCTGCACTAATGTGAAGATCGCTAGAGGACTGTGTGCCAGTCATGGCCTCCCAGCCTAAGCTACCTCAGAGGGTTGTTGTGAGGATAAAAATAGGGGAAGGGTAACCTGGTGCTCCTTGGGAACATAAGAAGAGTCCTGCTGGATCAGACAGGTAGTCCATCTAGTCCAGCATCCTATCTCACACACTGGCCAATCAATTCCTCTGGACGGCCAACAACAGGGCATAGAGGCCGAGGCCTTTCCCGATGTTGCCTCCTGGCTCTGGGATCCAGAGGCTTAGTGCTTCTCAATTTGGAGGTTCCCCCTCAGTCACCGTGGCTAGTAACCACTGATAGACCTATCCTCCATGAATCCATCTAATCCCCTTTTCAAACTGTTTATTCCTGTGTCTATCACTACATCCTCTGGCAGAAGATTCCACATTCTAATCACTAATCTTTGTATAAAGTAGTATTTCCTTTTGTCTGTCCGGCAGTTTATTGGATGCCCTCAAGTTCTAGTCTTTTGGGAGAGGGAAAAACCTGGAGTCCCCCTAGTTGGACACTCTAACCACTATGCCACACTGGCTCTAAGCATGGTCAGGTACTTAGAGGAGTTCAAGAGTGATTGGAGGAAATTCCGATTCATTTAAGGAAGGTGTTTTGGATCGTAAAAACTGTTCAGAGGCACTAGATGGGACATGGGCATGTGAGCTTGACAACCAGATTACAGGAGTCTCTGTTGCAAAAAAAACCCGAGTTTCATTTTTTCTTGAAAGCCTAGTGTGAAAATGGGGCAGTTCCGCCACATGAAGAAGGCTGGCAATATACGTCTTCTCCCATCCCGTGTGGGTGGGCCCTCTGCTCCCCAACTAGGCTGCATTGCCACCGAGCCCCAAAAGCTCCAACCCCTACGCCACCCTGGTATTGTTTCATTTTTGTTTTTTTAACGGTCCATGGTTTGCTTTCTCCGGGAAGTCCCTGGAGAGACAGCATGTGCATTTAAAAATGGCCCGAGCAAAAGTTTCATTCCAGAAAGATTTGGAACGCCGACCCTTGGAAGCAAGAGCTAGAAGCCAGGCCTGTGGAAGCCAGCACCAAGATTCCCGATGAGTTGGTGTCTGTGCGTGTGGAGGAAACTGATTCTGAGTGGCAATGAAAGAATCTGGATGTTTTCAAAATGCTCCCCGACCCCACTATAATGTGACAGACCCAGATACTGTTTGGGAAATGCCAAGCTCTGGCCCCCAATTCTATTCAGGAAACGCTGGCATTCAGTATCTGGTCCTATCCCCCCCCCAAAAAAAACCCCCAACACACACACACCCATGCCATTATCTCTGAATCATCTGCTGATGGTTATATTGACCCTTACCTGGGTAATATCCTCTTCCTGGAATTCCCACTCCAGCCCCAGGGACCCCTGCAAAGGAAGCAAGAGTCAGAATGATTCTTAGGGTGCAGTCCAAGGATGTGGCATCCAATGTTCCCTCTAAGCTTTGGAGTCTTGTGAGCAAGAATTCTACATTGTGAGCTACTGGCATTAAAGTTGCAAGCAAGCAATTTGGCTACTGCATAAATTAGTTTGCTCTGGAGCAATCCTTCCTGAGCTAAGATAAAAATGTGTGAGCCAGAGGCTAAAAAACTGTGAGCCAGCTCACACTAACTCAGCTTAGAGGGAACACTGGCAGCATCCATCCTCTTCCTCTCCACAAAACCGCAAATGGTCTGCAAGAGTTTCACTCCCACTGGTCTCAAAGTTGCCTGCTGTTCTCCCACTGTCAGAGAACCACCCCCTCGCTTAATCAATCCATTGAGAACAGAACTTCCTAGGGTTGCCAGTGCCGTTGGGAAATTCCTGGAAATCTGGAGGTAGAGCCTGAAGCAGACAGAGTTTGGGGAAGAGAGGGACCAGGGCAGGCTATAATGCCATAGCGTCCACCCTCTAAAGCCACCATTTCTTCCAAGGGAAACTGATCTCTATCGTCTGGAGATGATTTGTAATTTCAGGAGATCTCCAGGCTCTACCTGGAGCTGAAGGACCGTGGCTCAGTGGTTAGGGCATCTGCTTGGCATGCAGGAGGTCCCAAGTTCAATCCCCGGCGTCTCCACTTCAAAGGACCAGGTGGTAGGTGATGTGAAAGACTTGAGACCCTTGAG
Organism: Gekko japonicus; assembly: GCF_001447785.1. Lineage (NCBI taxonomy): Eukaryota > Metazoa > Chordata > Lepidosauria > Squamata > Gekkonidae > Gekko > Gekko japonicus. The sequence goes on along the minus strand of NW_015167538.1, from coordinate 606,433 downwards.
AGCTGCTGCTAGTTCGAGTAGACACTACTGGCTTTGATGGATCAAGAGCAGGGGTCGTTTCGTAGAAAAAGAGCTAGGGGAACTCATTAGCATAACTCATTAGCATATGCCACACCCCCTGACATCACCGGAAGTGTATCATAAGGCCCGGCGGTGGACCTGCAAGGCCGGCGGGAGTGCAAGGAAGCCCCGCCAAGGCCCTCCCTGGCCCCAGGCAGGCAGGGGTGGGGAGAGGCGGGGAGGAAGCAACTTACCCTCCCTCTTCTCCTGCCTCCTCCTGGCTGAATGAGGGCCGGAAGCGGGGCAGCCGGAAGCAGGGGGCGGGGTGATCCCCCCGAATCGACCTCTGATCAAGAGTCTGATTCAACAGAAGGCAGCTTCATGTGTTCACGTTGCCCAGAGGTTGGCAACCCGGAGACTTCCTACTGTGGCAAGTCACTCCCTTGATAAGGATCACAACGTGGAGCGGCCGCCATGTGCTCAGATTAAGCATCACGTTTAGGATTTCTACAAGGCCTGAGGACATGGAGCCCTCGTCTAGCATCTGACTTCCAACAGTGGTCAGCCAGATGCTCAGTGGAAGGAGAATATAAACGCCTCAGCGCTGGAAAAGGTCAAAACTCCATCTAGTTCAGAATCCTGTTTCCCACAGAAGACAGCCAGACTTTTATCTCTTCAAAGCCCTGTGTGTGTTATCTCTGTGACCCCTAAATCAACTGTGTGAGGCAAGTCAATATGATTCTCTCCCTATTTGGCCGTGGGGGCATTCGGAGTGGTGTGTCTTGGGACACTTAAGTGAGCTCACTGCCAAAGGCGAGATTAGAACCAGGGGCTTTCTGGGCCACAGCCAAGAGGTGATACCGGCAAAGCAAAATACAGCAGGCCCAGAACGGTCATTTGGACACCCACGGGACGTGTCAGCAACTTGCTTGTGTGTCAGGGCTGCTGACAGGCCATTGGCTCTCTCTGGTGGGATTCTGGCCTACGGTTAAGCAAATATATAGCTAGTCCTTTTTTCACGTTTCTCTCCCTCCTGCACTTTATTTTGCCCTTTTCTGTTTAAGTGTAACGTATTTTGCCTAGGGAATTTGAACAGCACTGGCCTCTCTCGACTGAGAGGCTGACTGGCCTACTTGATTTTCCTGCTCCAGACGGAGCCTGAGCATCCAGACAGTGTGGGGAGGGGAGGCTAAAGGACTCTTGGCTGAGAGGAAGCCCCCAGACAAGGAAGCGTGGCTGACCTAAGCCCCAACCCGGATCTCATCTTCCAAGGAAAGCGTAACGTGAATTAAGATCACCAGTTCTAATGCTAGCCTCCGCCCTAATGCTAGGCTCAGAACTGATTTGTGGAGTAACGAGTATGAAGAGAGTGGCACTGAGTATATAGGTAAAGGTAAAGGTTCCCTTGCTCGAAAGCCAGTCGAGTCCGACTCTAGGGTTGCGGTGCTCATCTCCGTTTCAAAGCCGAAGAGCCAGCGCTGTCCGAAGACGTTTCCGTGGTCATGTGGCCAGCATGACTAAACATCAAGGCGCACGGAATGCTGCTACCTTCCCACCGAAGCGGTCCCTATTTATCTACTTGCAATTTCTTGCTTTCGAACTGCTAGGTTGGCAGGAGCTGGAACTAGAGACGGGAGCTCACTCCGTCATGCGGCACACTCGGGTCTTGAACTGCTGAACTACTGACCTTCCACAGCCTGGAGTTCAACATCTTAACCACTTGAGCCACCGCAGCTGAGTATATACAGAGTGCTTTTTCCATCACAGCCTAATCACAACTAACCCCCTCCATCGGCCACTAGGACAGACATCTTCCAGGTCACAAGATGTTGCTCTCAGAGATGTCAGAGCTGCTGTAGCTCAGTCAGGAAATGAAATATGGTTTCTGGAGTTGCCAAGGTGTAAAGGAAGGGCTTGGCATCACCAGCAGACTCCCCCTGAACCCAAATCTCAGACTGCCTCTTGATGCCCATTCACACATTGCAGGGTACATCTCACAGGGTATGTAGGTTGTGTTTGGGGTTCCCACCATGTGAGTCAGATGTGAGCTGCAGGTTCTCTTTAATTCTCTTAGTAGACCGTACACTGAACATGAGTCAGCAGTGTGATGCGGTAGCGAAAAAGGCAAATGCCATTTTGGGCTGTATCAACAGAAGTACAGTGTCCAGATCACATGAAGCAATGGTATCGCTTTACCCTGCTCTTGTTAGACCTCACCTAGGGTATTGTGTTCAGTTTTGGGCACCACAGTTTAAGAAGGGTATAGACAAGCTGGAACGTGTCCAGAGGAGGGCAATGAAGATGGTGTGGGGTCTGGAGACCAAGTCCTATGAGGAAAGGTTGAAGGAGCTGGGTATGTTTAGCCTGGAGAAGAGACGACTGAGAGGTGATATGATAACCATCTTCAAGTACTTGAAGGGCTGCCATATAGAGGATGGTGCAGAGTTGTTTTCTGTTGCCCCAGGAAGTCGGACCAGAACCAGCAGGTTGAAATTAAATCAGAAGAGTTTTCGGCTAAACATCAGGAAGAACTTTCTGACAGTTGGAGTGGTTCCTCAGAGGAACGGGCTTCCTCAGGAGGTGGTGGGCTCTCCTTCTTTGGAGGTTTTCAGACAGAGGCTAGACAGCCATCTGACCTGATTGTGTGAACTTAGGCAGATCAGGAGAGGGAGGGCAAGAAGGGTTGCATTAATGCTTAGTTCTCGTGGCCCTTTCTTACAGGGAAATGCTGATCAGTACTTTGGGGTCAGGAAGCAATTTTCTCCAGGCCAGTTTGGCCGGGGATCCTGGAGGGTTTTTTTTTTTGCCATCTTCTGGACATGGAGCAGGGGTCACTGTGGTGGGGTGGGTGGGGGTACTTGTGGATTTCCTGCATTGTGCAGGGGGTTGGACTAGATGCCCCTGGATGCCCCTTTCAACTCTATGATTCCATGATTCTATGAATTCCCATATGTGTGGTGTTCTGCTCTGGATCAGGCCCATGGCAAATGTGGAGAAGGGGTTTCAGCTTGCCCTCTCCATGCCATTTTTCTGAAAAGGGTTCCAAGGATGTCCTATTTGGCTTTTGGAGGAAACCTGCCTGTACCCCGAGAACATGTGGGTCTCCCCAACAGTGCCCTTTGGGCTGTTTTGGGTTGGGAAACTATTTATTTATTTATTTATTTATTATTTGTATTTATACCCCACCCTCCCTGGAGGCTCAGGGCGGCTAAGCACAAGGGGAAAGGCTGTGTTGGAGTATGCGGTGTCTGGTGTACAAAAGAAGAAAAGAACCACCCTGCGGGTGGGGGGGGGCACAAGAGGAACAGACAGTTAGGTAGGATAAGTGGGGTCAGCCCCTTTTCTCCTGATAAGTGTAACTTCTTGTTTCTCTCCAGATTACTGCTTTTAGGGCAATATCCTCCTTGTTCTTTGAAGCTGCACACTCACCACTCTCTCTCCCCCAGTTGTGATGTAGCTAGGAACCTATCTCTATCTCTGCTCTTTACTATCAAGTATGTTAGTTCCTTGGGCTGCAGTGGCTCAAGTGGTTAAGACGCTGAACTGCAGACTGGAAGGTTGGTAGTTCAGCAGTTTGAAACCCGAGTACTGCATGACGGAGTGAACTCCCGTCTCTGGTCCCAGCTCCTGCCAACCTAGCAGTTCGAAAGCAAGAAATTGCAAGTGGAGAAATAGGTACCGCTTCGGTGGGAAGGTAACAGCGTTCCGTGTGCCTCGGCATCTAGTCATGCCGGCCACATGACCACGGAAACGTCTTTGGACAGCGCTGGCTCTTTGGCTTGGAAATGGAGATGAGCACCGCATCCCTAGATTTGGATTCGACTGGCTTTCGAGCAAGGGAAACCTTTACCTTTTCCTACCTATGTTAGTTCCTGGATAAAGCTTTCTCTACACTTTAATCAGTTTGTGCAGATCTGCTGTGTAATCACTCAGACAACAGGCTGAAGCCCGTTCTCCGCGCTCGCCACAATCCTCACCCACATCAGGCTTTGCATGCACAAGAACTCACATCTGCAGGACACAGGGTGGGGATCCCAGATTCAACTTGTGCCCTCCGTCGCTGGAGAGCTCCCAGAATGACAAGGGATCTCCGGACAACAGAGATCACCTCCCCTGGAAGAAATGGCAGCTTTGGAGGGCAGACTCTCTGGAATCATACCCCCCCTGAATTCCCTCCCTTCCCCAAATCCTGCCTTCCCCAGGCTCCACCCCAAAATCTCCAGGAATTTCCCAAGTCAGAGCTGGCAACCTTACCAGCACCGCAGAGATATGCACCACTTGCATATCCTTATGTGTGAATGCAAAGTGGCACAAAGTCGCAGCCAACTTATTGGCGACCCCAGCAAGGTGCTTTCAAGGGCAGTGAGAAGAAGCAGGGGTGGTTCGCCCTTCTCCGAAGAGTCTTCGCCGGTGGTCTCTCTTCCAAGGACTGATCGCTTCTGAGATCTGATGAGATCGGGCTATTCCGTGTCACCTTCCCTCTGCATATCCCTAGAGCATCCCTCTTTCCCCCCTGCAAAGATCTCTATCTAGGCATTATTAGTGGAAGGAACAGGGAGAAAGAATTACATAAGTCTCCAGGCTTCGTTCATGCCAGCTGCTTTCCTCGTCTCCACAGACCTGGCTGGGCTTCCAATCCAAATGTGTTAGTAAACTGAACTAAGAGTTTCTGTATTAAGAGTCCATAGGTTTTTAACTTGGTTTACTAGCCATTTATTATTTGGGACGGCTTCCCTCTCTACCCCAGTCCTGTGCAAAGGGCATGGCTGCCTTTTCACCAGGTTTTTGCTTGAGGACCTGGCAGCCTCTTGGTGTAACCGCCTAGTGAGAAGAGGGAGACTCTCACACTTCACTCTCCCCAAGTTCACAGAGAACTGCAGAAAGCTTGCGGGAAAGGAAAGCTGTTTCCTCTGCCTTTCCCATACTGTTCTGCAGTTCATGGGGAACTTAAGAGGGAATTTCTGTGCCTGGCATGGGGCGGGGGGGATCAGGGCGCTGACCAGCTTTCCCTCTAAGCTGAATTAGTGTGAGCTAGCTCTCAGTTTTTTAGCCTCTGGCTGACACGTTTTTGTCTTAGCTCAGGAAGGATGGCTCCAGAGCAAACTAATTTATGCAGTAGCCAAATCATTTGCTCACAACTTTGATGCCAGTGGCTCACAAAGTAGAATTTTTGCTTACAGGACTCCACAGCTTAGAGGGAACATTGGCGCTGACTGCAGCATATTTGAATGCATGTGTACTAAAGCTGCATTGTCCCGTCCCATCAAGATTTCATACCTAAAGACCCAAGAAAGGGAGCCGATGGGGAGTGGACAGCCCTCTCTTGCTTGTACAACAGCCCTGCCTCAGCCCACCCCTTCGACATACCTACAGGACCGCCTTTCCCCGTATGTACCCCAGAGAGCACTACGGTCTGGGTCTCAAAATCGGTTGACCCTCCCTGGCCTGAGGGAGGCCAGGCTAGCTACTACCAGAGCCGGGGCCTTTTCAGTGGTGGCCCCTACCTGGTGGAACGAGCTCCCGGAGGAGTTCAGGGCCTTGCGGGACCTTTCACAGTTCCGCAGGGCCTGCAAGATGGAGCTCTTCCACCAGGCATTCAATTAGGGGCCGCCGCAACTGCAGAGCCCTGGTCCGTGGGTCTAACATCCAGCTGATTACGAGCAGAAACATCGGAGAACATCTGGGCAGTGGAAATTCCTCTGATAATGTACCATCTAAGCTAATTTTAATTGCCGCCAGCACTTTCTGTTTATATTGGTTTTATTCGTGGTGTTTTATATAATTGCATGATTGTATGATTTTAAGCTGTATTTATGTATCTATGGAAGCCGCCCTGAGCCTGCTTTGCGGGGAGGGCAGGGTATAAAGGTGATAATAATTAAATAAATAAATAATGACACCCTCTGTCCCAGTTTGCACCAGGTTCCCCCAGCCAAACTCTTCTGAGCAGTTAGCATGGCTTGTGAGCGCCTCGTGACATCACAGCACAGGGGCTGGTCCCAGATTTTGAGGGGCCCTGGGCACAAACTGCCAAGGGTCCGCTCCTCTCCTCTGCCTTCTGCCAGCTCCCCCCACAAACGCCTCCCTTCCCACCTGCAGACCCACAGGCCTGCACATCACTCCCCCACTCCCCCACGAGCCCTCTCATTACCTTCACTCACAGATACCTGCAGCTCTCATATGCCTGTTCCCTGATGATGACGGGCAGGGCCGGAGCATGGATGGCAGAGTGCTTGCAAACAAGGGGGTAAGGGATGGGCAGATGAGCAGCCGGGGAGGTAAGAACGTGAGAGAGGCCAAGTTGGATCAGGCCAACAGCCCATCCAGTCCAACTCTCTGGGTCACATACTGCCCCAAACCCAGGTGCCATCAGTAGCTCCACCAGTGGGGCCAGAACTCCAGAGGCCCTCCCACTGTTGCCCCCCAAGCACCAAGAAGACAGAGCATCACTGCCCCAGAGACAGTGTTCCATCTGTACCTTGTGGCTAAAAGCCACTGATGGACCTCTGCTCCGTAGGTTTCTCCAGTCCCCTCTTGAAGCTGTCTGTGCTTGTAGCCACCACCACTTCCTGCGACAGTGAATCCCACATGTTGATGATGAAGAAGAAGCAGATGCAGATGCAGAAGCAGAAGCAGCGGCAGAAGCAGCAGCAGAAGCACAAGCAGAAGAAGCAGCAGCAGCAGCAGAAGCAGCAGCAGCAGCAGCGGCAGAAGAAGAAGAGTTGGTTTTATACACCACACTTCACTACTCGAAGGAGTCTCAGAGCAGCTTACAATTGCCTTCCCTTCCTCTCCCCACAACAGACACCCTGTGAGGTAGGTGGGGCTGAGAGAGCTCTGAGAGCACTGCTCTTGATAGAACAGCTCTGAGAGAACGTGTGACTGACCCAAAGTCACCCAGTTGGCTGCACGTAGAGGAGTGGGAAGTCAAACCCAGTTCTCCAGATTAGAGTCCGCCGCTCTTAGCCACTACACCAAACTGGCAGTGGGCCCACTAGAAGCTCTAGGCCCCGGCAGCTGCCCCACCTCATGGAATGCTGACACCGGCCCTGTCACAGCAGCTGGGCCAATAGCTGGGAGGAGGGTCTTGTAAGCCAGTGGCAGTCAGGCGATAGCCTGTTTTCAGCCTCTTGCTACAGATTTGAGCAGGAAAATGCCCACTGCATACACTGTACGGAAGTGGCAGTGACCAATGCCTCCCAGTGGCTCCTCTTCCCCCATATCTCCCTAAGCATGATGTGCAGATTAAGTGTTACCACCTGAAAATTTGCTAATGGCCAAAAGGTTGAGGATGCTGCAAGAAACAGCCGGAAATGAAGAGCAACAAGCAGCCAATCCACACAATGTTGAAGCTGGCCAGTTGGTATTTTCTTAAACCAGCTCTCCCCCCACCCGCGGGAGGGACTAGAACTCTTCTAAACCCTGCTTAATAGCTGGGTGGATGGCAGCCAAAGTTAAATCAACAAAAGCCAGAGTCCCATGTGCGCCAGGGTGGATTGAGAAACCAAGCCGCTTGGTCGAGGGAAGCGGATTGAGAAAAACAATGAAAAGTCTGAAGAAATAAACACACGTGCAACACAGAGTTGCCGGGGAGGGGGGAATCACAGGCTCTCAGGCTGGAAGTGACCAGGAGGTCATCCAGCCTGACCCCCACCCTGCAGCCTGCACAGTTCAAGGCATCACAACCAAAACGCAGGAGCTGACAAAGCGCATCGTGCCAAAGTGTTGGTCAGTGTGGCAAAATGACCGAGAGGCCTCTGGTGTCTGCTTGGCCACTACGGGGCTCGATAAAAGATGATTATACAGACATCCTAGTGAAGAATAAGTCATCTTCATCCAGTGCTTCCCCCCCCCCCAGAAGCTAAAAAACTGATTTTGGTCTGCAAGGCCAAAAGGGGCACAACAGTTCTGACTGCACTTCCTTTGCATGGCTTGTGGATGGACTCCCCACTCCACAAGGAAGACTAATTTGAAAACCTTTCCTAATCATCCTTAGTGTAGGATGTGCCTTTTCACCATTGCAGCACAGTGAATCGATATTTGCATGGAGAAGCTCCACCAAACCTCCAAGATGTCTTTCTTGGTCAGCCATTGTTAGCTCAGACCCCATCAAGATCCGGGTAAGTGTGATTAGGACTCTCTCTGCCACAACACAAACCACTTTACATTGGCTTAGGGTTGCCATCTCCTCGATGGGGGGGGGTCCCCTCCATTTTCAGGGGCCTCAACCTGCTGCCAGACAGCTGGCTGTCAGGGTGAGCCCCGTTGCACCCAATGTGCCTGGCGCGATGACATCACTGCAGCGTGCGTGCCAGAAGACCTCATTGGCCGGGCTGGAGCCCCCCGCCAGGACGCAAGTAAGATCTGGCAACCCTACACGGGCTTACACTGGACCTCTATAGTCATGTGACAGCCCACTCACCCAATCTGTAGAGGTCCTCTTGGAACTCTTCGGAACTCACACTGATTTCCGCCCACCCTAAATCACCTAGTGTCATTTGCTAGCTTGACCTGTTCTCTGCTCGCTCTTCTATTCCGGATTATTACTGAACAAAATATAGTAGCACCACCTCTGATACAGATCCCTGGAGAACCCCACTGCTTGTACCCTTGTATTGTAAGAACTACCCATTTAATCCTAGAAAAGGTTGTGCGGCCATATTGGCCACGCAAGTTCCAAAACAAGAAGGAAATCTGCGTAATACATTTTATCCGATACATAAGTACCGTTCAGTCACAGCCGATTTACGGTGACCCCAGCAAGGGGCTTCCTAGGCAAATGAGAAGCAGAGGTGGCTCTACATTGCCTTCCTCTACAGAGTCTTCCTTAGCGGTCTCCTTGCCAAGTACTGATCCTGCTTAGCTTCCACAATCTGAGAAGATCAGGTTATACCGTGGTGCCTTCCCACTCTTAATACCTTTTATTAGAGCCAGCCTAATTGGCTGCGGTGGCTCAAGTGGTTAAGACACTGAACTGCAAGACTAGAAGGTCGGTAGTTCAGCAGTTCTAGACCCGAGTGACGCATGACAGAGTGAGCTCCCATCTCTGGCCCCAGCTCCTGCCAACCTAGCAGTTTGAAAGCAAGAAATTGCAAGTTGATAAATAGATACTGCTTCGGTGGGAAGGTAACAGTGTTCCATGCACCTCTGTGTCTAGTCATGCTGGCCCCATGACCACGGAAACATCTTTGGACAGCGCTGGCTCTTCAGCTTGGAAATGGAGATGAGCACTGCATCCCTAGAGTTGGATTTGACTGGCTTTCGAGCAAGGGAAACCTTTACCTAATTGACATAAAACATTCTGCAAGCTTTTGGGCTCACCAGAGCTCTTCATCAGGCTGGGTAGTACAAAAGCTTAAATTTTCATTCTTGTTTTTTTTATTTAATCCACCCTCTGCTTGTTTAATTGGAGCTGCGGTGGCTCAAGTGGTTAAGACGCTGAACTGCAGGCTGTGGAAGGTCGGTAGTTCAGCAGTTCGAGACCCGGGTGCCGCATGATGGAGTGAGCTCCCATCTCTAGTTCCAGCTCCTGCCAACCTAGCAGTTCGAAAGCAAGAAATTGCAAGTAGATCAATAGGGACCACTTCGGTGGGAAGGTAACAGCGTTCCGTGCGCCTTGGTGTTTAGTCACGCCGGCCACATGACCACGGAAACGTCTTTGGACAGCGCTGGCTCTTCGGCTTGGAAACGGAGATGAGCACCGCAACCCTAGAGTCGGACTCGACTGGCTTTCAAGCAAGGGAACCTTTACCTTTACCTTACTTGCTTGTTTAACCAGTTCCAACTCCATAAAAGAACATATTTTCTTAACCTGTGAGTTCTGACTTTACTCGGGTGCCTTTGTTTACCCCAATGGAGGGTTGTGCCTCAGTGGCAAAGCACCAGCTTTACACAGTTTCCGGCATCTCCTGTTAAATGGTTCTCAGGGGTTGGGACAGATATGTCTTTGCCTGAGACCTTGGAGAGCCACCACCACTGAGCTGGATGGACCAACGGTCTAATGCAGTGAAAGGCATCCTCATTTCTTCATACTGTACCACCCCCTCGGGTGGAGGCTGAATTAAAGGAAGCCTGGCCTGAACGGTGACTCATGCAGTAACACAATGGGCAGCCTCCTCCGTGAACAAGTACTGGGCCAAACCTCCAGAAAGTAACATATATATTATCAAAAGGGCAAAGGAGCTAAGCTCATTTTAAGCTGGGTGAGCCCTGCTGACATGTCATGTGACCTCCCCTGCCTTTCGAGCTTGAGGAATTTCCCAGCATTCTTATCTAGCAGCCCTTTCTTATCCAGCGACCCCGTTGCAAGACTGCAGGTCCCGCCAGCCACCATCTCCTCCCATCCGGCTTTCAGCCGCTCAGGAAACCAGTGATTAGGTGTGCCACCGCATCCAGCTTGCCCAGCAGATGGTGCTGAGGCTCCAAGTTGGCTGAGTGGGGCTGGAACAGCCAATGATTAGCTGGAGCTTTATTTGCATTCTTTTTTTTCCTTTTCTTTTTTTGGTACTTTGTAAAAATAAAAATCTTTGTTTCCTTCCCAAAGGCCCCCCCCCCCCCCCCCCCCAACTCTAGTCAGCCTTTGCTTTGGATCAGACTTCTTGTCTTGGGTTTTCTTCTCAGCCACGGAGGAGGCAAATGTGTGTGGGTGAAGGGAGGGGTGAGTAGGATGAAACACGGCCCCAGGGTTTTGCTTGGTCCAAGTCTGCTCCGGAGCTGGCTCCTAATGCGAAGGCTCAAGACTAAACCACATGGATAAACAAGGAAGCAGGAGCGACCTTGAGCACACGCAGAGCGCACAGCTTTGCTCAGCCTCACGTTGGAGCGCCAGAATGAAGCTAAGAGAGCTCTTGTGCTGCACACGCAAAGAGGGTCTCTGCATCACCACTGGGCATTCCAGCCCTCCCCGGGGTTCTGAGGTGAGGGGGGAAGGGTCTCTGGCTTCCAGGGAGGCTGGATCCCGGGCCACTGTCGTTTCCAGCAATTATCCCAAGCACGGCAATTTATTTATTTCCTTCCTCTGGCCTTCTCCCCCAAAACAGTTTCCGTTGTTTACCTTTCCTCCATTTTATCCTCCCAACCACTCTGCAAAGTAGGTTAGGCTGAGAGTGGGTGCTCAAGGTCATCCAACACGTTTCCATGGCAGATTGGGGGAATCTGGTGTAGCGGTTAAGAGTGCGGACTCTAATCTGGGAGAATCGGGTTTGATTCCCCACGCCTCCACATGCAGCTACTGGTGTGACTTTGGGTCAGTCACAAGTTCTCTCACAGCAGTTCTCTCAGAGTTCTCTCAGCCCCACCTACCTCATGGGGTGTCTGTTGTGGGGAGGAGAAGGGAAAGGAGACTGTAAGCCGCTCTGAGACTCCGAGTGAAGGGCAGGGTATAAATCCAATCTATTATTATTATTATTATCATCATCATCATCGTATGGTAGTGTGTGTAGAATACCCAGGAGATCCTAAGCTTGTCTGGCAGCCACAAGTTCTATCTCTTTTACTGTTATGCTCCACTAGGTGGCGAGCTAGACTTGCTTTTTAAGGCAAGAGACGTTTCAGAGGTGGTTTGCTGTTGCCTGCCTCTGCATCACACCCCTGGTATTCCTTGGAGGCCACCCTTCCAAATACTAACCAGGGCCAACCCTGCTTAGTTTCCAAGATCTGACAAGATCAAGAGTGCCTGGGCTATCCAGGATGGGGCACACTTATCCTTATCTTGATGAGGTCTGAGCTAACAATGGCTGACCAAGAAAGAGATCTTGGAGGTATGGTGGAGGTTTCCATGCGGAGTAGGGATTCGAACCTGGAGTCTCCCAGATCCTAATCTGACACTCTTACCACTACTCTATACTGGCAACAATCTAACGTGTTCTTCCCCATACACTGCTCACTGTAGCCAAGAGGCGTGTACAGTGGACTGGACAGCAGCCTCACAGTCCGTGGCCGAACCCAGATGCTCATGTGAAATGTTCCATACTCTGGGCTGGTTCACACAACCAGCCTCACTAAGTGACATAGCCAGGCCTTGTCTGTAACAACTCATTTTTAAACAGTATTACTGGTGGTCAAAGAGATGAGATCACCAGGAGCTGGCCCTATAAAGCAACGCTCTTTGCAAGGCAATACGGGTTCTTTTGGCAAAGTACCAGTAAGCCTTGCTGAACCTCAGCTGGGGGTTCAATCAGGTGCTCCTTGCAGGACCTCAGCAACTTTGCGAGAACAGCTGAAGGACACGTTGCTATATTCAAGTGCGCAGATATGCCACAAGTCATATGCACATGTGGACAAACCCCCCCCCAGAAATTCAGTTCCACCACTAGGGTTGCCAATCTCCAGGTGATGGCTGGAGATCTCCTGGGATTACAACTTATCTCCAGGTGACAGAAATCAGTTCACCTGGAAAAAATGGCTGCTTTGGAAGGTGCAAACCCCATTGAGGTCCCTCCCTCCTAACCCCAAACCCCTCCTTCCTCAGGCTCCACCCCTCGAATCTCCAGGAATTCCCCAACCTGGAGCTGGCAGCCCTATCTGCTGCTCAGCATGGTGGGATGAAGATTCTTGAGGGTCTTCTTCCAGCAAAGGTGTAAAAGTAAATATTCAAAGTTTTGATTGTGGGTTAAGCTGAGCTTGACTTTGGTAGGGGAAAGAGGGCAGGGGGAGGAGCTTGTGTGCTCCAGTTCAGGCTTAGGGTGGCACTTCTGAATGAGTCAAACTAACCCACCCAGGAGTTGTTGCAGATCTGGGGGGGGGGGAGTGACCTCTTCCCTTTGGGACTAACATTCCCTGGGCCTGACCCCAGCAAACATGGACTGGAAGGCACCCAAACTCTATACACACACACATACACACACTCTCTCTCTCTTCTCCCCCCCTCCCCTCTGGTCTGGCTACTAGAATTATTTTTAAACCCAAAGGGGAAACTTGAACACTTTGTTCACTGGGATTAAGGGGCTGCAGCTAGACATATCAAACATTGTGAGGATTGCTAGTTGCGTTTGTATCCGTGCCATATTCTCCAAGTATGCAGAGAGCACAAACATTAAACTCTCCGCAGCCTAAGTGCACAAAAAGAGCTCCGCAGCATCGGCTTGGAAGCCCAGCCAGTCTCCAGCGGCAGCCGGAAAGCTGATCCTGGGAGGCTCGTGAACACGGCAGGAAGGCAACATTTTTTGTCTTGTTGCTTGTGCCTAAAACATGGTGCCCAGGGGTAGCTTGCTTCTGAACATCATAGATCCATTTAGCCATCATGGCTAATGGCTATCAAATACAAATCGTGAGTCTGTCTGATCCCTTTCTAAAAGCCTTCAGAGGCCTGGTCTATACATGCAGTGGTAGAGTCCTGAAGTGGTAAAGTGGGATGTACCAGTTGGGGAGAACCAGCGCCAGATCAGGGTCTAGGAAAGCCAGGTTTGAATCCCTGTTCGGCTATGGAAGCTCACCTACAGGGCAATCCTAGAGTGGCGGACTCCAGTCTGGAGAACTGAGTTTTTCCCGCCCCACTCCTCCACAAGAAGCCTGCTGGGTGACCTTGGGCCAGTCACCGTTCTCACAGAACTCTCTCAGCCACACCTACCTCACAAGGGGCCTGTTGTGGGGAGAGGAAGGGAAGCCGATTGTAAGTTGCTTTGAGACTCCTTAAGGTAGAGAATAGCGGGGTATAAAACCTACTCTTCTTCTCCTAAAAACACATTCCTTAGAGTAAGCCACACCTGAATAGGATTCTGAGTAGACTTGCTCTCTGGGAGACTTTGGGCCAGTCACACTCAGCCTAACCTGCCTCACAGGGGCGTTGTGAGGATAAAATGGAGGAGGGAGGATGTTATAACCTGCTTTGGGGCCTCATTGGGGAGAAAAGCAGGGTATAAACATCTAAAGGTATATACAATATGAAATAAAAATTAGCACATCGGCAAGAAAGAGTACAGCCTAGCCCTTAACATCCTATGCTAGGTTTCTAATTACAGGGAATTATAACCCTAAGTGAACGCTAAAAAATGTAAACCCTTACCTTGAGTCTGAAGTGGTCCATAGCAACATAAGAAAAGCCTGCTGGATCAGACCAGTGGGCCATGTAGTCCAGCATCCTGTTTCATACAGTGGACAACCACTTACCCCGGAGGGCCAAACAAACGGGGTATAGAGGCCGAAGCCTTCCCCTGCTGCTGCCTCCCAGCGCTGGTATTCAGGTTTGCTGCCTCTGTAGAGGCAGGGTATAAGCTTTAAAGAGTCAAAGCACCCTTCGTCAGGTGCTACTGGACTCCAACCTTACTCTTCTAGCAACACAACAACCCACCTGGGACCTTCTTCTATAGATGGAAGCTCCTTCAGTCCCATGGCTAGTAGCCATTGGTGGACCACTCCTCCGTGGATCTGTCTAACCTCCTTCGAAAGCGATCTGTGCTCAGGGCCGTCACTACCTTCTCTAGCAGTGAATTCCACTGCTGAATTCCTCATTGAGTAAAGAAGTATTTCCTTTTGTCTCCCTTAAATCCAGGGCTATTTTTGGGCAGGAACGCACAGGAACGGAGTTCCGGCTGGCTCCCGAGTTGGCCACGCCCAGCAGGAACTCATTAGCATAATAGGCCACACCCAACAGCAGAAACTCATTAGGATTGGCTACATTAGGGATGTGTGGCCTCACATATAAAGGAGTTCCTGCTACAAAAAAAGCCCTAGGTTTTGACAAGGTAAACAGAATAAGAAGCAAAAGGTGGGTGTGGCTGGATGACCATCCTTCTGGTAAAGTGGGGTGTGGCCTAATATGCTAATGAGCTATGCTGTCAGGGGTGTGGCTGGATATGCTAATGAGTTTCTGTTGTTGGGTGTGGCCTATTATGCTAATGAGTTCCTGCTGGGCTTTTCCTACCAAAAAAGCCCTGCTTAAATCTATTTGCCAACAGTTTCACGGGGTGCCCTCGAGTTCTCGTATTATGAGAGAGGGAGAGAAAGCTCTCAATCTACTCCACCGTTCTACCTCTTCCGCGTTCTGATACCTCATCGCCACCTCATTCTGCTGTATGTGTAGGCCAGGTTTTAGTTAGTGGCCACCACCACATCCTATAATGAGGTGTTATGTGGGAAAAGCCAGCATGGCGGTTAGAGTTCTACAATTATTACTGAGTGTGTGTGCGTGAGAGGGGGAACTCTCCTCATCCGCACCCTTCGTGCCTTTCATAATTTTATAAACCACTGTCATGTCCTCGGCTTTCCCCCCTAAACCAGAAAGCTTTAGCCTTCCCTCATCGCTTTGATTCCTTCGTTGCCCCGCGTGGTTTAAGCTAGCAAAACCCTAGCTGGATGCTTCCGTCGCAGCCGCAGACCATGAGACTGGCTCCTCACGGAGGTTGGATTCTCCCCTGCCCCCAAGGAAAGATATGCACATATTTTATATTTTATGTAAACAGGGAGTTCACCTGACAGCAACGAACGATCCATGCGAAAGCTACTTGGATGGAAGACGGCGGGGAGGAGAGAGGGGGAAGTGGGGGGAAGATATGCACAGAAAAGGAATTTCCCAGTGTGAGCTTTTCCTTACAACCCAGAAAAGCACGTTCTGAGGGTGAGATGCCAAAACTTCATTCTGTTTTATTGACCCAGACTAATGCTCACCACTTCGGATTTCATGGCACGCTTGCAACACTGAGATCCAGGGTCTCAAGGTTAGAAAGAAGGCAGCCAGTAGAGGAATGGACATGGTATGGACAGACCACCCACTGAGCCTCCTTGAGGGGGACCCATGTCCAAATCCTCATTCATCAAAGGCCCAGCTACACGTTACCCAGTCCTTCTACCCAGGGGTCATTTCGTAGAAAAAGAGGTGCAGGAGCTCATTATCATAACTTATTTGGATATGCCACACCCCCTGGCATCACCGAAAGTGTGTCAGAAGGCAACACCCACCCCTCACGCTCCACTGGACTGTTTTGGATTGCTAGCTATTGGGAGGGGGGAATGTGCAGATCGGCCTTCACAGAGGAGGGAGAGCTTGTACCCGAAGGCGGGCCGGGGGGGCGGCTCTGCAGCTTACCTGGCTGCTTCTTGCTCCTCGTGGCCCAACTGAGGGCTGCTGGGAGCAGGGGGCGGGGCTTGTTGCATGTGCCCACCCCCTGGGGTCCTTACTGCCGGAGCTCCGCTCCTGTGCGCTCCCGCAGGAAATGACCCCTGCTTCTACCCCCCAGTGTGTCTGTCCTAGTACTGTCCATTAGATATGCTCTGGAACAGCCTTGCTCAAAACGTAATTCCTATGTCCGCATAGGCCTGATTTGAATCAGGACTGCAGCACGGGGTGGGGGTGTGGTAAGCCTCCCCCCCCCGTGCCGATTTTCCAAGCTGAAATGGCCCCTTACAGGGTCATTGTGATTAAATTACAATAACAGAATCTTGTAGGACATCCTATACTCTCTCGTAGATACAACAGTCATAAAAAGCCGGTTGATAAAATCTGGAATCGGGCAAAAAGTATAAAAATGATTACTAACAACAAGCAAATGCTTCACATGCATCATTTGTAATATTTACAATAAACTCGTAAATTAGGTCAGTAGCATCAATAGGACCCTCATCCCCAATTTACAGGTTGGGCGATCAGAAGTATTTCCTTTTGTCTCTCCTGACTAAGGCCCGTGTATTGAGTCCACATGGCGCAAATGAGATCTCAACCAATCAGGGAGGGGCTGTGGCTCAGTGGCAGAGCATCTGCTTGGCATACAGAAGGTCCCAGGTTCAATCCCCAGCATCTCCAGCTGAAAGGTCCAGGCAGTAGGTGATGCGAAAGATCTCAGCCAGAGACCCTGGAGAGCTGCTGCCGGTCTGAATAGACAATAGTGATGCTGATGGACCTATGATCTGATTAAGTTATAAGGCAACTTTATGTGTTCATGTATGCAGAGACAGAACAGGTAGACTCCTCTGCAAACGCTTATTTCTCCATCAGGAATAACTCAGTGATCCATCCAGTACAAAAGCATGGCAGGATGTTGGGTGTTACAAGTTAAAACACTTCTTCAGTATTTACTGGGTTACAGGATCACGTACTCCCAGTCAAAGATAACTTAAGGAAGGCAAGGCCAGAGCAGTGACTCATACAGAGAAACAGCAAAGAACCTCCTTGATGGGCACTACAGGCTCATGCACCAGCACATAAATTGCAGTTGTCGCCTTAAGCTCAGTGTCTGATAAGAACTGCACACCTCGATTCCTTTTATTGGAAACCTCACCTCACTCAACCCTATATTTGCTGCCTGCAGGGGTGTTCTCCAGGAGGGGCCCTGAAGAGCTGTAAGCATCTGCAACAGGCTTAAAGCATTAAATATGTGGCTGTGGGAAGGGAAAAAACCAAACAGGCTGGATTCTGAGCAGATGCAGGCGAATGATGCCATTTCCTAAAACAGACACATACCCCGTCCTTCTGGATTATGAAGATGCATCCGTACTGGGCAGAACGAATGCATGATTCCGGGAACTGGCCAGACAGAATTGGGGGCCTCCTGTGCCGGCTCTGAGATTTATATTTATTTACGGTGAGAGTCGTAGCTTGCCTCTTGGACTAAACACAGGCCTGTTCAACAGCTTGTCCTGCAGAAATCCGGAGCCCAGTTTTGAAAGAGAGTAAGAACAGGGGCAGCTGAGAGAGCCAGGGAGCCGCCAGCAGACTCGGTCCCAAGGCTCTGTCAGCACATCGGTGGCTGGAACCCATCAGCAGCTATTGAGCTGGGCACAGGTGCATTATGGGAACATCTCAAAAATAAACTGGCAGAATAAGAAGGGAGGACCCGGGAAGGCTCCTGTACCTTTAATGGTTGAGTGGGGGAAGGGGAGATTTTGGAAGCTGGAGCTCTTCGTGCAGGGGTGGGCAAAGCCTCAAATGCCCAAATCCTTCTTTTTTGTAACAAAATGATTGAAGGCAACAGACACCCCCCCCCTCCGCACAGAAAGTATTTTTCGAACAACACATACTTTCAAACAACTCACTGCTGCAGGATACCATAGATCATTTGAAAAGGAGACTAGATGCATTCATGGAGAACTAGAGGTCTATCACTGGTTACAAATAGAACCGCTATTGGTCAGGATGGTTAAACGGAGCCTCCATGTTCAGATGCAGTGTACCACTGAATGTCAATTGTGGGGGGCCAACGAGGCATGCAGGCTTTGCCCTCATGTCTTCTTTCCTCTGGGAGAATCTGGTTGGTTTATGCAGGAAACAAGACAGTGGAATAGTGGGAGCACCTAGGTTTGATCCAGCAAGGCTGCTCCCAGGTAAGGTTCTCATTCAAACGCCCTGCTTCAGTGAACGCAGCAGGGGGTGTTCTTTTGTGCTCAGATGCGGAGGGAGGGGCTTAATGTAATCCATAAACTCCATCCCTCAAACCCTTCTGCTTCGGCCTCCCACGTGACTTTTGAACAACAAAGGTAAGGGGGCCAACTGAAGAAGTGTGGGAAGCTGGGCGGAGAGCCAGGGGTCATTTCCTGCAGGAGCGCACAGGAGCGGAGCTCCAGCAGTAAAGAGCCCAGGGGGCAGGCACATGCAACAAGCCCCACCCCCTGCTCCCAGCAGTCCTCAGTCAGAGCAAGAAGCAGCCAGGTAAGTTGCAGAGCTCCCCCTGGCCCCCCGGCCCAAAATAGTCCAGTGACATCTTTAAGACCAAGTTTTATTCAGGTACAAGCTCTCCCTCCTCTGTGAGGGACAGATCTACACGTCCCCCCCCAATAGCTAGCAATCCAAAAGAGTCCAGTGGAGCCTGAGCGGTGGGTGTTGCCTTCTGACACACTTCCGGTGATGTCAGGGTGTGTGGCATATGCAAATAAGTTACGCTAATGAGTTATGCTAATGATCTCCTGCACCTTTTTTTCTATGAAATGACACCTGCAGAGAGCAAACCATCAGCAGAGAGCAAACCGTTCTGCTACCAATCGTTAATGTGGTGGAGGGGAGACGAGACATATCACTCATTAGAACAAAATGACTTGTTCCGGGGTGGGGATTTAAATATACTCACTGCTCTTTCTGTGGCTCCTCAGAAGGGATCTCCCCCCCTCCCCCCAGAAATCAGGAGGGGAGGTGTGTGCCTGTTATCTCCAAGAAAGAGTGTGTGTCCTTACAGAATAACCGTGTTCTAGTAGCTACCATTCCTGACAACAGGTGTCTGTGCAAACTTCGTTGAGGCTAGCAACTGAGAAGGGAAACAAAGCACTCTGTGCATGCTCAGAGTCACTCTTGGGGGGGAAACTGGGTGAGCATCAAAGCCAGGACCCCAAACTGCAGTCGGCCAACCGACTAATGAAATGAGGCCACCCGCACCCCCAGGTAACAAGGAGTGGGGGAGAGCAGAAGCCAGCTTGCATGCATCAGTGATGCAATGCCCAGAAAATGAATCAACTTTTGGAAAATGCTTCTCTTTTTCTCCGCCCTCGCCCCCCCCCCCCCTTCCCCCCTCCCGCCCCGAGTTTTTCCATGGCTGGGTGAAGAAAACAAACAGATGATGTGGGAATCAAGGCAAAGAAATTTTTTGCTACAGACATCAGAGTTTGGGGGAACAAGGACAGAGCAAGTTTCTTTTCCCCCTCTCTTTTTTTGGCCAAACCTCACCCCACCCCCACAGGATTACAAGTTATAACTGAGCTGAGGAGAGATAGCTAAGCGAACACTGCTAAGAAACATTAGTCCTCATCGTTTATATTGTGTGTGTGGAGGGGGGGGGGCTATGCCAGAAAGTAGCAAGCAAGAGCCAGTTGGGGCTGCTTATCTGAGTGGAGGGGAAGTGCTCTGTACATGCTCAGAGCCACTCTTGCTTTGATTATTCTGCTAAGTATCCAACAGCAGGGCTGAGCTTTGAGGGAAAAGCAAGAATGGGCAACTGCTGTCCACACGCTCCAAACTGAGATTGCTACTGCACCTACTTAACTGTCAACATTTATTTTATTTATACCCTGCCTCCCCCCCCCCCATGGGGACCCAAAGCGGCTTACATCATTCTCACCTTCGTTTTATCCTCACAACAACCCTGTCAGGTAGGTTAGGCTGAGAAGTGTGTGACTGGCCCGAGGCCACCCAGCAAGCTCCAATGGAAAAGTGGGGATTCCTCCAAAAAACCCAAAAACAACCTTTGGGAAGTATATTATCGATCAAGGAGGCTGACGAGAACTGACCAAGCATACTATTGGTCAAGGAGGCTGGCACTTCCTCAGACAGAACTGCAGCTCAGGAAGGGTAACAAGCATGAATACTGGCATTTCTGGATCAAGATTATCTGATGTTGAAGAAGAGGAGGAGGAGGAGGAGGAGGAGGTCGGATTTATACCCTGCCCTTCACTCGGAGTCTCAGAGCGGCTTACAAACTCCTTTCCCTTCCCCTCCCCACAACAGACACCCTTCTATGCTGGAAATCCTGGAGAACTACTTCCAAGGATCTGATTCAGAACAAGGCAACCATTAGAGAGCCATTGCCAGGCAGGAACGATGCAACCCTTGACGGCCCAGGGACCTGAGTACCAGGACAGGGCAGCCTGTGCAGTTAAACCTACAGAAGTGACTCTGTCTGTTGCACAGAAGCTGTACTTCTGTGCCCCTCCCAGTTCTTTACCCACCCACCCTGCTGTCCTCAGACTGACACCTCCCTCAGCTCCTGTTCCTTGAGGCTTCGGAATGGGTCAAGGAGGGGCAGTCCATTTGGCAAGACTCTGGCCTTGTGGGCTGCCTTTTCCAGTCTCCCAGGAGCTCCTTGGGGAGCCAGAGGCGCCTGCTGCTTGTGAGAGCGGTTGGCTGGGGCAGACAGGCTTGCAAGGGGGGCACTTCCACTCCCCTGGGGCCAAGCTGAAACCCAGTCCCGGTGCCAAGTGAGCTGCACTTGCCCCCCCCCCCCGACCGGGACAGAGGGAGGGCCATCTCGGCCGCCCAACAACAAGGGTTGAGGGGAATGCCTGGACTCTCCAACTGGGAAGATGCAATAAACTTTACCCACAATGGCAGCAGAAGTTTTTTGTGTGTGTGTCCTGTTTTTTGTGTGCGTGCCAATTTACGGTGACCCCGGCATGTTTTCAAGGCAAGAGAAAATCAGAGGTAGCTTGTGATGGCCTGCCTCATGTCGTGACCTGGCCCTGGACTTCCAGTTTGGTGTCGTGCTTAAGTGCCTGGACTCTAATCTGGGAGAACCGGGTTTGATTCCCCACTCCTCCACTTGCACCTGGCCGGATGACCTTGGGTAAGCCGTAGTTCTGATAATGAGCTGTTCTTGAAAAAGAGCAGTTTCTGTCAAGAGCTCTCTCAGCCCCACTGTTGGGTGTTACAAGTCAAAACACTTCAGTATTTACAAGGTTAATGATGTCTGTTAAGTCACATGTTTGTTTGTAACCAACCTGTTTAGACAATAGGATGCCCGGGAACTTTGGAGCTAATCTGCTAGTCTGATTGGAAACCAAAGTGTCAAGTATTTAGCATATTGGTTTCTCCTCCCTTGCTCTTTGTTCAGACTGAGAGGAAGATGCCATTCGGCTCTTCCCGTTTTACCTTTTAGCTGCAAGGATGTAGGCATATTAGCTCTTTGTTATTTTATATCCTGTGTACCTTTTCCCATGTTAGGTTTACAGTAAACTTTTATATTTTAATACACACCATGGACTCAGATCTCTTGCTGACTTACTCAAAAGAATCCCAACAAAGGTTATGGGCCCAGATCCGCTCCTATCTGCGCAGAGCTGACCATGTGTGTTGAGTTCACTTAGAAACTTTTAAGAATAGCACAGATTTTTTTAAAAAACGTTTTCACCCACCTACCTCACAGGGTGTCTGTTGTGGGGAGGTGAAGGGAAAGGAGTTTGTAAGCCACTCTGAGACACCTTTGGGTAGTGAAGGGTGGGGTATAAATCCAATCTCCTCCTCCTCCTCCTCCTCTTCCTCTTCTTCTTCTTCCTCTTCTTCTTCTTCCTTGGTGGTCTCCCGCCTAAGTCCTAACCAGGGCCTACCCTGCCTGGGCCAGCCAAGTCAGTGCTAACAGGATTCTAGGTATCGTGATATCGCTTGGCTCGTTGCTCACTTTTGCAAAAACAGGGAAGTACTGGTGTGGATTCTTGCCACACCACAGAACTGGTGGGCAGAGGAGATCCAGTCAGTACTGCCGCAACTGGCATACGGGCATAAGGGGCTGGGATCATCCCCTTCATATCAAACAGCATTCAGAATCCCCTGGGACACAGAACTTGTGTGCCAAGTGCCATCAGGTCGCAAACAACCTATGGCTAGCCCATGGGGGTTTCCAGGCAATCAATTCAGCAGAGGTGGTTAAGGGAGATGGTCTCTCATTCAAGTACCAACCGTGCTTAGCTTCCAAGAGCTGATGAAATCAGGTTATTCTATACCACTCCTCGTGTGAGAAGAAGAGATTGGATTGATACCTCACCCTTCACTACCCAAAGGAATCTCAGAGCAGTTTACAATCTCCTTTCCCTTCCCCTCCCCACAACAGACACCCTGTGAGATAGGTGGGGCTGAGAGAGCTCTTTCGAGAACTGCTCCTGAGAGAACAGCTCTGACAGAACTTGTAACTGGCCCAAGGTCACAACAGCAGCTGCATGTGGAGGAGTGGGGAATCAAACCCGGTTCTCCCAGATTAGAGTCCGTGCTCCTGACCACGACACCAAACTGGCTCTTGACAGAACTTACCCATCAAAAATACCCCATCAGTGCATTTATTTATTTATCGTATTTGATTTTGAACCGCCCTCCCCTGGGAAAATCAGGCTCAGGGCGGTATGCAACATAATATCACATAAACATCACTAAGAACAAATTAAAACCCATAAAACACAGCAGTAACCAAAAGATGACGCTAATTTTTTTTTCCCTGATGGTTCCACTGGCCTCACGGGGAGGCAAGGGAATGGGAGCAATGTTCCCTCTAAGCTGTGGAGTCTTGTGAGCAAGAATTCTATTCTGTGAGCTCTTGGCATTAAAGTTGTGAGCGAGCGATTTGGCTACTGCATAAACTAGTTTGCTCTGGAGCCCTCCTTCCTGAGCTCAGACAAAAAAATGTGAGCCAGAGGCTAAAAAATGGTGAGCTAGCTCAGACTAACTCAGCTTAGAAGGAACACTGGATGGGTGTGCCAGAAAGATGGCGCTGGCGCTGCCCTCAACCAAATGCCTGGTGGAACACCACTGCCTTACAGGCCCTGCGGAACTGCCTCAGATATTGTATTTGATAAGCCCCTTTCTAGGACACACATCAAGTTATTTCTGTCATTCCTGCAACCTCCCATACTTGTGCTGGTGTGAGACCATATGCTCAGTCCTCAATTGTTTAATATTTGTCTTTTTCTGAGTAGGACGGCTTGTTTATACATCAAGATTGATGCTTAATTGTTTGAAGTGGTTTAGTAGCAACATATTTGCTATATGCTTTCTTTCCCCCACTTCCCTAGTTATTAAACTGTCGTTATTAACATTATGAAAATTAAGAATAACTAATTTCTGTAATGATGAGTTGAGTCATAACTAATTAACTGAAGATGTGTTTTTCTTATATAACCAGTACAATTTCAGTATGTTAATCCGTGCATGAATTTCACAGGAACGCTAGATCAACACTGCATTAATGTCTATTGTAAATGTTGCACAACTCACATTTTCACGCTCAGTATTGTATTAATATTAATTGCTTCCTCTTTTTCCTTCAGCAATTACAAAATAAACTTCAGCAATTAAAAAAAGGAAAATAAGAATCCTCTAAGCCGGTGGTCTCCAAACTTTCCAGACTGAGAAAAGAGCAAGAGTCCAGTAGCACCTTAAAGACTAAGGAAATATGTGGCAGGGGATGAGCGTTTGTGAGTTACGCCTTGATCTTTCCAGGTCTGGCACTCAGGCTTTAACATACAGGGGGGATAACTGAGCAGCGAGCACAAAACAAAAATCATGTGCCACCAAAGTCACAGAACAGGAAGAGGAGGAGCCAAAGCTGTGACCTCACTGTTGGGGAGGAGGGCATGCACAGAGTGCTAGAGGCTGGACAGTAGGGGGTCGCTCAAGCTAAGGGAAGGGATAGAAAGCAAAGGAGAGCTTTTGAGGGGGGACAGGTGGCCCGGAACCTGCCTCTGTTAAGAGGAACCCCTTCTACCACTGAGTGACCCTGCCATTCACTGGTCCTCTCCGTGTATGTGCGAAGTGTTGCAAGAGGCAAGAGGACCTGGCTCTCTATGCACGCACACCAGCAACAAGTAAAGGTTTCCCTTGCTCAAAAGCCAGTCTAATCCAACTCTAGGGATGCGGTGCTCATCTCCGTTTCCAAGCTGAAGGGCCAGTGCTGTCCAGAGATATTTCCATGGTCATGTGGCCAGCATGACTAGATGCTGACGCGCACGGAACGCTGTTGCCTTCCCACCGAAGGGGTACCTATTTATCTACTTGCAAATTCGTGCTGTCCAACTGCTAGGTTGGCAGGAGCTGGGACCAGAGACGGGAGCTCACTCTGTCTTCATTTATTTATTTTGATTTATATCCCACACTTGGGTCTCGAGCTGCTGAACTACCGATCTTCCAGTCAGCAGTTCAGCTTCTTAACCACTTGAGCCACCACAGCACCAGCAGCAGGCCTTCTAAAATGCTGTTCCCCCAAAGGCAGCTCTATAGGAGCTCGCAACCCAGGAGGAGGGATTCCATGATCCACCTGAGTCATCGGGTTATCCATTTATTCATTTACTTTTTAGTAACACTGGATCACAGTGTTAGAAAACAATGCGAGTGGACCAGTGTGAGATGTGAAATGGAAAAACTGCACTGATTACAGAAATCAGGAGGCAATGCAGCGGACACAAGAACTGCAAACTATAGAGAGCCAGTTTGGTGTAGTGGTTAAGTGTGCGGACTCTAATCTGGGAGAACCGGGTTTGATTCCCCACTCCTCCACTTGCACCTGGCTGAATGACCTTGGGCAAGCCGTAGTTCTGGTAAGAGCTGTCCTTGAAAAAGAGCAGTTTCTGTCAAGAGCTCTCTCAGCTCCACCTGCCTCACAGGGTGCCTGTTGTGGGGAGGGGAAGGGAAAGGAGTTTGTAAGCCACTCTGAGACACCTTTGGGTATTGAAGGGCGGGGCATAAATCCAATCTCTTCTTCTAAACAATGCCACAAAAACAAGAACGGCAAACATTAACTGCAGTGCTCTTGTTCCTTCCTGAAACCTGCTGCCGTAATAGGACCCAACACAAATCAGTCCCTCCCATAGATCCTGAGCAATGGTTTATGGGGCTGCCAGCTCTGGGTTGGGAAATACCTGGAAATTGGGGGGGGGGACCCTGGGGAGGGCAGGGTTTGGGGAGCAGAAGGACCTCAAGGTGGTATAATGCCATTCAGTCCATCCTCCGAAGCAGCCATTTTCTCCAGGGGAACTGATCTCTATTGTTTGGAGTTCAGTCGTAAGTGAGAGATCGCCAGGCCCCACCTGGAGGTTGGCAACCTTAGCAATGAAAATAAATTCCATGCATGCCCATGTCCTGTTTGGATGCCACTGTGGCATGTGCGACAATGGCCAGTGCCCCACTGATGGGGGGTAGTCAATCTGCTGCCTTGTGGGAGCGCCCCTTCCCCTCCACCTGTGCTCTGATGCTGTGCAGGGCTTTTTTTTTGTAGATAAAGCCCAGCAGGAACTCATTAGCATAATAGGCCACACCCAGCAGCAGAAACTCATTAGCATATTAGGCCACACCCCTGATGGCACCGCTCATTAGCCTATTAGGCCACATCCCCATGTTACCAGAAGTGTGGTCATCCAGCCACACCCACCTTTTGCTTCTTATTCTGTTTACCTTGTTTGTTGTCAAAACCCAGGGCTTTTTTGTAGCAGGAACTCCTTTGCATGTTAGGCCACACACCCCTAATGTAGCCAATCCTAATGAGTTTCTGCTGTTGGGTATGGCCTATTATGCTAATGAGTTCCTGCTGGGCGTGGCCAACTCGGGAGCCAGCTGGAACTCCGTTCCTGTGCGCTCCTGCCCAAAAATAGCCCTGATGCTGTGTAAAATAAACCAAACACGGTGTGTCTCATGAGCGCCTGCATCCAAAGGAAACCAAAACCTAGCAGGGCTTCCCATGGAACACCTCACAGCTCAGGGAAACAGAAGCATGTGATGGGTTTTGATGGCTGGCGTGTAGAATGGTTTTTAGAGTTTGACCCTCCTTGCCTCTGGGATTGCAGACTAGATGTCTGCCAGAACCACGGAGAAATGCCAACAACCTAAAGTAAGAACATTCCAAGGTGACAGTCCAGTCCCCTATTCTAACCTTCAGCGGGAAAATCCGGCAAATCTCAAATGCGTGGAAATGTCAGTTTCATTCACAGCGGCAACAGCTTTTCTATTCTCTCCCTCCTCCCCAGCTAGGCAACTTCTGGAAGGAATTTGTCAACATGTTGCAATTATTAGCAGATGAGTAGGATTGGCTTCTGACTCCAACAGTTTTTAAGAAGAGGGTGTAGGGGGAGGGGATACTGGAAGCTGCCAACCAGGCCCACAGGAGTTGCTCCTTCCCCCCCCCCCCAAAAAAAAATCTGAGAAGGGAGAACAGCTATCAGAGAAGGTGCTGCAGTGTCTTGTTACGTGTACGCACAACAAGCCTTTCCCACTGCACCTGGATCTGCTGGCTGAGCAAAGGGTGGGTAAAAGAGAGATAGGTGGTAGACTACCCAAGCTCCCAGGAATTTCCCACTCTGGAGATCAGTATATGCACTGGACAGGATCCAGTACCACACTGCAGGTCAATGGCTGTATTCAAGAACATAAGAACATGAGAAGCCAATGTTGGATCAGGCCAATGGCCCCTCCAATCCATCACTCCATCACACAGTGACCAAAAATACCAGGTGCCATCAGGTCTCCTATTGTGTCCCCACCCCCCCGAAGCACCAAGAATCCAGAGCATCCCTTGCCCCAGCCTGAGAGTTCCTATCTATACCTTGTGGCTAATAGCCACTGATGAATCTCTTCTCCGTATGTTTATCCAACTCTCTCTTGAAGGCGTCTATGCTTGTAGCTGCCACCACCTCCTGTGGCAGTGAATTCCATGTGTTACTCACTCTTTGGGTGAAGGAGTACTTCCTTTTATCCGTTCTAACCCGACTGCTCAGCAGTTTCATTGAGTGCCCACAAGTTCTTGTATTGTGAGAAAGGGGGGAAAGTACTTCTTTCTCTACCTGCTCTATCCCATGCATAATCTTGTAAACCTCGATCATGTCACCCCTCAGTCGTCACTTCTCCAAGCTACAGAGCCCCAAGCACTTTAACCTTTCTTCATAGGGAAAGTGTTCCAACCCTTCCATCACTCTAGTTGCCCTTTTCTGCACTTTTTCCAATGCTATAATATCCTTTCTGAGGTGTGGTGACCAGAGTTGCACACAGTCAATGTTCCCTCTAAGATGTGCAAAAATTCTACTTTGTGAGCAAAAATTCTACTTTGTGAGCTACCGGCATTAAAGGTGTGAGCAGGTGAATTAGCTACTGAATAACTTAGTTTGCTCTGGAATCATCCAACCTGAGCTAAGACAAAAATGTGTGAGCTGGAGGCTAAAAAACTGTGAGCTAGCTCACACTAACTCAGCTTAGAGGGAACACTGCACACAGTACTTGGAACAACCAAAGATGGGATTGCCCAAATGAGTACTGTCCAAAATAGCATAATGAATCAGGAAGACTCGTAGCCCATAGCAGGAATATGCTGATAGCCTTCTGGGTGCCCAAAGTGCTTCATGTGCCATGCTATGGTAAGGTTTGATGCTTCAAGATGTTTAAGTTAGATAGGACAGGGACTAGTCAGTACCTGGACAAGAGGGATACCACCTGGGAATCTTCCAAAGACGCCATCTTGAATTTCAAGGAAGAAGGCCAGGATACAGATCTTGTAGTAAGAATTAGATTGCAGTTACCTTTGCTAGGTAAAGGTTTCCCTTGCACGAAAGCCAGTCGAATTAGAGCCAGCACTGTCCAAAGACGTTTCCGTGGTCATGTGGCCGGCATAACTAGACACCGAGATGCATGCAATGCTGTTACCTTCCCAACGAAGTGGTACCTATTTATCAACTTGCAATTTCTTGCTTTCGAACTGCTAGGTTGGCAGGAGCTGGGACCAGAGACGGGAGCTCACTCCGTCATGCGGCACTCGGGTCTCGAACTGCTGAACTACTGACCTTCCCGTCTGCAGTTCAGCATCTTAACCACTTGAGCACCGCAGCCCCATCTACCTTTGCTACAACCCCATAAACTAGGTCAGTAATGTATTGTTTTATGGATACTGTGGACTGCCTAAAAGACAAATAAGTGGATTCTAGATCAAATCAAGCCTGAACTCTCCCTAGAAGCCAAAATTACTAAACTGAGGCTACTGCACTTTGATCACATGACAAGAAGACAGGAGTCACTGGAAAAGACAATGACGCTAGGAAAAGTTAAACGCAGCAAGAAAAGAGGATGAGACAACACGAGCTGGATTGACTTTATAAAGCCACGGTCCTCAAGTCGCAAGATCTGAGCAAGGCTGTCAATGATAGGACATTTTGGAGGTCAGTCTGTAGCAGGTACTCATTTGCATATTAAGCGACACACCCCTAATGTAGCCAATTCTCCAAGAGCTTACAGTAGCTCCTGTAAGAAGAGCTCTGTAAGCTCTTGGAGGATTGGCTATATTAGGGGTGTGTGGCCTAATATGCAAAGGAGTTCCTGCTACAAAAAGAGCCCAGGAATTCATAGGGTCTCCATAATTCAGGAACAACTTGATGGCACTTTTAAAAAGCACAATGTATTGTTAGCCCCGCGCAGCAGATTAAAAGTGGCGGAGTGTGCTGAGGATTAGGCACGATGTGATAGTAAACTCTTCCCACATGAAAGAGCGTGGGGAGCCCCTGGGCTTGTGTGTGATGACATAATTAAACCTTACCACTTCCGCAGCAAAACCCATGCGCCGCAAACTCTGGCTTCTGCTCAGATGCCACACTCTGGTTTATAGGGATGTGGAATGGCATCGGGCAGTGTAGCTCGATCTTGTAAAATCATGGAAGATCAGCTGGGTTGGTACTTGGATGGGAGACCGCTCAGGAACTCTTTGTAGAGGAAAGCAGTGGCAAACCACTGCTGCTTAATCTCTTGCCTGGAAAACTCTATGGGATCACCATACGTGACTTGATGACCCATCACACACACACACGCACACTCCAGTTTATGAGGCAAAAGGCAAACCAGAGTTTATGGCTTGGGTAAACATTGGCCTGCCACAAAAGCAAATGCCCCAGAATTATCCATTCATGAGCGGAATCAGTGGGGAAGGAAATGCATGCGTCTGAGGATGCCCCATTTCATGCCTCGGAGACTGTAGCTTGCTTCTTACCGTTTGTGGTCAAGAACAGGACTGCCAAGAGTCATTACTGGCCCCAAAATAATGATTCCCTCGGGACCTATTTCACCAGACCCAGACCCACAGGCACCGTGTCTGTAGCACATGGCAAGTTTACATTCCAAGGTCACGCTGTGCGCCACTAGTCATCGCCAGAGCCACTTAATAATCATGCCAAATAAATAACAACAACAATAGCGGCTGCTGGGAACAGGGCTGGCCTTAGCCAGCAGGCAGGTCAAGCGGAGATCGATGGATTACTCAAATCAAATTGGAAACTGGCAAACATGCGCTAATTCCAGCATTTCTATTTCTGTGCTTGTTTCCACAC
Organism: Gekko japonicus; assembly: GCF_001447785.1. Classification (NCBI taxonomy): domain Eukaryota; kingdom Metazoa; phylum Chordata; class Lepidosauria; order Squamata; family Gekkonidae; genus Gekko; species Gekko japonicus. Next base: position 576,751 of record NW_015167538.1, on the reverse strand, counting down.
TCTGCATCTAAACCCTGCCCCTAACCTCAAGCTACCTTTCATTGGTGCCTATCAGGCACAGGAGACACTAGCAGCTCCTCCTAATAAACTACACATCCCATGCGTGCCCCTGCCCCCCCCAAAAATAAAAAATGTAGCTGACAGTTTTCTGGGGCATGGTCGCCCTTAAGCACATCACTTGAGGCCCTGCCCAGGGAGAGCTGCCAATGTCAAGCTCGGCCTAAACTTTCAATTCCTCTCAATCCTGTTTTCTTTCACCTCGCTTGTCATGTTACATTCCTGGGTGCTGCGGAGTGTATGGGAGTAGAGGCTGTAACTATCTTGAAATGCCCCCCAAGTGTCTCTTCCCGTGGGATTGACCTCGGAAATCTTTCTGCCAGCCTAGGTTAGGATAGGGCACCATATATCTGTCCATGTTGCCATAGTTACGCTCAGGGCTCTTTTTGTAGAAAAAGCCCAGCAGGAACTTATTAGCATAATAGGCCACACCCAACAGCAGAAACTCATTAGCATATTGAGCCACACCCCTGACAGCACAGCTCATTAGCACATTAGGCCGCACCCCCGTGTTACCAGAAGTGTGGTCATCCAGCCACACCCACCTTTTGTTGTCAAAACCCAGGGCCTTCTTTGTAGCAGGAACTCCTTTGCATGTTAGGCCACACACCCCTAATGTAGCCAATCCTAATGAGTTTCTGCTGTTGTGTGTGGCCTATTATGCTAATGAGCTCCTGCTGGGCGTGGCCAACTCTGGAGCCAGCTGGAACTCCGTTCCTGTGCGTTCCTGCCCAAAAATAGCCCTGGTACGCTGAGGGGTAGGTATGACGTGTGCGTGAATGGAATTTTATGCTTTTACCTATAATCTGCATGTTCCCGCAGTTTTCTTCAGTCCTAACAAAAGATTTGGAACCCACAGCATCATCTCTCTAATAAAGCATTACGCTGCCAAAAGTGTGTGTGGGGAGTGAATTGGCTGGGGACCTGACAGCCAACCACCAGGTGGCAACTGGAGATCACCCACTACTGAAATTGATCTCCAGGCAACCAAGATCAGTTCCCCTGGAGGAAATGGCTGCTGTGGAGGGTGGACTCTTATGGCATTGTCCCCCGCTGGGGTCCCTCCCCTCCTCAAGCGACGCCCTCCCCAGGCTCCACCCCCAAATCCTCCAGGTCTCCCCCAAGTCAGAGCTGGCAACTTTATGTGCAGGCCTAACCCAAAACTTCAAATGAAAGCAGATCTTATGACTTGTTGGGCTCCAGGGCCTTCCTGGTAACCCTAGAAGGGCTGCCAATGCCAGGGCGGGAAATTCCTGGAGATTTCGGGGTAGAGCTTGGGGTGGGAGTTTAGGGAGGCAAGGGAGCCCGGCAGGGACGTGATTCCATGCACCACACCCTCCAAATCTTTCTTTTTCTCCACGGTAACTGATCTGTCAATTGGAGATCAGTTGTCATCTCGGAAGAACTCCAGCCACGACTGAGAGGTGGGCACTCCTAGGGGCCTGGTGACGTCAGTATCCCACCAGGGACTTGCATCCTGGCTCTCTCTCAGGTTCCCTGGACAATGCCCAGCTCAGGAGGCCCCCTCACCACAATCAAAGTCAAAAATGGCAACAGGTGAAGAAAAAGTAAGGCACCGTCACCTCCTGGATCTGATATTCTAAATGCTGCACTGGCTTATCTGTCTGGCTCTCAGACTGAAAACCTGGGTGACGGTGTGCAAAAAGGCAGCTTCAAGCTTGTGCCCCTGGTGCGAGAGCGTTTGGGAGAGGGGCTGAGCCAACTTTGCACACTGCCCATGGCCACAGTTGAAGGGCAGGGAACTGCTGTTCGGGAAATATCACAAGTGAAAGGGTTTTCAAAATGCCGCTCTGTACCAGTCCTGCAACCCTGATCAAGAGGCACAATCACCTAGCTAGGGCTGGTATTTATGTGCATCGCTTCTGATTTTGTAACCCTGGTTCTGCTGCTCTGTTTATTAGATGTTTCGAAACATCTGATTGCATTGTTTTTACACAGTACAACATGCCTTAAATCTCAGTGGGAAAGGTGAGCTGTCATTAAAGTTAGTAAATAAATAAATAAATCTTGGTGTAGTGGTTAAGTGCGCGGACTCTAATCTGGGAGAACTGGGTTTGATTCCCCATGCCTCCACATGCAGCTGCTGGATGACCTTGGGTCAGTTACAAGTTCTCTCAGAGCTGTTATCTCAAGGACAGTTCTTGAAAGAGCTCTCTCAGCCCCACCTACCTCACAGGGTGTCTGTTGTGGGGAGGGGAAGGGAAAGGAGTTTGTAAGCTGCTCTGAGACTCCGAGTGAAGGGCGGGGTATAAATCCAATCTCCTCTTCTTTTTCTTTTACTTTGTCTGGTTAAGCCACAAATCTGCACTTGTTCAATGATAGAGGGTGGAGTAGAGCCATGGGCAGAGACTGTGTGGTGGCAAAGGACATCAGGTGTGCCTCGTGTGAACAGCCACTGTCAGGTGGTGGCAGTACAGCGTGCATGTGTCATCATGGAATGAGCATACATTCATGCTAATGTTTTGAGGCCACACGTGTGAACTAGGCTACGCATGAGATTACCCACTTTAAACCCCTTAGTCTGTAGCTGGGCCAACAAAGAAGAACAACAGAACGGCTTGTATTGATACCTTTATACAGTTCTAAATGATGCTCCAACACTATAATCACAAAAGTCTCCAGCTATTAAAAATCAATGCCATTTGTTTCAAGCAGACCCAAGCAAATTTTCATCTTGCCCCCTATGACGAACCCTGGCTGGTAGAAGCTCTCTGGGACCTCTAGCGGCAAAGGATCATTCCCAACAAGCTGCTATTTGGCATCCTTCATCTGGAGATGCCAGGGCCTGAACCTGGAACGGGCAAAACACATGCTCTGCTGCGGAAGCACTGGTTGCGCCAAGTTTGCCATGGCCATCTTTTGGAGAAAGGGAGGGCAAACAGCACAGCGTTGAATTGGTTTAATGGTCACTCCCTCTCCAGAAATCGTAGGGATTTGGAAGTGGCATCCAGAAATGAGTTAAATGAAATTTCCAGTTTTAAAAAACAGTTGTCAATTAAAACCTGTAACAGACCAAAAGAGAGACACAAACAGCAGTAGAAATTTAAAGTAGCCTGAAATGACACCCATGATTAAAAATGTACCAAATATGAAATTTGCTAGATGTCACTGCAGCATATGAGCTCAGAGCAGTGCATGTGATTCTCCCTTCCGGCGTTTTCCCCCTCACAACAACTTTGTATGGTGGGCTGGGGCAAAACATAGCAACTGACCCAGGTCACACAGAATGAGATTCATGGCTAAGTGGGTATTTGAATCCAGATGTCTCCACTCTGACCACCATCCCACACTGGCAACCCTCACTCTGTTTTCTCCAGTCTGGCACCCAGCGCTGTAAAACTGTTTTGCAACCAGAAACTCAAGGCTGTACTGTCACGGGTCTATCTCTCTAAGCATTTTAATCCCATCCTTCCTTGAAGAAGCTCAGAGCCACGTACATAGTTCTCCACAGCCCATTTTATCCACACAACAACCCAGTGAGGTAGGTCAGACTGGCCCAAGAGCACTCAGTGAATTGCATGGCAGAGCAGGGAGTTGAACTCAGGTCATGCAGATCCCAGTCCAACCACTGTAGGTCATTTGCTCACGGGTGCAGTTCAGTGATTCTAGCAGCATCCGGACAGAAAATGTCTGCAATACATGAACACACGAACCTGCCTTATACTGAATCACATCCTTGGTCCATCAAGGTCAGTATTGTCTAGTCAGACCAGCAGGGCCTCTCCAGTATTTCAAGCGGAGGTCTTTCGCATCACCTATCACCTGATCCTTTTTTAGCTGAAGATGCCAGGGATTGGACCTGAGACCTTCTGCATGCCAAGCAGATGCTCTATCACCGAGTGCCAGCCCCTCCCACTGGAAGTCAGGTAGAAATATCTGAGGAAAGTTTCACAAGCCAAGCATCGCTTACTGGTTCAGATCCTGAAAGCACTCCTTTGCCTTTAAAAGGCGAGCCAAGGAGGAAGAAGTCAGGAAAAGGCTACAGAACTCCTCCTTCTTAAATGCATGGAAGTCTTTGTGGTGTCCAGGGCAGGCGTTAAGACCAGTGACCCTAACAGAATGAAAAATCACCGGACGGAATGGTGAGGAACACAGAACTTCTCCACTTAGTACATATTGGCATTTTGATTTACAAGCTGTAAATGGCAGTGTTGGATCCTTGAAAAACAATTCTGAGTTATGATGAACTCAAATGCCAAATATTTTGGCTTGGGAAACGTTGTTTGGGACAAACATTTTTAGGTCCTCGATGCCAGTATTGAGGCCAACAAAATGTCATTTGCCTCTTTCTGGCATGGATAAAAGTGTAGCTTCCAGGGGCCTCCTCACAGATCTCTCTCTCTCTCTCTCTCTCTCTCTCTCTCTCTCACACACACACACACACAAACACTCTCTCTCTCACACACACACCCCTGGATTTCCTTCACATTAGCAAACCTGCTTCCCCAAAGTTCACAGGAACAAACCCCGGCTTGTGTTTCTCTTACTGGCCTACTTTACAGGGTTGCTGGAAAGATTACAAAAGAATGTTATGCATAAATATGTTGAGTCCTCAAAAGCATTATGCACACGCTCACTATTATTATTTTCAGAGAGCAGTTGTGTTGGTCTGCCGTAGAACAGCTATATTCAAGCACAACTCAAAGACCAGCAAGATTAGCTATTTTTGCTACTTATCTCGGTGTGCATACCCCCAATGACGGACCCAGACAGGATGCCATCTTTGTCCCATTGGCCATGCTCCTGCACTTAACAGAGCATGGCACCTACATATTTAGCCAGTGAAACTTTCCCAACATCAGCAGCGTGAGAAGCTTTGGCTCCCTGATTCCTACACGCCAGGCTGCTCTGAGAGGCACCGGAGCAGCACTGCCTACAAAGGTGACAATCGTAGTGGCTTGCAAGGAGGATGGGATTCCAGACTCTCTGATCTGCATGGAACACGCAGACCCGGGCTTGCTCTTATCCATTCACGTGTATGATAATGATCAGGACAAGGTCACGTGTGTAGATCAACACTCTGCCCCAGGGTGCAAAAGATCTGCTCTTGAACTAGGAACACGGTGTGCACTTGCTTGCCATCCCCAGGAAATTTATGGCCCACAGACAGCATGGGGCATGCGAAAACAAAGGGCTCGTTCCCGCTTTGTACTCGCCTGCTTTTCTCTCTTTCCCGCCCAGATTTTTCATGTTAAAAAAGGGGGGGGGGAGAAACCAAGAAAGGAAAACTTCAGGCCCTAATCTCACTCTGTATCTTCGGATTTGGTTTTTAAATGCAGGGGGCAAGGTACATAAACGCTGCCCCGCTTTCTTCCCTGGGAGGCAGATCCCCACAGAATCCAGTGTTTTGCAAGGGGCTTCGGATGGCGCCAGAACCCAAGCCTTGCCTGAGGGCAGAGTCTCGGATCGAGAGACCCCCAGTTGGAGTTTTGCAACATCCTGATTCGAGGAAGAGGGGCGCGGGGGGGGGGGGGGAGGCGGATTCTGGTGAAGATCTATGGCCTTGACAGTTCAGACTCCATGGCTGCGAAAAGCAGGGGGGGGTATCAATCAACTGCCTTGCAAGCCCTTCCACTCTGCTTCAGAGTTCCGACACCTCCTGGCCCACAAGTTCCACTTCATGTTGCCAAAGTATCGGTCGAGAGACATCCTCCAGGAGCTCTGACCTCTCTCACAGGTGTGGGTGTGTGTTGGGGGAGGGACGGCAACATTGGCCTGCTTCTGCAACCCTCTTTCTACAAAACGCCGCAAGTCATTCATCTCAAGGAGGGGCCTGGCCTTAGTCCTGGGTCGGTCTTTATTCAATAGTTCACGCCCTATTAATACGTCCCCCCCCCGGCTTTTTAGCTCCCCCCTCCCCCCGCAAAAAAAAAGATAATCGCAGAGGGAAGGCATGACAGAAGTTGCTAGGGTTGCCAACTCCGGCTTGGAAAATACATGGAGATTCTGGGGCTGGAGCCGGGGGAGGGCGGGCTTTGGGGAGGGGAGGGACTTCAGCACAGTCAAATGCTGCGGTGGCTCAAGTGGTTAAGACGCTGAACTGCAGGCTGTGGAAGGTCAGTAGTTCAGCAGTTCGAGACCCGAGTTGCCACATGATGGAGTGAGCTCCCGTCTCTAGTTCCAGCTCCTGCCAACCTAGCAGTTCGAAAGCAAGAAATTACAAGTAGATAAATAGGTACCACTTCGGTGGGAAGGTAACCGCGTTCCGTGCGCCTTGGTGTTTAGTCATGCAGGCCACATGACCACGGAAACGTCTTCGGACAGCGCTGGCTCTTCGGCTTGGAAACGGAGATGAGCACCGCGACCCTAGAGTCGGACTCGACTGGCTTTCGAGCAAGGGAACCTTTACCTTTACCACCCTCCAAAGCAGCCATTTTCTCTCTGTTGTCTGGAGATCAGTCGTAATAGCGGCAGATCTCCAGGCCCCACCTGGAGGCTGGCAACAGTAGAAGTTGCATGGAGTGTTTTGGGAAGCTCCAGGCACAGTTTCCACCCCCCCTCCCCTGCCCACCTTCATGCCCTCCTTCCCTCCCACCTGTATGCCCTGCCCTTCCACTGCCCCCGGCCACAGCTGCCCGTAGCCCTTCCCCCAGTGGCACCAGTGGAGCATGGATGGTGCAGCACTAGCGAGGCGGTGCCAGGAGGAGTGGGCCCTGCCAGAATCCCTGAGCCCAGCAGCTGCCACACCTGGTGGTATGCTGACGCCAGCCCAGAGAGTGGAGGTGGAGGGGAGGTGTCTCTCCCTCTCTGACAGTTCTTTAGGGGCAGTGAAGTTAGTGCAACTGGGTTAGACAAAAAAAAAAAAAGTCCTTCTTCATACAATTGCATCCTTGACTTGTAGAACTCGTGGCCACAAGAGATAGTGATGGGGGGCTCCAGCCAAGATGCTTGAAGAGGGTCCACAAAGTCATGGAAGACAGATCCATCAATGGCTGTTAAGTATGGGGGGAGGAGGAAGAGGAGGAGATTGGATTTATACCCCGCCCTTCACTACCCAAAGAGCAGCTTACGATCTCCTTTCCCTTCACAGACACCCTGTGAGCTAGGTGGGGCTGAGAGAGCTCTTTTGAGAACTGCCCTGGAGAGAACAGCTCTGAGAGAACTGATGACTGACCCATGATCCCACCAGCAGCTGCATGTGGAAGAGTGGGGGAATCAAACCCAGTTCTCCCAGATTAAGAGTCTGCACTCTTAATCACGACACCAAACTGGCTCTAAGTGGAACGTCTATGTCCTGAGGCAGTCTCTAGCAGTCTGAATGTCAGTTGCTAGGGGGACTGCAGCAATGGCTGTCCAACTGTGGGTTGGGAAATTCCTGGGAATTTGGGGGAAGAGCCAGGAAACGGTAGGTTTCAGAGGGGAGGGGTTTGGTGGAGTATAATGTCGGTGTCCACCCTCCAAAGCATCCATTTTCTCCATGGGAACTGATCTCGGTAGTTCAGAGTCAGTTGTAATTCCAGATCTCCAGGCCCCACCTGGAGACTGGCAACCCTACAAACACTTTCCAGTGACATCTGGTCGGCTGCTGTGGAGAACAGGACGCCGGACCAGATGGACTTTTGATCTGATCCTGCAGGGGTCTTTTGATGTTTTACAGATGTCTTCTTCATTCCACTACCCCACAGGGGCTCCCAGAGGCAAGCAGGTAAGAAAACCCTCCTCTTTCTGCTTTTGCTGCTGGGGGGGGGGGTTCATACAAGGCTCTCCCCCACAATGGGGTAGTCTACCTCTTTTCCAGGCAGCCTGCCGGCCTCTCTCCCAGCTGTTTTGCAAAGGGAAGAAGTTGCAATGAATGACCCTGAATTCTTACATGTATGTGGAAAAGGACAGAGTGGAAAAGGACAGAGACCCATGATTCTTATACAGACACGAAGATACTTGCACCCCTGGCACCACTGACTGTTGTGCTGAAAACCTCCTAGCGGACTCATTGTTGCCAGCTCCCACATGTCCCCTTCCACACCATCATGTGCACTCAGCCCAAAAAGCCCTAGTGTGTGCTCTTCTGCTTACCCAAATGGCACCTATCAGGGCTCCAGAGCTCGGGCTGCCAACAGGCCGGGAGAAAAAGGTCCTGTCCTTTTAATAGAGGCCCAATGTACATAAATGTCCAGATGGGTAGCCGTGTTAGTCTGTCTGTAGCAGTAGAGAAGAGCAAGAGTCCAGCAACACTTCGAAGACTCATACCCTGCCACAGACTTTGTTAGCCTTGAAGGTGCTCCTGGACTCTACCTTGTTTCTACTGTACAAAAATGGAACCGCTAGACTCAAGTCCAGTAGAACTTTAGACACCGACAAGGTTTGGGGGGGGGGTAATGAACTTTTCAGAGTCAAAACTCCCTTTGTCAAGATACTTGATGGAAATGGGCAACTGAAGCTCTTTATGACATAGTGCTAAATTGCATCTCATTAAGCCAGTATGGGCTACGGTGGCTCAAGTGGTTAAGACGCTGAACTGCAGGCTGTGGAAGGTCAGTAGTTCAGCAGTTCGAGGCCCGGGTGCCGCATGACGGAGTGAGCTCCGGAGTGAGTTCCAGCTCCTGCCAACCTAGCAGTTCGGAAGCAAGAAATTGCAAGTAGATAAATAGGTACCACTTCGGTGGGAAGGTAACAGCGTTCCGTGCGCCTTGGCGTCCAGTCATGCTGGCCACATGACCACAGAAATGTCTTCGGACAGTGCTGGCTCTTCGGCTTTGAAACAGAGATGAGCACCGCAACCCTAGAGTCGGATTCGACTGGCTTTCGAGCAAGGGAACCTTTACCTTTAAGCCAGTATTAAATGGACAGGGATTGTTATTTCTCCGGGCAGTTGGCAACCCTACCAGGAGCATGGCCTTCACCACAGTGGCCCCTGTGCTTCCAAAGTCCCCCCCCTAGGGAAGTCTGCTGGCAAACTCCTCTCTAACAATCTAACTCTCTAACAAACTCTGGCTAACTCTCTAACAATAGGACCAGCCATGGGTATTGACTAACTAAATTTCTTGAACATGTGTGATCATGTGGCTGGGTTAGTCTTTGTTTCTGGTATTTCATTTTAGACAGTTTTCCTCCTTTGCATCTTTCCACTGGTTGCACCTCAAATCATTTTTGCATTGTCGCTTGAGGCACAGCTTTACAGAAAATCTAACGATGGGGTGTTTTCATCCCATCCTTCCTCCAAGGAGCTCAGGATGGCATACAGCGTTCTCCCTTCCTTCATTTTATCCTCACGAAACCCCTGTGGGGTGGATGAGGCTAAGAGAGAGTGAACGGCCCAGGCTCACCCAGCAAGCTTTCAGGGTAGAGCAGGGATCGGAACCCAGGTCTCCTAGATCCTAATCCTAAATGCTACATCATGTCAGTTCCCTAAAGGCAATTTTGAGATATTATAAACAAAGTGTAGCTGTTTCAGTACATTGGCCTGCCTCGTTAGTTTATTTATTCAAACAGATTTTTTTCCCCTGTCCTCTCAACAAGGTCAGCTACCAACACCTGGGAGTAGGGTTGGTCCCACTCAGTGGGGGGTGTCAGAATCCAAACGGCAGATTCTGGAAGCTCTCTAGGGGGCGACACAATCATAAACCCCTGGAACAGTCCAGTAGCTTTTCCCAGCTGCAACCCCATCTCACCTCCAGAGTTCCCTCTAAGCTGAGTTAGCGTGAGCTAGCTCACAGTTTTTTAGCCTCTGGCTCACACATTTTTGTCTCAGCTCAGGAAGGATGGCTCCAGAGCAAACTAATTTATGCAGCGGCCAAACCGCTTGCTCACAACTTTAATGCCAGTCTAGGCAGTCTCACAAAGTAGAATTTTTGCTCACAAGACTCCACAGCTTAGAGGGAGCACTGCTCACCTGTATATTACTTTTTGGAACAGGTAAAAGTCATTGCGTTAGATCGTCAGATCCTGGAAGCTAAGCAGGGTCAGCCTTGGTTAGTACTTGGATGGGAGACCACCAAGGAAGTCCTGAGTTGCAACTTGGATGTCTCTTGCCTTGAAAACCCCAGGACGAGTCGCCAAAAGTCTCCTGTGACTCGACAGCACTTTCCGCCACCGAAAAGTAGTTGTATCCTTTAGGAGAGAACACAGTCACCCCCCCCCCACCCCTGAATGCCTGGGAGGCGGGAGATATGCAAGATTTGCATTCGGAGTAGCAACACAAGTTTAAGCCAAGCCGATGTGCAGGAAAGTGGCCAGAAGTGACCTGGATTCATTTTATTTATTTATTGCATTGGATTTCTTAACCACCCTTCCCCACTTACGCGGGGCTCAGGGCAGTTTGCGACAGCATAATTCAGTGCAATTTTAAAACTGATTCAAACGACAAGGATTCAATATTAAAACATTCAGCATAAATATTTAAAGTAAACACTTAAAAAAACCCCACAAGATGGCATATCTAGCATTTAGATTTTTTGGGGGGGGGGGAACGGAGAGTGCAGGGCAGATGTAAGGGAACCATCGCTGGCCTCAGCCAAAGGCCTGGCGGAACATCTCCGCCTTGCATGCCCTGCGGAACTTTAATCTATCAGACTTTAGATTATACCAGGAATCCGCATTGCAAGATTATTCCTCAACATTACAAAAAATAAATAATGAAGACAATCGATCCGTTTGACTGCAGCACAACAGCCTGGGGCGACATGCATAAAAAACCGAAGCAATCGAGGCCAAAGGTTGAGCACGGAAGGCGTGTGGGCCCTGGGCAGGTGTCCTGCAACCCTGGCCCATCGTTATTGCATCTCATGTCCCAGGGCTGGCCCTGAACACTGGTTGAGGGACTCTGCCTAGACTGGAATCCAGTGCAGCCTTCTCCCCCTGCTGCCCCACACAAGCCTGGCAACCATCTGCGGGTTTGGCGACAGATCTCTGTTCTAATCGAGCTGGCAAATATGGCTGGAACAGAAAAAGGCCTCTTTCGTGCAGCCACATTCCTGAGTGCAAAGCTAAGATCAGAGGGGGTCAGAAGTTGGAAGTTCCACTGAGTGCCACCTTCCCATGGGAACCTCGTGACTCCCATCTCCCCGCACACAATGGCACTTTGAGCAGCTGAGCTAATCGCCTTAGAGGGCGAGACATACCAGGCTGCCAATATTTAGGTGGGCTTAGGATGGGGGGGACTACCTTTTGGAAGCCAGGGGACTGCCTGACTCCATTTGGCACAGCCAAATTCAGTGACCAGCATTGGAGATAATCATGTTTAAAAGAGTGGCAGGTGGAATGACAAAGACCCTGTTTCCTGCAGTGTACACACTCATTTAGTTGGTCTGGTGCCTTCTGGTGCCTCCTGTCTTTGGTTAAACAGGTTTGGCAGGCTCTTGAAGCGCCTACAAGAACCTGCCAAACCTATTTGCCAACAATGAGACAGGATTAAAACAACAACAGTGAGCACGCTCGTGCTCATTTGCAAAAGATGGCTCTACTGTCCCATCTACCACATTCGTCTCCAGCCAAGGAAAGCCAGAAAAAAAAACCTGGCGCATAACTTATATCGAATGTCTTTGCATTGACTGGCTTATTATTGTGCATGACTTCTGATACCCACAAGGGAAGGGCAGCTCAGGAAAATGACTTAACGGCTTATGCGAAGGTCTGCCAAGTCCCAACAGCTTACAACAACAAACCCAGCTAAAGCGCCACGAGGAATGGAACATAATATCTTTATGGAATCTGGGAGCCCAGACTCTCGACTCCTCAGAGGCAGCCCCCACCTCTAACTCTCTTTTTGGTTCCAGAACAAGAGTAAACCCGTGGCAGGGATTCTAATCTTATCTTGCAGGACTCTGTTTAACAAGAGAGGTTTCACAAGAACATGGTACAGAACACAGAGCACCTGATAACATGGAAGGCCCCAGCATAATCCTCACTGGCTGCTGTTCATGTCTCTGGGTACCAATTCCTTTAGAAGCAAACTGGATTGCAAGGAGACCAGGAAGCTCCTTGCTGCTGGATTTATAAAACCATCAACTGGGGAGGAGAGAGAAAGACTGAGCAGAAATTCTTCTACTTCCCTTCCGTACCTCCTTCATCCATCCATCCAAGCATCCCATTTCCAAAAGCAACCAGTGGAACAGCCTACAGAAAGATCATAACCAATGGTAAAGGCCCCTGTTGTTTTTCCCAGATATCTGGCACTCCGAGGTACACTGTTTCTGGACATGGACTTGCCATTTAGCTATCACAGCTAACGTCTGCTGTCGGACCAGTCCTCCATGAATCTGACAGCGCCATTTAAGGCAATGGGCATCCCCACATCTGGTGGCATTGAATTCCACAAGACATTGTGGGAGAAATTACTTCTGTTTGCCTTTCCTGAATCTCCCGCCCACCAGTTTCCTAGGGTGAGCGAGTTCTAGTATTATGTGGCACGGAGAAAAAGTTCCCTGTATCCACCTTCTCCACACCACACATAATTTTATAAACCTCTTTCATGTCTTCCCCTTTCATGTCTTTTATCTAAACCTGAAAGCCTCGGATTCCTCAGCCTTTCCGCACAGGAAAGGAGTGCCAGCCCCTTACTCATTTTGGTTGCTTTTTCTACACCTTTTCCAGGCCTTACAATGTCCTCTTTTGAGACAGGGCAGCCAGAATGGTACACGATATTCTGAAAGCGGACGCACCACAGATTTATATAAAGGCATTATGAAACCGGCTGCTCTATTCTGAACCCCTTTCCTAATAAACCCTATCGTCAATTTTTCCTTTCTTTTCACTACCTGGAAATAAAACTCTTTGGTTTTATAATAAAAACACACGCAGTTAGTACTCAGCAACCAAATTCTGGGCATTCAACGGCAATTGGAAGGCTTAAAAAATGCATTTTCGGATACACCGAGGGATGATTTTTTTCCCCCCAAACGGCAAACTTCTTGGTGGTTTTGCCTCTGGTGTGAATGCTGCAACCTTCCTTTAGATATTCAGCTGGGCCCGTTTGCAACTCCACCTCCTCCTTCGCTGAGCCACCCAATTCGGCCCCACCCCCCCAGCCGAAGATAATCCCCGTTTCCTAGAAAAATAGGCCAGAAACCTTGGCAGCGGCATTCGTTGCAAGACACTGTTTAAGTTAACTTTTTTGTTCCTGGACATGCAACGCTTGACGCAGAGGATTCTCCGTCTGAGTTAGTGCTTCTTCCCTGATGGTGACTGAGATACCCTTTCTCAGATCTTCCTAGCCAGCTGTACCTTCTTGTCTGTAAACGAACACCACAGTCCTCCTTACAGACTCAGCGCTCTGAGAAGGCTCAAGCAAAACAGCCCCAGTGGACCCCCCGTGAAGCTAGAAGGACCCGGGAACCAAGAATCTGTCTCTCGTTCTGACCTCTGTGGGAGAGCATGGCGGCACTCTGGGGGCAGAGGCCCCTTTTCCTAACCATGTTAACACCACTCTGTAAGTGGGACTTTTGATTTTTCCAGCACAGACCAGGCCCCCATCTGCCTGCACGGGTGGTGGTAAGTGCCGTCAAGCCACCGCTGATTTATGGTGATCCGGGCCAGGGGTCATTTCGTAGAAAAAGAGCTAGGGGAACTCATTAGCATAACTCATTAGCATATGCCACACCCCCTGACGTCACCGGAAGTGTGTCATAAGGCCACACCCCCTGACATCACCGGAAGTGTGTCATAAGGCCACGCCCCCCGCCCCCCAATGGTCCCGGCCACCAGCGGCGGCCTTGCAGCTCCACTGCCAAGCCCCATGAGGGGCCCGGCGGTGGACCTGCAAGGCCGGCGGGAGTGCAAGGAAGCCCCGCGAAGGCCCTCCCTGGCCCCAGGCAGGCAGGGGTGGGGAGAGGCAGGGAGGAAGCAACTTACCCTCCCTCTTCTCCTGCCTCCTCCTGGCTGAATGAGGGCCGGAAGCGGGGCGGCCGGAAGCAGGGGGCGGGGCTTCGTCATGTGACCCGCCCCCACACCTCACCCAGGGGAACGGCGATCCCCCGCGATCCCCCCCGAAATGACCTCTGGTGATCCCACAGGGTTTCAAGGCAAGAGATGAACAGAGGTAGTTTGCCATTGCCTGCCGTTGCGTAGCGACCCTGGGTTTCCTCGGTGGTCTCCCATCCAAGTATTAACCAGAGCTGACCTTGCTTAGCTTCTGAGAGCAGGCTAGCCTGGGCCACCCAGGCCAGAGCCCGGCCTCTGTTGCTGGGGTTATTTCAGCCCTCCGGTTCCTGCCGTTCCAGCTACGTGAGGTTAAAACCGACATTGGCCTGTATCCAGCCTTGCATGTATCCACCCATATTCTTCCAACAGAATGGCACTCCCGTTTGCGGAAGAAAGGCTTGCAATGACTGCAGACCCCCTTCTCAAACTGCAGCCCCCCCCCCCAGGCTGTTCCTGAGAGCCAGCTGACCGCCCCCCCCAGAACAAAACTGGAGGAAGAAAGTCCTTCAGCACAGCGTCCATGGCTGGGTATATACCAGGAACAGCAAGGGGAAAAGGTTTACGTAGATCTGAAACTTGAGCAAAGAGTCAGACCCGAAATGTCAGGTTTCGAAATTTTCCAGCTGGGGATCCGAAAATCCAATATGGAGGTCCAAATATCCTGCAGAGGTCTGGAGACGGTCGCTACCAAAACTCAGAAACAGCTGCGGGGAGGGCAGTGGCATGGAGAAGCAGGGAGTGGACTACTTAACCCTTCCCACACCCAAGACATTTCTCAAAAGCGCTTTGGCGACACCAGCAGAAGGCTAAGCAACTTGGGAGCACAGGGGTCAGAAAGGGGAGAGCCGTAGGTAGGAAAGGGTTAAGAGTCCCTTCAAACTGCACCCTCCCCCTGCCGCTCCGCTGCTGTTCATTGGCTCGTAAGCCTGCAGGCGGGGCTTGTCTTAATACTCTGAATTTTTGTACAACACTGTAATCTGAGACGCTTTGATAATATTAATAATGTTTGTAGTGTTAATACTAATAGGAAGACTAATAATAGGCAGAGAGACCTGGCTTCCCAGACCTGGCTTGCTACCAAACATCTAGATTTGGCCCTGAGGATCGGTTTAAAAAAACAACCCCTGAATCCCATGAATTGTTGACTAACTTTCAGGCAGAGAAGCCCTGCCAAGGCTAGGATTTTACATCCTGTTTTTCTAAAGCCACCAAGGCTGCAATCCTCTGCACACTTACTGGGGAGTAAGTCCAATTGAACTGAGTGGGTGTTACTTTGGAGTAAATATGCAGAGGATGGTATAGCAGGGGACCACTACTGCGAAGACCTAAGAAGACCTAATGGAGTCAGGTCCGAATCCCTGCATCTTTCAAAGCTGGTGGCAGCATGACTATTAAGCTGCCTGTATTTCAAAGCAAGCCCCTTTGAAAACACACATGAGAAATATCCTCGGCTCCGGCCTGATTGTCACTCATTGTAAATACGAACTTCAAGGCTTCTCGTACATCTTTCCCCCTGACATGCTAGTTTTCTTCATGCAGGTAGTGTGGGTTTGGTGGGAAGTAAACAAGCAAGCCTCCTCCCCGAAACACACATACACATAAACAGCTTGAATGTTTGTAGCCAGAAGGGTTTCCCCCCCCCTAGTCATATTAGTAAATCAGCAAAAACAACTTATTAGGCTGTGTTAGTCATCGGAGGCACATGCCCCACTTGAAAGGCGACAAAGAACCAAAGGTTTGCCCATCATAGCCCTCCACTGCCTGATCGCCTGGAGGCGATTCTTAATTCTTTACAGGCGACTAGGGAAAGGCTGTTCAGAAACTGGCTTCCCTTTGCTGCAATTCACTCCCTCCGAGATTTTCCCCTAAAGCTAGAGTTCCCATCATTGTGCCCCACTCTCTCCAGAGAAATATATTTTCTAAAAACCATACAAGTATTTGTTTTGCTGAAACCCCTGGCAAAAGAGCTACGTCCATGAATGTCACACATTTCCCCTCTCTCCAGTATCCACAGGAAAAAAAATATCATGTGCACAGAGACTGACGGAGGAACAGGACATTGCAAAGAGGGATCGGCTGCACTCTGCTACTATGCCCCACAAGGAAGAGAAGCTTCACTCTTGCTTGAACATCTGAAGCTGACAGCAGATCAGACCATTCGTCTGTCTAGTTTGGCACTCTCTACTCTGACTGGGGGTGGCTCTACAGAGGCAGGGTTTCCAGAGCCTGCTCCTTGGGAGCCTTTAATTGTTGCCAGGGATTGAACCTGCAACCTTCTGCATGCAGGTGACAGATCGCTGAGCCGCAGCTGCTACACTCCCATAAACAGCTAAATATCATCCTATTAAAACATACCCAGTCAGGTCCTGGATTTACCTAGTGGAGTAACATCTGCTCTGACTAGTTCTCAGGGTCTCGGGTGCAGAACAGCCTTTGCCTGGAAGAGCCGGGGATTGTGCCTCTGCCTGCAAAGTGTATCCTCTGCCACCAAAGCTCTCTGACACAAGGCAATTCACACCAAAGTGTATCATGCAGTCCAGCAAAGGGCACCACCCAAAGGGCACAACTCGCTGGCGGGAGCCTCCATGAATACAAAGCTGCAATATTTGATGAAGGGAGGCTTTGACTCTTGGAAGTTTAGACCCTGGAGCTCGTTGGTCTCTCCAATGTTCCCTCTCATTTCCCCCCCTACTGAGTGGATCACATCCTGAGCAGAATAGAACTGCTGTAACCGTAAAATGGGCAATGGGCCGTGCAAGACCCTGCCTGGCTCCATGTTGCTGCCGAGCGGGGCTTCCTGTGTTAATGAGCGGTTGCTCGCACACACAAGCTTAGAGGGAACACTGTACTGGACTCGAACAGAGATGCAGAAGAATAGCTCTCGCACAGCTCCTGTCATTTCAAAGGGGCTTCCAGAATAGCACCTGTGTCTCAAAACCCTGTCTAATGTTAACTTCTTAAATAAGACCCGGATTCCAATGCCCAACGTGCAGTGAAACTCACTGGTGCTTTGCTTTCTCTCATCTTAACAGATCCCACAGGGCTGTTGTCAGAATTAAATGTAAGAAGGGAAAACCTTTTATGCCACCTTGAGTTCCTTGCAGGATGGGCAAGATTAAAACAGACATGTTATAGTCCAGCATTAAGTGAAAGGCACTCTGTGCATGCTCAGACACACTCAGCCTTATCCTTACTTTTAACTATCAGCTGTAGTATAACTGTTCACATTAAAATGTTTGGGGGAGGGAGGTGTCCTGCTTAAAACGTCCAAATCCTAAGAGCATGCAGGAGATCAGCACTCTGCACGTCCCAGTAGAGAATTCTGGGTCCATTCCATAGAAACAAGACTCAATGAAATCAATCAGATTTTCATTCCCAAACTAAGTTTAAGAGAAGCATCACGCAGAAACAAAAAAAATAAGCGAGCAGACCTCATTATAGTTTTGTGCACCTGCGTCTGTCTTCATGCATTAGACAGGAGCATGGAGAACACGTCTATCCGTGGCTACTAGCTTCATAACTAAGTGGAACTTCCATGTGTTGTGACAATGTACCTTTGACTATAAGATGTTGAGGATGCACAGGAGGAGTACCTGTTGCCTTCACATCCACGCATGACTTCCTAAGGGCCATTTGATTGATTTGGCTTTTGACTGGGTGGACCTTTGGTCCACTCCAGGAGGGTTTTTTCTTAACTTCATAAGGGCTTCAGTTCTGTTTTATGGAAGTGTCAGATGGGTCCCAGCTAGCCCACTAAAAAGGCAGTCTCTGGAGGCAAATGCAGGAGCATCAAATGTCATGGGGGGACAGCGACACAGAAGAACTGCAGAGTGCTATTTGTGAAGATCTATCCAGCTCTGTCATCAACCGAGGGAAGTGCATCATTCCAAGAACACACAAGTGGCACGCAAACAACATTGTAACCCAGGGGACTGTGATGTTTTGGAATAAGGAGCAAGTGTCGGGGGGGGGGGAAGTAGCCTAGTTTAAACCAAGGGATGCCAAGCAAAGCTGATTTTCCCACCCGGGGTACAGCAGACCCAGCGGGCAGCACCCACGTCTTCAGCAAATTTCCCACATAGGATCCGGAGCTGCACTGGTTGTTTGCCCCACTTGGAGCATTTCCAGGCACACTTTCTGTGGCTCCGGATGGGGAGCTGTGCGCCAGCGGATCCACTGCATGCACAATATTTTGTGGCACAACTCCCCAGTAATGCCCACACTCACTTTCAACCCCCTCCCTCCAAACCCCCTGAAACTGGCAAATTGGCATCTGGGATTCAAGATAAACCCACTGGAAGACTCATGCTTTCTTGCCTGTCATTTGCAACTTTAAGGAAACATGCTCTGCACATGCTTAGAAGCACCTGCACCAGTGCTGCACATGCACTAGGGTTTTGGAACTTCCATTACGGCTTCTCATCGCTTGCTTCCTAGTAGGTTTCCTTGATACCCTTTCCTTGATGTCCTCTGACTTTTTAAAAATGGATTGGCAATGTAGGACTAGAAGTTCTGGAAATGGGCAATGTCTCTGGTGCACGCTCACCTGAATCCAGAGCACCAGGTGTGGGCGCTTCCAGGACTTTTGAGTTGTCCTTTCCCCCTAAAAGATTCCTGTCACCCCAGCGTGCTAGGGCCCCTGTTGCCAGTGTTCCCTCTAAGATGAGTTAGTGTGAGCTAGCTCACAGTTTTCAAGCCTCGGGCTCACATGTTTTTGTCTTACCTCGGGAAGGAGGGCTCAAAAGCAAACTGATTTAGGCAGTAGCCAAATCGCCGGCTCGGAACTTCAGCGCCAGTGGCTCACCAAGCTGAATGTTTGCTCACAAGACTCCAGAGCTTAGAGGGAGCATTGCACATCCAGGCAGCGGCACACGCGGCGGGACAGCAGCAGGGGAGGTCAAACAAGGTCCCCCAGCAGTCGGCCGCGCAGGCTTCGGAGGGGGATCTCCCAAGAAAACGCTCACCTCCCTCCCAGAGCTCACTTACCGCCCAGCCCAGCGCACCCGCCCGCCCAGGGCTGCAGCCCCAGTCCCCGCTGCGCTCTTACCTCCTTGCCACGAAGCCGGGAGGCCGGCGAGCAGGAGGAAGGCGACTCCGCGGAGGAGGCGGGGGAGGGAAGCAGGCGTCCGCAGGCTGGCCATCTCTCGCAGCAATGCCCCCGTCCCCTGGCAGCCGGCGCGGTTTTATCCCAGCGGTTGCTCCTTAATTGTGGCTCCCAAGGATGGAAGGGGACGGGACGGGGGCTGGAGGGAGGAGAATGGCTCAGGACGCGACGTCATTGGGAAAGGGCAACGCGCCGGGGCTGGCTTCCCGAGGCCATGCTCGCTCGCTCGCTCGCTTCCCCAGCGCGGCCGCGCCTCTTGCCAAAAGCCCGCGCCGCTGCCAAGAGAGACCTCAGCGAGGGGGAGGCCGCCCGGCCGGCCGCCCATTACCCCCGCCTCGTCCCGCCCCCAGCCCCGATGCCCCGCTTGGCGGTGGGACGGCCAGGCCGCAGGCCAGCGCACGGGCGCAGGCTCGGCGAGCAGGTGGTGGTGGTGGTGGTGGTGGCCCGGCCGAGGGGGCGGCGGGGGGCACCGCCGGGCCGTGGGAGCAGGAGGCGGGCGGCCCAGCCGGAGGGCGTCTCCCCCCTCGCGCGCGCAGACATGTGCGGAGGGAGCCCGGGGAAGGGGCGGAAATTAAACATGAAGAGTCTGGAGATAAGCTATCTCCGCGCGGCCGCCGCAGCAGGAGGAATGGCCCAGAAAGCATCGCGAGGTCAAGAGGTGCAGCTAGGGTGGCTGGGGGGGCGGAGTTTGAGGGCGAGGGCGAGGCGAGGGGGACTCTAATGGGGGATAATGCCATTATGCAATCCACCTTCCGAAGCAGCCACTTTCCCCTGAGTCTAGGTGATCTGATCTTTGTCGCCTGGAGACCAGTCGTACTCCCAGGAGATCTCCAGCCAGCGCCTGGAGGTTGGCAAGCCTCGCTGGAGGCCCAGAATCGGTCGGCGATCAAGCCAGGGATCTTCCAGTGACCTCAGCCAGCAAGAGAGCATAGGGTTGCCGGATCCAGGTTGAGTAATACCTGGAGATTTGAGGGGCGGAGGCTGGGAAGGGCGGGGTTTAGCGAGGGTGGGGCTTCAGGAGGATAAAATGCCATCCAGCTCACCTTCCAAAGTGGCCTTTTCTCCAGATGAACTCTTCAGTCATGATAGCGGGAGATCTCCAGCCACCACCTAGAAGGTTAGCAACCGTAAGAGAGCATCAGAGTCGCCCTGCTGGATTGGACTGATGGTCCCTCTAGTGCAGCCATCCTGCTTCCAACGGTGGCCTTTGGCAACCCTAGGGATAGGCCCCAAGTAGGGCCAGGGCCTGAACAGCTGTTTATCTGGGAGGGTGATTTCCCTTGTTAGCCAGGAGTAAAGGCAAGCCCAGCAACTTGCTTGACGCCTCAAAAGCCACTCAGCTTTAGACCCTTCAGTGGCTGTGTCAGCTCATCAGTTGTCCCCGGAGCACATTCACCGGAGGAAGCAATGGCTGAGCAGCTATTGGCCTGTGTTAGTGCCGCTAAGCTGAGCAGCCTCTGCAGCACAGGGGCTACTCAGCTGGGACTGAACCAGGGACCTTTTAAACTTCCCAGTTTGCCCCCTTCCAGCCCTGCCCTGCTAACTGCTCCCCAGCATCAGACAACCAGAAGCATTCAGCTTCCAAACACTGACCTAATAGCCATCAATCGACTTTTAAATTCCAAGCCGGCAGCCATTACTCCATAAGCATGACGTCCCATGTCGTAATATCATGTTTCTCTCTATCCACAAGCATCTCCAGCGGCTTAAACATACACACATACACAACAGAGATGGGAAAAGGAATGTATGTAACACCTTATTGTGGCGACTGAAATGCACTTCACACATGTGCAGGAGTGCTCTAGATAGATGGATGGACTGTAAACTAAATGGAATGATAGATAGATGGATTGTAAACTAAATATGAGCAGTCAGTGTGATGCGGTGGCAAAAAAGGCAAATTCAGTCTTGGGTTGTATTAAAAGGGCCATAGCATTGAAATTGCAGGAGGTCATAGCCCCTCTGTATACTGCCTTGGTCAGGCCGCACCTGGAGTACTGTGTGCAGTTCTGGAGGCCTCACTTCAAAAAGGATGTGGACAAAATCGAGAGGGTGCAGAAGACAGCAACGAGGATGATCAGGGTTCTGGAGACTGAGCCCTACGAGGAAAGGCTAAGGGCCTTGGGAATGTTTGGTTTGGAGCAGAGGAGATTGAGGGGGGACATGATTGCTCTCTTTAAATATTTGAAAGGCTGTCATTTGGAGGAGGACAAGGAGCTGTTCCAGTTGACCGCAGAGGATAGGACCCGAAGCAACGGGTTTACATTACATGCAGAAAAGTATCGACTGGATATTAGGAAACACTTTTTCACGGTCAGAGTAGTTCAAAGGTGGAATCAGCTTCCTAGGGAGGTGTTTAGCTCCCCTTCACTGACAGCTTTCAAGAAGAGGCTGGACAAATATTTGTCAGAGATGCTTTAGGCTGGTCCTGCATTGGGCAGGGGGTTGGACTAGATGGTCTGTATGGCCCCTCCCAACTCTATGATTTTATGATAGGACTTTTATTCCAACCCAAGGGGGATCTCAAGGCAGACCCTGGCATCAGCTTTAAAACAAAAACAAGCAAAAGACCAAAAAGTAAATAAAACGTTAAACAAGTCATAATCTTCCTGATAGTCATAAACAACGGTAGTAAACCAGCGGCTGCCACCAGGGCCAGAAAGTCTCCCTACACACATACCCCCAAAGTAAGACATTTTAATGGGCCACCTAAAGTCTCAATTGAGATAACTAGATAGGCCTTCTTATGCAGAGGGTTATGGAGCTGCGGTGGCTCAAGTGGTTAAGACACTGAACTGCAGGCTGTGGAAGGTCAGTAGTTCAGCAGTTCGAGACCCGAGTGTGCTGCATGACGGAGTGAGCTCCCGTCTCTAGTTCCAGCTCCTGCCAACCTAGCAGTTCGAAAGCAAGAAATTGCAAGTAGATAAATAGGGACCACTTCGGTGGGAAGGTAACAGAGTTCCGTGCGCCTTGGTGTTTAGTCATGCCGGCCACATGACCACGGAAACGTCTTCGGACAGCGCTGGCTCTTCGGCTTTGAAACGGAGATGAGCACCGCAACCCTAGAGTCGCATTCGACTGGCTTTCAAGCAAGGGAGACCTTAACCTTGATATAAAGGGACCCCCCCCCCCAAAAAAAACCCTTGTTCTTTATTTGCCTTGCATTTTATCTTGTGTGGCAACTGGGGTAGGATCTTGATGCCTGGGAAACACCAGCTGGGAAGAGAACCAGCAGCAAGCACACATGGGGAAGATCTTGCATGCCCTCTCTCCTCCAAGGAACATTCCAAGACGTGCTCTTGCTACCTAGAAACGCCAAATGTGCCTGTTCCATGCTGAAAGTCTGCCTTTTTCTGCACTGATTGCCTACAAATCACGCCCCCCTCTTCCCTGCATTTGGAATACATTAGTGATTTTGTTTGATCGGTCCAAGGAGCATTTGATCCAGTGCCCTTAACAAAGAGAGCTGGGGTCCTGGTAGCCAACAAATGCATTTAAATTAGAATCTCCCAAACAAGCATCTTTGCCAGTACCTGGGACCACAGCTGCTAAGAACTTTTATGGGAACATGACTGACATTTGAGCTTGCCATGTTCATTTACGGGCAAGTCAGCACCTCTCACTGGATTGGCTTGATGTTTTTGTTCTGGGTTTGAAGTGAATGCCATGTTAAGTGGATTGGCAACTCTAAAGGAGCCATTTCTGTAGGATTTCCTGCATGCAGAGCCTATTCACACATTACAAAGTCCACATGATAGATGCGTTCCGGGCCCATGGGGCCCTATTTGGATCAAGACCAAGGCATACAGGACAAAGGGGCGTAACCTCCCCCCTGCACCTGCAACCTTCCCCCTGATATAGTCCCAAGGAGCTGCTTTTTGTCTGGGGGGAAACATACGTGTGCACTTCTGATATTTACATGAGCATTTTCTCAGTGGGGCAATTGGTGATTTCCCAGGACCATTTCAGGTGCAGGAAATGACACTGGGGAGGGATGCTTAAACACCTTCCGTCTGCATACCACAGTCTCAATCCTTGCTGGGAATTCCCAGCATGAAACTCTAGGCACTTGTCGATCAGATGGTCCTTGTGACAGCCACTTGCTGCCGATGTCATCAGTTGGACCTAAATTGTTTCTTATGCTACAGGGTCATAGGTATGTATAAAGCAGCCAATCAGAGCAGCTGTTTGTCATGACATGGGATGAGAGCCACACAGTTGCCTAGGAAATAATAGATTCTCCCTCAAAAAAAGGGCTCCCACGTGCCAGCTGAAAGATGCAGATGTACAAAATATTCCTCACCTGAACAGTTTGCTTGCTTTTCCTGTCAAAAGCACCCCAAAACACTACAGCATGATGGGTCAAGAAACTAAGTATTGCAGCCATGAATCACCTCTTGTTAGAGGAACTGATTTTCCACAAGAAGAACTGGAAATGGGTGGGAGGGGAAGACTACAATTCCCATGAGGCAGTGTGAGAACGTACATATGTGAATTTATACACATCCAGACAGGTCACCTCCCTTTGGTTCACTGAGTAAGGCAGCTGTTAAGAGGCACAGAGACAACTCACATCTGTAAATCCCAGTGGGAAGTTTTTAAAATTTAGAGTATGTGGCAAACTGCAGGCAGGGAGTCGCAGTGGTGGGGGGTGGAGGCAGACCTACAGGAGAGCCCTATGAGACTGTGCATCCACAGTCAGCTTTATTAGCCCAAATGGACATGTTTGACCTGTTCAGACACTGGTAAGCAATTTGTCATGCATTTGACTATGCTGACGTCAACTGATGAAGAGACTGTGAGCTGAACTGGTAGGTGACGGATCATCCTTGCCTTTGGACTTGACAGGGATTTAACCTGGAGCCTTCCGGCATGCAAAGCACGTGACCTGCCAGGAAGCCACAGCTCCCCTCTGTAGAGGATGTACTTCTCTGTTTGGTATACATATTATCCCACTGTCACTGCATTATCTTCTACCAATGTAGTGTGACAGCTTTATTATTTTGCAAAGCCCCTACACGTTTCGCCATAAAAGCTTTGTCAGGGGATCATTTTGTACTGAACCTTAATTGCCATAGACAGGTTCAGTACAAAGTGAACTCTCTGATTCCCCCTGATGAAGCTTTTACAGCAGAATGCATAGGAGCTTTGTATAATAATAAAGCTGTCACCTACCGTCTTTTTTTCCTTTTTTGGTTTGCTCACACGTTGCTTGGTAAGGCCCTTTTCCACCAATGGGATACCATTTTTCCACACTGCATCTGCATTCTGTATCATGGCCAATATTCTGTACCTGCTTACAGGGGTCATTTCGTAGAAAAAGAGGTGCAGGAGCTCATTAGCATAACTTATTAGCATAACTCATTAGCATACGCCACACCCCCTGACATCACCGGAAATGTGTCAGAAGGCAATACCCCACCGCTCAGGCTCCACTGGACTGTTTTGGATTGCTAGCTATTGGGTGTGTGTGGGGGGGAGAACGTGCAGATCTGCCCTCACAGAGGAGGGAGAGCTTGTACCTGAAGGCCGGCGGGGGGGGGGGCTCTGCAACTTACCTGGCTACTTCTTGCTCCTCATGGCCCAATTGAGGGCTGCTGGGAGCAGGGGGTGGGGATTGTTGCATGTGCCCACCCCCTGAGCTCCTTACTGCCGGAGCTCCGCTCCTGTGCACTCCTGCAGGAAATGACCCCTGCCTGCTTAGATTTCTGCAATCCAAGTTCTAGTACATTGCTTGTTAGATGATTGATCATATTTGACTGCATCAGTTTACACTGTGTAATCTGCTCTGAGTTCCAGTGAGAAAAGCAGGAGTTTGAATGGCAGGCTTCTTTTAAGGAGATTGGGGGTTTTGCTATTTTAGTTTTATTTTGAAATGTTTTTTACTGTTGTAAGCCACCTTGAACTGCGAGGAAAGGTGGAGGATAAATGCTTAAATAATTAAATAAAACATAGTGAATTAATTAATTAATTAAAACCAGAAGCACCCTTCCCTCCTAGGATCCTACTTGTTGAATGTCTGCATGAGTCACAGTTCTGGGCCTGTGAAGAATGCAATAGACAAAAGAGAAGTTATTCTTAAGTTACATGAGGGATGTTTTAAAAGGGGGAGCATTTGGCATGGTGTGGATGGGTTTGCTCGCTGAGTTCATTTGGACAGAGGACTCTGAACAGTTCTGCTTGTGCAGCCCACCGAGATACCCTCCTCCCCAATAGTGAAGTTCTTCTGGAATCCTGCCAATCTGGTCCCCCCAGCCAATGAACAGAGAACCTGTGTCCATTTACCAGTTCCTGGTTTAGCTGGTTTCCTTCCAGCTGTTCATTGTTTTCTGGCACAAGGCAACCCCATTGGGGGAGGTGGTGGGTCTTGCAGTGGTTTCGCTAGCATCGTACAAATGTTGAAATGAGTTTAGTTGCTTGGAAGGAAGAGGTTGCAAAAAGCTATAAAGCTACAAGTCAAAGGTTTTTGGCATTTTGATGGGAAAATGGGATGCTTTGAGAAAGCAGGGGGGGGGTTGTTTTAGTTTTGGTGATACACACAACTAGGATGCCCAAACTTTGCAGAGGGTATCCTCCTAAATTTGATTTTGAGAGTCAGCTCTGTCTTGGAAACTGATTTCTATGACAGAGCTCGTAACTTCCAATTTATGCGGGGGGGG